>NW_011888811.1:1214131-1222168 GCF_000151845.1 Pteropus vampyrus
GGGTATTAGTATATTTTTCAGAGAATGCAGGGTATGGGTTAATCTAGCAAGGCAATTAAATAGCAGTCAGTCAATAGAACTATTGCTATAATTTAAATTTCTCAGAATTGAGGGATGTGAGTTTTCTGATTGAAAAATCCCACCAAGCACGCAGCAAAATAAATTTAATTCATCTTTGAGAAACATCACTTTACTGGGATAAAGAGAAAATCCTAAAAGAACCCAGAGAGGAAAAAAAAAAAAGTATTCCCCTACAAAGCGAAGGGAGTCATAATTGCATCAGATTTTTCAACAGGCTTCAAAATTTGGGCGGAAAATTATTTTTAATCAAGACATTTGTTACAAAGACAAACTATGAATCAAGTGTGAGGGACGCCCAGTGACATATTCAGTTATGCAGGGTCTCCCAAGCTCTCTTTCTTAGAAAGGTAGTGAAGAATATACGAGAATTCAGTAACACAAAGGAAGCTCAAGATCTAGGAAACAGAAGGTCCAACCCAGAGTACTGCAAAGTATCAGCTGTCCGGATGGGAGAGGGGAAATGTAGGGTAGCAGAGAGAGGTCTCTGGGAGTTGGTGGGGGAAGCATGGAATTGATTATCTGATGTCTTGAACTTTTAGAAATCTTATTAGACATTGGACAGATTTGTAGAAGCCCTGGGAATAAAGAGTAGTAAGTACCTTGAAAACTAAGCAAATGACAAATATTGAAGCATCTCATCAACAAGAAAAAAAAAGTCGTAAAAAAAAAGTACCGGAGCACAATTTTTGGCTCAACAAAGGGCAATATTTATATAGAATAATACAACTCTGTCTATTGACTTAACAAAAAATGATGTAGAACTAGAATGCAAGCTTTATGGGAACTGAAACCTCATCTTACTCACTGTTATATCCCAGTATTTAGAAGTATTTGGTACGCTGAAAAATAATCTTAAGTGATGTACCTTTCTTTTATGATAATATGTGAGCTTAAAATTTACAGTTAAAGGTAACAAGGGGTTTTTGTTGTTGTTGTTGCTGCTGCTGCTGCTATTTGTTTTTTAGGATCTCTAAGGTGAGAAGAACTCCTGGGGTCATACTGAACACCAGCTAGTGAGAAGTGGCCTGCCATTTTCCCATGTGTTTTGTCCACGTGGAAACGTGTCGTTCTGAGACTGTCCCCGACATCAACGCCCCACCTCCGCTTTCCAGGCCTGGACCTTCACAAGTGGGTCACTCCACACTCAGGCTGCGCCTGCGAGAATAACTCACTGGGTCTGAAGATACATTGGTCATCATCGGTGGGGCAAATATCTGGTAGTAAAGGCATATTTGCTTGTGAATTTAGCCTATGTTAACAGACAAGAAAGGTGGCTAATGGTTTTTGTCCCCCGATCTGCATGGTTTGCTTCCATAAGTGTTTGTTTTCCATACAACTGTAGCTCTCTGATCACTAACGACACAGAAGACCATTGTCCACAATTATCTTTAAACTTTCTCTTCCTGATTCCCAACATAATGAAAATTGCAGAAATTTTGAAAAATGTAAAGAAGAATAATCCTCCCAAATAACCAGAGACAACACTGTTAACATTTTCTTTTTCCTAAGTGACTTTTTTCCTTCTCAACATTGAGATCTTACTATTGTAGGGATAATTTCGTGTCTAGTTTACTAACCATAGGAAATAAGCATTTCTCCAATCATTAAAAATAAATCTTACAGGCAAGATGGAAGATCGTTTCAAAATTATTTCCCTTAGAGGAAAATTTTAGCTGCTAGGCAAACGCCGTTTTATGAGTGGTAAGGGTTTCAATATTTCTCAGAGAAGCCCTTCTGGGGCACCTCCTCAGAGGGTTGACTCTTGGGAAGCTCATGATTTAATGGGGTGCTGTCGCCATCTGGGCTCTGCACTCACTTTGATTCCAAGACCAGTGTGCATCTCACCAGCTCATGACCTTGGAAGTTTTCTTCTCTGAGATTCACCTTTCCTTATCTATAAAATGGAGATAATTATATCTCCCTCCTAGGGTAATTTAGAAGATTAAAAGAAATGTGGCACATAGATAAGAATGAGGACTAAGTGCACATGAGCCACCAGTGTCCTCATCATCATTGTGACCAAGGGTTAAGAGGAGCAGACATTCCTAAAGATCAGTCACCCCTCCTGACAATAGAGCTTGTTGTCTTTGCTTATTTAATCTGTGTATTCCTGTTCCAATCAATGCTTAGCTTCTTTTTCGAATGCAGGAGTACTTTGCCTTCCGAAGTGAGCACGTCTCTAATGCTCTCACCCACTCTGTGCCTGCCTTCTTATCCTGGAGGAAGTTTACAAACCTAATTGCCAACTCTGGCTTCAAACCCAATGTGAAGAAATAAAGGCACGGCTGAAATATATTTTGTTGTTGGGAAGCAGGAAGGAGAGAGAGACCTGGCATTAAGCTGAGAGCCAACTGTGAGCCATAATCTGGACTAGATGCTTTTTTCACCAAAATGCAGGTATATTACTCCTTCTTGGCAGATGAGGAAACATTGGCTGAGAGGGGAAGGGAGCTGCCCATAGCCACATGGCCAGAAAGTGGCGGAGTCAGAAATGGAAGCAAATTCTCTCAGATTTCAAAATGCTGGCTGCTTCTACTCTATCAGAATACATACTGCCCCGAAAAAGTTTAGATAATGCTCCACTACCAATAACAGTAATTTACTATGCAGTCACTGGATGCTGGGTGCTAAATCTACTGCATGCATTATCTCATTTAATCCTCATATCAGCCCTATGAAGTAGATACAGGTGTCATCCCCATTTAGCAGAAGAGAAAACAGGCTCAGAGAAGTTAAGCTACATTCTTGAGGTCGTGCTACTCTGCAGATTCATTGTTGGAATGCTAGCCCGGGTCTGCTTGATTCTGAACCACAGGCTCTGAACTACCACACCCTCCTCCTGCCTGCCATGCCTGCCTTTCACGCCCCCTCGAAACATGTTTGAAAAAAAGAATATCAGTGTTTACACCCAAGTCTTCCAGGTTTCATACTGATTCTCTAACTCGGTCCATAATCAGTGAACATGTAGCGAACATCCCAAGAATCGAGGGGAGGCAAAGACAAAGACACAATCCCTGTGGCATCCATGACTATTCAACCACAGGATCCAGCGAGCAAACCTGGCTGCGTGACCATTTTGCCAGGCCTCTTCATGGTCCCTATGCCAACAGCCACCCCAGCAGAGATGGCATCAGTGATACGCATGACAATGAATTAAAATATCTTTAAGCCTAAAATCATTTTCTAGAGAAATCGGGCCAAAGGCCAAACCACTTTTTGGAGCTTGTTTTCCCTAAGGGCTGAGGATCTGCTCTTCCCGAGACCGGTTTCTGAGAAGAGGAGAACAACATGGACTGTGCTCTTTGCTCAGAGAGGAGGCCAACCGCGGGCTGACGTGGGCAGACACGAAAGGCAGGCTGTCCTGCCTCAGGCTGGAACCAGCTCTATCATCCGGCGTGCGCTCCACGGCGCCCAGGATCCGGCTAACACTCCACTCCCATTGAGACCACATTCTTGCTTAGCTTATCACCAGCCTTGTCTTATGGGTTTGTTCCCCCTTCTCCTTTTCAGCTCCTTCGAAAGATCATGTGAACAACGAACCCCGTCTCACGTTCTGCTTCTCGGGACACCAGCCCACAACGGTTGATAGGAAACAAACTCTGCCCACCGCAGCAGCGCGACCACTAAGACACTCAGCTACGGTGAACGGGACGCAGCAGCTGATCGTGCTGTGCTATCCTAGCGGTCTGGGGGAAGGGCTGACCAGACAGACTGTGGGGTTGGGTGGCTTCTACACCACTGATCTGTTGAAGAGAGAAAATGACAGACTCAGTGATCCACAATTTCAGAGGGCCTGCTTGGCAGCATTTAAAGAGACCCTTATCCCCTGCATTTGGGGGGCTGAAAGAGGTGAGGAATAGGCACAGGACTGAGCCGTATGAGTGGCAGAACTTCAAAGAATGCCAGTTCTCCGACAGGCACATCCCATTACACCAACGAAAAGGGAAGGAGGGGACCCTGGTTCTTGGGAGGGCCTCTCTGAAGAGATAAACCCAGATTCTCCTGAACCCGCTGGGCCTGCATTAATGTCCCTGTTCCTTTGCTGGAAGATAGAAGCCCTCCCCACCCCGGCTTGCTGGAAAATGAAACAGGTGCTTTACAAAGCAATGCTCGCCCTCCTAGGGACTTACTCCACCTCCTCTTCTGGCCGCCAGATTGATAACCAGGACAAAACCTCAGCGTGGACCAACCCAGGAAGTGCTAGTCATGCTGAGGAAAGAAAGGGGCCGTAGACCAGAACCGGTCAATGTGCACAAATCCAATCTGAGGACAGTGCCTGTGGAGGACTCCGATGCTGACGGATCAAGGCGGGCGACACATAAGCTGGATAACAGCGTTTCTTGATGTGGAAGGGCCTTCTCCAGTGGCACAGGATTTAATACCCAGAGAATGGTCCCGGTACCCTGGTGGGATGCGCCTGAAAGACTGGAAAAAGCAACGACCCAAACTGAATGATGCAAACTGGAGGGCAGGATCGACAGGCTCAGGGAAGTGGGCCTGCTACATGAGAAGGGACAAGCCCCCAGCTGACCGTGTCCCTTGGGAAGGCCTAGAGGACACACCACTAGAAGATGAGAAACGTGTTGGTGAGGGGACACCAGATCATGAGAGGCTCGGTGGTGGCTGTCTCCTATAGGAGACAATAACTTTATTATTCTGGATAATAAAATTCCAGAATAGCAAAGACCAATGGAAACACGGAACCGTAAGAAACAAGATGGGTGCAATTACCATCAAGGGCAACATGGTTGGAATGACGGCCAGGGGTCCTTGACCTGCAGGGATCAGGTAGATGGCTCATCAAACATAGTAATCTTGGGCGCGAATTAGAAGACAGTCAAACCAGACTACTTCTTGATACACACAGTTGAAAGAGATCAAGACTGGATGAGCCAAAAATGGGGCCAGCGATATTCCTGGACACAGGACCAAAGCAGTCACACGGGGTCCAGTGCTCATAAGGGCCTCGTGCCTGAGGTTTAATGCTCTGCACTTGCCTATCTTGAAGCTGCAATTAATTTTATCTTTGGATCTGTTTTGTAAGGGGAGTCTTATGTAAGTCAAGACAACAGAGATGCACAGGCACCTGGAGGCTTGGTTCACAGGTAGTGCCTCCTCCCGCCACCTCCCCACTCCCCTGTGCCGATGGCCCACGTTCTGCCCGGCTGCCCACTGCAGCCCTCCGACCCTGGCAGGGGCCTGAGTACACGCACGTTACCCAGGATAAAGCATGGTAGTGGCTGTCCCTGTCCTTGGCACATTTATCCGGCACTGCGGTAAGGACGAGCATCTCACCTACGCCCCGTGCAGGCACCTGGACAACCCAGCGCAGAGGCTGCGGCAACCGTCGGCCTTCCTCCCACTGCGGGTCGGAGCGGTTGGCCTGTGGGAAGAGGAGATTCCTGGCACGACTTCCTCCACCAGGACGTGGCATGTCGGGGCGTAGCCTCGTAAAGTGTATAAATGTCTAACCACTATGCTGCACGCCGAAAACAAATGTAAAATACTGAACAGCAACTGTAACTGAAAAATTTAAAAAAAAGAAAAAGATTTTATATCTTAGTATCTTTAACAGCACTTTTGTTTTTTTTGTTTGTTTTTTTTGAACAAGGGGGTCCCCATTTTCATTTTTCTCTGGACCCCACAAATTAGGTAAGCAGTCCTGCTCACTCCCCTTCTCCTGAGAGCACTGCCCCCAATAAAGCCCTGGAACAGCGTCTCTATCCTCATCCCAGACTCAGCTTCTGAGAACCTGACATAAGACGTACACCAATTTATTGGGAAGAAAAAACTAGAAAAAACAAAACATGAAAGCAACAAGAGACGGCAGCGCCTCCTGCCAGTCACAGCAGAATCCAGCGCCCCCAGCTCTCACACCTTCTTCCCAGCGTATCCTGAGCTCCTCTCTGAACCGAGGTGGCAGGGTTGAAACGAGGTGGCAGGGTTGAGACGGGGCTCGTCCCGCACCTTTGTCTATCACTCTTCAGGCAGGTGTGGAACACCTAATAACAACAGCTCCCGTTTACTGAGAACCACCCACGTGTCAGACAAGTGCTTACCCTGACTTATGGCCAATCCACAGGTCACGCCTATGCAGTAGGTGACAGGATCCCCATGTTACAGAGAGGACACAGCCTTACTGGGGTGAAGCCTCTTGCCCAAGGTCACTCATCTAACGAGTGACAGACTCAGCATTAAACTCTTGGGCCTTTACTTCTCATCACTAGGCAACTAGGCCACTGTCCGTCCACACTATGCTGCACTGGAGCTGGGGGTGTGAACGAGACACGGTCCTTACAAAGGCACACTTTGTTAGTGAAATAGTGGCTTATTTACACATATTCCAGATAAATGATATTGTCAAACATTTTGCATTCAATCAGAAACTCTCAAAATAGAAAGGGAGGTCAAAGTCAGTCCAGAGCTGTACCCCATCTATTCTTCCACCCCAATTAGCACTCCTGGCAGGGTCAGCCCAGCTTCCTGGTATCGGACAGCTCTGGGGGACAGTACTGTCACCCCCATAGGAGAAACTTCTGCCTATTTTCTCCAGCACTTACTACTGGAAATAACAGCCTTACCATTTATCTGTTCCTCTCTCTGGTCTGGCTCTGCTCCAACAGCACAAGCTACTAACCAGAGCACTGACTGGACTAGACAAGCAACCCCATGACAGCCCCTCCTGACAGGGGTGAGCGTGGCTGGTCTCTCTACGAGCTTCTGCTAGGGCCTGCTTCCAGACCCTCACATCCTGGCTGCCTCCTCCCCTCACTCCAGCTCCACAAAGTCAGATCAATTACTCAGGACTCGCTTGAGTCCAAGTGTCAAAAGCCAAAATCAACCTGATTTAAGGAAAGAAAGAACGGAGGAATGGGATTTATTGGCTCGAGTAACTGAAAATCCAAGCCTGATGAGATGGAGGAAATGAAATGACATTATAAACATGGCTGTTTTGTCTCCTAGGCTTCACTCCGTGGCAAGCTCCCTGTAGAGGGCTGAAGCAGAAGCAGGCTTACATCCCCAGGGTTTAACATCTCTGACCGAAAGGGAGGCCAATAAAAGCACCAAATGCAAGCCTCATCGGTCCGGTTTTGGATTGTACTGCCATGCTTGATCCAATCACTGCAGTCAGAGGAAAGGAACATGCTGATTGCCAGGCGTGGACCTGGAACAGGGCTTGAGAGCAGGAAAAGGTTGGTTTCCCAAAGGAAAAAAGGTCAAATTACTTTTAAAAGTGAGAATGGATATTGGGCAGGCGAAATCCACAGATGCCTTCCTAGCGCCCACAGCAAAGAGCCTGGTACCATATGGCCGGACGAGCCCAATAGCAGGGAGATTCTAACTATTTTTGTCCTGCCTTAAAGAGGACAAAAGAGGTGGTTTCTGGGGCTCCAATGAGAGCTGGGTGTGGCTGGGATTCAAGTCCCCGGTTCTTCTTTTTCTCTCTCCTCACTCCTTCCCTACCCCGTCCACGAACGCTGATCCGGACATCCTCCTGTTGAAACTGGAGGCAGAGAGAAACGAGGCACGTGGTATGCTGTGTGACCCGAATTCCTCTGACCTCCCAGGAGCCTGACGGGCTGCCAGTCTCAAAGACACTCCTTTCAGGGGAAAGGGAATCGGGAACTGATGGGGCTGTCCGGCTGGAGGCACTCGGGGGAACTGGCGGAGAAAGAGCTGCTTTCAAGTGATCAGTTTACACAACTCACTCCTATAGTACAGATGCTTCTGTACGGGTTAGTAATTTTAAAAAAAAAAAAATCAGATTATAGTTTAAATGCACTGTGAAAACAATAATAAAAACCAGCTACCATTTATTAAGTATCCTCTACTCAGGGGGATATTTTAAAACTCTATGAAGTAGGGATTATTACCTCCATTTCGTAGACTAGCAAACTGAGTCTCAAAACCTGCCCAAGGTTCCGAGGGCAGTAAGTGACAGCAAGAATTTGACCC
>NW_011888811.1:1223328-1229326 GCF_000151845.1 Pteropus vampyrus
TGAGAACTAAGTTTCTGTGGTTTAAGCCATCCAGTCTGTGGTACTTTGTTATGGCAGCCCAACCTAAGAATATGTTCTAGGAAAAGGGACCGAAGGAGCTTGGCATTTAAAGAGTGACAGGAGGCCAGGAAGTGAGCAAGGGAGAACATGATGAGAGAGGGTTGGAGAGTCAGGCCAGGCCTGCCTGACAGGCTCTGGAAGCAGGATGTCAAGAAAAAGCCCTCACCTCCAATGAAATCATTATCATCACCACCACAATATTTAACATAAAGAACTGACTTTTTCTCAAACTTATGTAAAGTATAAACCAAGGCCTTTGTAGAAAACGAAGAGATTTTTATAGTTCTGTAACACGATCTATAGGTAAATCTATAGATATTCTACGCAAATTCAGTTTCTACACAAATCAGATTTCTTGCCATGGAGCAACCACTGGAAACAGAACCCCTTTCCTCTCCCTCAGGCAAGGACAAGTATGTTCCAGCTACGAGCCACCAACACCATGCCCCTCACCCCGCCGCTGGGCCCACATGGAAGGGCTTCAGCTTCTCAGCACTACTGGATCTGGCCACGCCTGCTGTTTCCCATGCCAGCGCCGGGGTGGATCGACAGACCCGGCTGCTGCTGAAATCACTGGGCGATATGCTGCCTATGCCAGGAACAGAAACCTCCCCCAGCCAGCTCCGGTCGAAATGGAAGCTGATGGTTAGAATGCAGAAGTATTCTGGAAACAAAGCACAGTCAAGATCTGGAGTCTGGAAAGCCACCGGGAAGAGAGCGCCCCACACTCTCTATCATCTCTGCTTCTTTGTTTACTCTCCCAACAGACAACTCGCTTCGTTTAACCAACTTGCGTATGGTCCAATACACCAGCCTCAGCTCCATTTGGACTCTGAAAGTCCCCGTGGCCTCTCAGCCAGGCTCTTGGTTAACTAGCTAAGTTTGTCAATATCCTCGTCACATATTCCCAGGGGAGGGATTAGATTGGTGTAGCCTCAGCTAACCTTCAAAATGACTCTGGCTAAAAGAGCTTTGTCAAGCCTGAGGACCATGAGCAACAAAAATAAAATTGTTTTAAGCAACTATGTTTTGGGTGATTTATTACTGTTAAAAAAAAAAAATTCAACCAAGTAAATTTGAAAACCTAATTGGCTTTATTAAGTAATTCATGGATTGGTCAGCAGTCCATCCAGCAACTAGAAGGGTGCTCCAAGGAATTATACAAAATGGAAGGTTTTTATAGGCGGAAGGGTGTGGCAGGGGAGTTATTAGCAAAAACAAACAAAGGAACAGATTATTTTTAGGCCTGGTCATCTTCTTTTGAGGGGAAGGGAATGACAAGGTTTTCCTCATGCTAATTACCTCTCTAGTATGGATCAGGACATTCTGGACTGATTGGTTTAAAATTCCATTCCTGGGAGAGGTTGAAACTGTAATTAGGTTAGTTTTCAAGCTTTGTTTTGGTTTGGTGAGATGGCTTAGCAAAAGTGACTCCATTTGGGCCTGTTGTTTTTTTGTTTTTTGTTTTTTTTTTTTAACAGTACATGACAATAGATAACTGGAACAGACTTGGGTATCGAAAATTATAACAGAAACCCAAACATGTGGCATCATTACAGTCCCCCCTCTTCCAATATCCAAAGACTGAATATATATTTCTTACTCTAAATCACAGTATCACAATCGTCCTGTGTTTGGCCAGCAGACAAAAGCTAGAGGGGCCTCCAAGAGCACGTCAGTGAAAGTCTAACGGGCCTTGATGGTGACTTAAAGGAAAGTGAGGAAAATGCGTCTGGAGGCTGGAGGAAAAGGGACGGACCCTTGTGGGTGCTGGAAGGTGTGTGGTGACAGTGTTTTTTGCTGTAATGCAAAAAGTAGGAAATATTCCATAACAAGCATGAATGATCTGGCCAATCTGCCTACTGTAAAATGCAAAGGAGAGAGTACAACTAAAAAAAAGAAAAAAAAAAGGAATTTTTCTGGTTTTCAGGAAAAATTTATAGGGTATGTGAAAGAGTCAGAGTTGTCTAGATTTGAAAATAAATCTACTTCTCACTCTCAGCCTCTCCAAAGGGTAAACTATTCTCAAGTTAAAATGGCTTTCTAGCAAAGGTTGGACACAGCAGCTTTTAGGAGCTTAGAAAGGTTTAAGGAGTTACTTCCTTAACCTTTTAAGGTTACTTCCTTAACCTTTTCAAAATTCTTCTAAAGAGCTTAAGGGTGTTCCTTGCTGTCCCTTTACTAAGCAAGATTTCCAAGATCCTTAAGAGCATTCTCCCTCCTCAGCCTGAAAAGGCACCTAAGGTAGAAAAAAACTTATCTGAGCCAAAGAGATTTGTGGTCATGGCTTACTTCTCAATGGAAGGAACTCTGATAAGGATCATTAAAAAAATCTCAAAGTTTTTTAGGATTGGCTTGAACCAAGAGAGGAGATAGTGCAGGGTAAAAAGACAGCTTTGGATTCTAGAACCTCTGTGGACAGGAAGTAGGCTCAGAAACTACTCAGGGCAAACACAGGTTTAGCTTCTATGGCAAAGGACGGGGAAATCCAGAAAGTGGAATCATGAACTCGGAAGGCAGAGCTGCAGAGAATCATTGAATAGGACTGGACCCTAATCTGGGAACCTGCAATATGTTTACTGTGGTTTTCTGATGCCTATGCCACCGTTGTATGTTGGGTATGGAATATAGATAACTTGCCTTTTTAGTTCACAGATACTCAGATCAAAAAGAATCATTCTTGAAGAGCTGCAACTAAGGAACCACACTCATGGCACCTCATCCATACCTGGAAGTGATATAGGAGATGAGATCCTAGACTTCAAGCCTGAACTGGATGGTATGAGACCAGTGCCTGGCACATAGGAGTTGCTCAATAAATCTCTCTCAGTATTGCTACTTGATATCGGTTGAGCCACTGTCAACTAGCGAGGCCTCTGATAATGAATAGGCCTCCTCTCACGTAAGAGAACTACGAACCTATTAAGCCGGCTGGCCAAGTGCCAGCTTGCCTTGTGCAAAGTCTCTGGGGCTGGATGACTGGAAACATTTCAAACAAGGTTTGGGCATTTTGTTTGGTTCTAGATGTAAAGTGGCCCAGTTCAGTTCCTGTTGGAAAATGACTCATTTTCTGACCTCGAGCATCAGTGACTATGAAGGTAAACAGTGGGTAAGAGGGTATAAAGCAAATAAGGTAAAGAGAACAGACTTCTACTCCATGAACAGGATCAGCACTGTGCATGAAGACTCGGCTTCTGAATGGATAGAGGATATAGTCTGATTTTGTTAGCTAGTCAATTCAGCTAGTTGAATATTAATTCAAAGTTGACTTGCACAAAGATCTAAAGTTTGTGCTGTATAACATCCAAAAGCCAGAAGTGGAGGTTCCCGCCATGAGGAAGGTTGCGATCTAGTCGTTGATGTTAATTCAATCACTTACATCTAGTCATTCCCCTAGCAGGTCTCCTTGCCTAAGCTGTTATCTTTACCAAAGATCAAGTAAACGTTCTAAAATGTGGTTCTAATCCTGACACTCCTCTGTTTTTAAATCTTTGCTGGGTCCCTGTGGTTCTTCGGACAAAGTCCAAACTCTTTAACGTGGTTTACGAGAAACTTTATGTTCTGGCTTAAAACCCTCCAGTGGAGCCACATTCCTTTTAGAACGGAATCCGAACTATCTGTATCCTACAGGCTCTGTACAGACTGGCTCCTCTCTGACTTCGTCACCTTTCCCCACCTTCTACCTCACCTCTCTTACTCCACTGCGAACTTCCTGGTTCCCCAACACGCCTCAGAACCTTTGCTTGCTTGGGACACTCATCCTTGAGTTCTCTGCACAGCTGGCGGCCTCTTAAACTTCTCAAGTCAACCCTAGTCATCTAATCTGTTACCCAGCATCAAAGAGCAGATTTCCTTAACAGAGTTTATGATAAGCTGCAATTATCTCACATTATCTGCAGACCCCTTGAAAACAGGAACCCTATCTGCCACTGCAATACCTTCCACTCATGGAGCAGGTGCTGAGCATATAGTATATGCTCAAAATTTTTGTGAAGCATGAATGAACCTCCATTTTCCAGATTTCAATTCCAAAGCTCAGAGAGCATAGAGGACTTGGCTGAAGTGGCAGAGCGAATTCTGTCTGATTTCAAGGTCTGTGCTCTAGACCAGTGTGGCTCAAAGTAGCTAGTCAGTGAATGGTTACTGGTCTAAGCCTAAGGCAGTGACAGATTGCGTCAAAAAGTACAATAATGCAAACCTACCTTCATGGAGCATATCTTGCTATGAAAAGAAATGTCAGCTGAACTAAAAACAGTGTGCTTGGTGAGGTACTTGATTCACATTCCCCCTCAAGCTCCACATCTTACTGGGAGCTGAGAACAAAGAGTTGTGGGTGACACCTGCCTGTGTGAGGCACTTTGACAGCACTGCTTCAGCCTGGCCACCACATAGTCCCCTCGTTCTTCTTTGTCCCTTAGCCAATGACTTCATATGAAGCACCTAGTTTATTTTTGGCTCCTCCTTCTATGCACAGGAAGTATCAGTTTGTACCATAGATGAAGAGAATATTGAGGTGTTTTTGTTTTTTTTTTTGTTTTTGTTAAATCCTGCTTTTCAAAGCCATCAAGAAAACTTTGTTTTGAACTCTTCCCACTTTTGGAATTTTCATGAGGCTCTATGCTCCAGAAAGCTATTCTTGCTGGTTAGTTGGCTACGCTTTTAAAGCCCAATTTCCAAAGTAGAACTATGCAAACTATTCTTATCATACATCCTGGCCTCACAGCCTGAGGCAGTGACAGCCTTAAAAATCCTGTAGTGAAGGGGCCTGTCCTTATGTGCTCTTAGTCTCTTGTAACACTGGCACGGAGCTCCCTAACCAGAGGCTGCCCTCATTCTCCAGAGAACACAGAGTGTTCACTTCTAACCTCATCAAACAGGCCCCTTATACACACACAAACACATGCACATCCATGCCAAGATCTTCGGTGGTGGCAGTGATAGGAAAGGTTTGCTCACTCATTCAGATACTCAGTGAGAACTTTCTACGTGCCGGAAACTGTGCTAAGAGTTGGTGATTAAAGGACAGTGTCCTTGCTACCTAGGAGCTTTCTGAGCTGAGGAAGTCAGACCAAATGTCATAGAAATAGTATCATGATGAATGCTATGAACAAAAGTACTAGTTTTAAAAGGTCAAACAGGCACCCTAATCTAGTCTGCTTGTGGCTGCTAGAGAGGGCAGACGGGACATTTAAATCGATGTGCGAATATCAGCATGCATGCTTTGTTCTCTACTAGTCACCGCCAAGGCCACCCCTTTGCTACCATGTGCCAGGTGCTACGTTAAGCACTTTAGACACAGGAAGTCATTTTATCTTCACAAAGGCAGAGAGGCATGGGAACCATTTTTAACCCCATTTTATAGATGAGGAAACCAAGACAGAGACAGGTGAAATTATAACTCCAAAACTGTTATAACTCCAAAACAAGCAACCGGACGTCAAAACCTAATTTTGCCTGATTGTGATGCCTGGTTTGCAACTATTGCCCTCTACTCTGACCTGGTCAAAGCCTGATGAATACACTCTTGTAGGCGGCCCAGGAAGGGGCCAGCTGTAATTAGAACTGCCCCTGATTAAACAGGGCATTAGGAAGTACGTGATGGCTCTCAAGTCATACTCTCTTCAACATTAGCCCCATAAAGTGCAATGATTCACATCACTAAAATGCCTTTGTTGTCAATAATTATTGATTGCTGTAAGCTTCCAGAAGGATGAGAATTTCCAGGTTGCTTCTGAAGGACTTAGGTCTAAACCTATCCGTTTAATTATTAGTGAGCCACCATTCTGGGCCAGGTCCCAGGAGAGGTTTGGGCACACCAAGTAGAGTAAGTCGCAATCCTAGTCTTCAAAGAGCTCCTCTAGTATTGAAGGGGACAGGCAGGTAAACGGGTCACTGTGTTACTGTGCAACAAATAGCAAAGGTAGAAGCTTGTACAAGG
>NW_011888811.1:1230591-1234310 GCF_000151845.1 Pteropus vampyrus
CTCCTGCTTTCCCATCTTCGCTATCATCTCCACAGCATTTATACTATCTAAATACATACCATCTACCTACTTTATATTATCTAAAATAACATTACACACCTGTCCACTTGTTTCCTGTCCAGGTCCCCTCTGGAATGTAAACTCCAGGAGAGCGGGGGCTTCGTCCTCTGCTCCATATCCCTAATCCCCAGAACAGTGCCTGGCACACTGAAGGAGCTCAGGAAGCACGCTAACTGAAGTTCCTGATTCAAGCACTTCTCTCGTCTCTGCTGTCACTACACTGATTCGAGTCCCCCCACCCCAGCTCCAGGAGCCCCCTGGACTTGGTGACTGATTGCATGTGGGCCAGGAGGGCGAGGGAGGGGCCTGAGGTGACTGGTCTTTACAAATCGTGGCACCTCTCCAATCCACGCACTCTCCACAAAGCAGCCAGAGTAACCCTCTAAAATCATAGATCATGTCACTCCCCTGCTTGAAAGCTTCCAGAGGCCCTTCCCGTGGGTCCTTAAGGCCCAGCATGCCCACCTCTCCAACTTCACCTCCAATCACGTCACTCCTTGCTCTCTCCTCCCCATACTCGGCTTTTGTTTCTCAAACCAAACTTACCTCCAGTGCCAGTCACACCTGTCTTTCCCAGCAATCTGCATGGATCCCAGGCCCTATGCCACCTCCTAGAAGTCTTCCCTTACCATCCAAACGAACATGGTGCCTCCTCCTCCTCTGCTGCAACTCCAGACACCCTCGAGCACAGGGGTCCCGGACCCCTGGGCGTGGACCAGTACCAGTCCATAGCCTGTTAGGAATTGGGCTGCACAGCAGGAGGTGAGCGGCTGTGAGCCAGGGAAGCTTCATCTGTATTTGCAGCCGCTCCCCAGCACCAGCATCACCGCCTCAGCTCCACCTCAGATCATCAGGCATTAGATTAGCAGAGGAGCCCCAGTCCCTGGTGCCGAAAAGTTTGGGGACCGCCGCTCTAGTACATCAACCTGATTTCCTTCATGTCACTTATCACAGCCTATTCCAGCTTACAGATTTCCTAACTTGATTTCTGTTTCTCTCTTTTTCACCTCTCTTCCCCACAGCATGTACTCCAGTGCCTGGAACACAGTTAAAGCTCAATGAACATTTGTTGGATGAAATTGTGCTTCCACAATCATGATGATGATGATGATGAAGACCATGATCCTGATGATGCTCACGCTAACGATGCCCTCCCACGTCAAGCTGCTGCTTTGAGTTTGTGGATCCAAGGACTGACTAGAGCATGTCCCTGACCATCTAATTAGAGACAGAATCTACTGTTACAAGCTTGTGCTGGGCTTTGAAGCTGGGGTGTGTGTGTGTGCGTGCGCGCGCACACGCATGTTTAATTCATGCCAGGAGACCTCGCAGTCATCATTAGGTACACTCTACCACCTGTCTCCATGGAAACCCACTCAGTAACAGCAAAATGAGGATATGTCAGGTGTTCTCTATCACTTTGCAAGACAGAGCGGATTTATCATGTTTGGTAGAAAATATATATTAAGACAGTCTCTTGGCCCCTTTAGATGCTCTTCTCAGTGCCCATACTCTACCAGGAAGAACTTTGAAGACATGCTAGACAAGAGAGAAAATGCAGTTAACCGGACAGTGCTGGAGGAAGGGACTGGGGCTGACAGTCAACATGGGCTGCAAAAGAAAGATTCTGGCCAGAAACTGAAGCAGGATGACCTGTCGGTTTCAATAACACTGTGAACTTAAGGGAAAACATAGCTGAACGTATCTCAGACTGCTCCTGAAAAAAAGAGACATATTTTAGTGAACCTCAAAAAAGCAGAGATGAAAGAAAATGCAGACAATTTTTTCATTTTACAGAGGGGTACTTTGGAGCCCAGAGAGGAGAAAGGACCTTCCCAGCGTCACAGAGAAATTCTGTGCCTGATCTAAGAGTAATTTCTCATTATTTAAAGTTCACTGTTTTTCTGGTGCATAACGTCACAGGTGTAAACCTAATTTTACATCCATTTCTAGTTCTCCTTCCTCTTTGACCACAGCGCACTAACACAAAGCACACACGTATCACTTCCCCTTTGACTTCCAAGCTGATGCTATCAAAAAGAGGCAGGAAACAACCGAAAGATATGAGGGTGCAAAAAGCTTGCGGAATCAGTGGGTGAATCATATTAGCCAATGAACACTCTTTGAAAGTCATGTCAGATCAGAAACCATGACTCTCACCCAGTAAAACTGGGAAAACAAGGCCATTCAAGAATATGTGGGGTTTTATGTGGGATGAAGTGACCAAGAGGGAAAAAAAAAGAGGAAAAGAAATAGTTTGACCAAATTTTTAACCAAGCTGTAGGACAGAAATGTGAATTCAAGTTTGGGTTCTTAATCATTGTATTTCAATGGCTGGCGATGAGAATAAAATTTAAATTAAAATTTAAAAAGAAAAGCACCTTGCAAAGTGCCAGCTCTTAGAACATGCTCCCTAAGTGGAATTTTGTGTCCCCTCCTATCCTTATTCACAACCCTTGTGTTATTCTGCACAAGGAAGGGGCAATAAGGCTCAATCCTCCGCTGCCAATTCTCATACCATCTGTTGCCAGTCATTGAATTCCAGGTCAGCTAACTGGGAGGACAGATGTGGAGGGGAGACAGGAAAACAAATCCCCAATTCCATCCCTTCCCCTTCCAGCTAGAGGACTCGGAATCCAGGAGGCAGGGGGAAAGGGGTGCTCTGGCTTTCCTATGACAACCAGAGCATATAATTTTCTTCTCTGGAAATCAATTTACCCTTTGGAAGGAGGGAGCGGGGCTGCAGAGTAACCCCTCCACCCCACCCAGGAAACCGTGGAATGGTGACAAAGAGCATGAACTCTGCAAGTGATTTAACTTCTCACGTCCTGCTCCATCTTCAAAATTAAGTGATAGATAATAAAACAATAATTGAACGCAGTTCACAAGGTTGCTAAATTAAATCAATTCACAAAACGTGCTGAGCTGAGTGCCTTGAACACAGTAAGCCTTCAATAAACGTTACCTATTACTACTATTGTCATTATCATCATCATCACCTCTCCAACTCCAGTATCTGAGGTACCTCTATTACGCCAGCGGATTCCTTTGTGAATGACTTTAATTTACTAATGCACTCAATGGTCTGTGTAACAAGTGGCTCTAGAGTCCTGTATTTAGCACTTTCCGTGACACAGTGACCAGGTTTTTTTCCCTGCAGGGAAAGGCTGTGACTTTGCAGAAGAGCCATTACAGTACCTGCACGGTTCCCTTCCCTTCCCTCAGGCGGCGGGGCGAGGCCAGAGCCCTAGACTTCCGCAGCCCGCCCAGGTGGATCACTATTGGTGGCCTCGTCGCTGGCGTGACCAAGGCCCCGCCCCCTTCTCTCTGGGACCACTCTGGGGCGGTCTCCGGAATGGGGCGGGGGCCGGAGGAGCGAGCGCGATGCGTCCTGGGCTTTGTAGTCCACCCGCCCAGCTGCAGCCGGAGAGCCGGGCCTCTCCACGCGGAGAACTACAATCCCCAGCAGCCGCGCCGGGAGCCGAGAGAAGGGGGGCTCGCGTCACGTGGGTGCTCGGTCTGGGCGGGCTATTTCTCAGTGCAGCGGTGGCGGCTGGGGGACCCGGGCCTTTTGTTTGGAGCGGCTGTGGGGGGGCGGGGGGTGGGGAGGCCGGAGCG
Source organism: Pteropus vampyrus (assembly GCF_000151845.1). Taxonomy (NCBI): domain Eukaryota; kingdom Metazoa; phylum Chordata; class Mammalia; order Chiroptera; family Pteropodidae; genus Pteropus; species Pteropus vampyrus. Next base: position 1,234,270 of record NW_011888811.1, read on the forward strand.
GCCAGGCCGGCGGCTTCCCCAGCTCGCTGGGTCCGGCCGCC
>NW_011888811.1:1234360-1238968 GCF_000151845.1 Pteropus vampyrus
AGCGCGATGCGTCCTGGGCTTTGTAGTCCACCCGCCCAGCTGCAGCCGGAGAGCCGGGCCTCTCCACGCGGAGAACTACAATCCCCAGCAGCCGCGCCGGGAGCCGAGAGAAGGGGGGCTCGCGTCACGTGGGTGCTCGGTCTGGGCGGGCTATTTCTCAGTGCAGCGGTGGCGGCTGGGGGACCCGGGCCTTTTGTTTGGAGCGGCTGTGGGGGGGCGGGGGGTGGGGAGGCCGGAGCGGCCAGGCCGGCGGCTTCCCCAGCTCGCTGGGTCCGGCCGCCCCTCGAGGGAGGTGGGGGGCCGCCCCCTAGGCCCGGCCTCACCTCAGGAGCTGCCGCCCCGCCCTAGGCCCGCCCCGCCCGCCCGCCGGGCCTTAGGGGAGGAACGGGCAGGGCCTCTGGCGCTGCCCAGCCACCTCCGGAGTCACCACCACTACTCTCCTGGCTGCCGCTCGCCCCCCAGGCCGTCGCCATGAAGATCAAGGATGCCAAGAAACCCTGTAAGATGCGGGCTCGGGCCCTCTGGGTTGGGAGAGCACCTGGGGCCCGGTCTGGAAGCCCCTGGCGGAGCGGCCTGGTTCCGAGCCCGTCGCTCATCGCGAGAGCCCCGCATGGGCTGCGGGTGGAGGGACCCTTTCGGCACCGGGTTCGCGGCCCCCTCCCTCCGCATCCCCCTATACCTGCCTGACCTACGCCTGCCGCCCCCTGACCCTTTTCTCCCACTTCCTCCTCGAAACCTGGACGGAACAAGGGGGTGTTTTTGACCCGAGCTACCAGTTCCCTGTCCCAGCTTCCTCTGCAGTCGGGTTGAAAATGAGTGATCATGCCTGTCAAATTGCGCAGGGGCACTCACCCACCGTTTTTACCGATTTCTGGGCTTTCTGCTTGTGTCCTTGAAATCCTGCTGGGTTCCGTGGTGTTGTCACTGTTGTTACAACTAGAGCTTTTAAACACACAAGCTTGTAAACTGCCAGTGGCTTAATTTTGTGTAGAATAACTAGTTTATGTATTTAAAAAAAGAAGATAAAGAGAAAAATCATGATATTTCCACCACTCGGAGCTAACCACTATTAGTGGTTAACTACTATTCACCACTATTAAATATTTTGGTGAATACTCAAGAGATTTTTTTAAAACTACATATGCATGTGCTTTTGAAAACATTCTTTCCATGCTTTAAGAAAGCAGAGGAACTTTCATTTGCTCCCTTTTATTTTTAGTCTTTTAAAACCCTTTTACTGCTGTAAATGGCCTGTTTAATCACTCAGCCATTGTGATTGTCATACTTTTTAAGTCCATTCTTCCAGAACAACTAAGAATGTGGTGATGCATGTTTATATTTTAGAATTGTGTTGGTATTTTGGGGGTTTTAGTGTGTCTCACGTGATCCTGCCAATATTCTAAGAAATCTGCTATAAAAGGGAGCACTGACACCTTTTTCCACCCATCAGGATTCTTGTAAACCTCAAAGGAGACACAACATGCCAAAGCACTCTATTTAAATGTAAGATAATTTGGTCTTGATTTTACAAATGAGGAATTTGAACTTACTGAGCCCCAGAGTAACTTTTCAAGGCTAAGCCAACCAACTTTGTTCTAAGAAGTTCAGGGCTTAAGTCAGCTGACTCATAGTCTAGTGTTTTTTCTTCTTCACCCATAGGGCATAGTCTAAATACCTAGGAAAAACACAAACCTTTCAGATCTGGTAGTTATATTTGCCAATTAAAAAAAAAAAGGAATGATGAGTTCTTGTGATAGCTAAAGGGTTCTTGTTCAAGGAGCCTATAAAATAGTGATGTGAAGGCTGAAATGACAAATATAGAAACACTTCCAATTTACATTTGCTGAATTAAACTAATCTTGAAGAGATGCATTATGTAAAATACTTGGACATCTTCCCTCGACACATACATTTTCTTTGCTTGTCTTTGAATTTCCATTTAGTAAAATGAGTTTAACTATGACAAGCTCAGATTCTGACTCGGAAGGTATTTTTTCCTATTTGACTTAGTGATTTGGTTACTTAGATTTGGGCAAACTTATAATCTCTTATGAATACTACCTCTGTCAAAGTTGTTTTCAGCAAAGATGATAATTAAAAATTTATAAAATAAACTTTAGGTTGAGAAATAAAAGAGTATCTATTATTTAAAAGTAAGTTGTCTATTATTACATTGTGGTACATTGTGAGACCACTAATGTTGAAATAGGGTCATTCTGAAAAAATAGGCAGTTAATTGGATTTAGAAGTCTAAAATACTATTTTCATCTTCAGTAAAGGTGACTTTACTGCTTACTCAATTCTTTATGGTAAAAATAACATCGTGTGTGTGTGATAAAGAAAGTATGAACTGCCCTGGAAATATATGTAACTGGAAAGTGTTATTTCTAATTTTTTAAACCACTCAGGTTAGCTGAAGATCTATTTGTTTTGTTTCTGAGTACTTGTATAATGTGTTATATACGTGTGTGTATAATTAAAAATTTAATGAGCGCATAGTATGTGTTAGGCGCTATCTACATACATTGTATCATTTGGCCTTTATAGCAGCACCAGTAACTAGAAGCTGTATCTCATGCTGGTTAAACAAGTGACTTTGGCTTCACACACTTTCTTACATTATTCACCTAAGTGTCAGAAAACATTTGCTTTTAGACATATCTCTAATATATAATTAGGTTGTAAATCAAATGCATGTATTTGACTAGAAAATTTTTTCAAAAGGAGTTGGTTTCTTCCTCTAGATTTTCTGACTAAAAGATAAGCATTTGAAATTATGTGTTAATTCAACTCCAGGGAAAGGATGAAGTCAAACATTAATGGAAAATTTTTGCTAGTTAATATACGAGAACCAAAATAATGATAGTTTGCTTTGCCTTTGTGTTTTTCACACTGCTTAAATATTAGATACTCAAGATACTAAAAATTCGAAAAATCATGTGTTCTTCTATACCTTGACTGACATGGTTTCTTAAGGAACAGGTTTTTCATCTTTTGTTTACCTGTATGGTATGCAACGTGATTAATGAGGTGATAGTAAAATACACACATATTTTTAAAAATTGGATGTAATACAGGTTTTCGAGTCTGCTTTGCTAACCCAAGAGTAAGATACCTGAAGTTTTTGTCAAAACCAGAGAAGTATTTATAGCATATGTTTGTATTTTGCTTCTGTAAAACATGAAGGCCTGTTTGTAAATTAAGAATTATCACTTCCAGAAAACATAGGTAGGTACTTAACTTACAGACCTTGATCTCAGAGGAGTTTTTATGAACTTGACCCTAAAAGCAAGGGAAGTAAAAACAAAAATAAATGAATAGGACTACATCAAACTAAAAAAGCTTCTGCACAGCAAAAGAAACTATCAACAAAACAGGCAACCAACTGATTGGAAGAAAGTATTTGCAAATGATACCTCCAATAAGGATAATATCCAAAATATATATATTAACTCATACAACTCAACAATAAAAATCCAGTTTAAAAATATGAATAGAGGACTTGAACAGACACTTTCCCCAAGATGACATATATTTGACCCCATATATTTGAAGCCCTGGGGTCAAACAGATATCTCAAAAGATGCTCAATGTAACTAGCTATAAGGAAAATGCAAATCAAAACCACCAAGAGATACCCTCACACTCATTGGAATGGCTATTATAGGTAAGACAAGAACTAAGTTGCAGAGGATGTGGAGAAGAGGGAACCCTTATACACTGCTGGTAGGGCTGCAAATTGGTACAGCCACTATGGAAAACTATAGTTTCCTCAAAAAATTAAGAATAGAGCTACCATGTGACCCAGCAATCCCTCTTCTGGGTATCTACTTGAAAAACTTGCAAACACTTATTTGCAAAGATATATGTATCCTCACGTTCACTGCATCATTATTTGTAATAACCAAGACATGGAAACAACCTAAGTGTCCTTCGACAGATGTTTGGATAAAGAACATGTGGTACATATATATAATGGAATACTACCCAGCCATAAAAAAAATGATGAAATAGTGCCATGTACGACAACATGGATGGATCTTGAGAGTATCAGATAATTAAGTAAAATAAGTGAAACAGAAAAGGACAAGAACCATACAATTTCACTCATATGGGCTATAAAACAGAAAGCAGCAAACAAATAAACTCACCCATAAACACAGACAACAGAATGGTGGCTACCAGAGGGGAAAGGGGCAGGGGAGGAAGAAGAGGGGGAAAAGGGGCCAAATACATGCTGAGGGATGGACACTAGACTTTGGGTGGTGAGCACACAATGCAACATACAAATGAGGTATGAGAATCATATACCTGAAATTTACATAATGTTATCACCCCAGTAAATTTAATGTAAAAGAATTATCACTTCAGTAGATAATTCGAGACAATTGGATATGATAGTTTCTAATAACTCCTAGATGTAACTAATTTGCCAAAGGGAAAAAAAATTTACTTGAAGCTCTTTTAAGGAATTATAATACTGAAGGTGTGAAGATAGTTATTTTCTTAATCTGTTTCAAAACACTACTTTTTATTTGGAATGATTATTAGGAAAAGTGAATTTCTTTTATCAAAGAACTTGAAGCATATCTGGAATTTACAAGTACA
>NW_011888811.1:1239018-1249885 GCF_000151845.1 Pteropus vampyrus
AACATGGATGGATCTTGAGAGTATCAGATAATTAAGTAAAATAAGTGAAACAGAAAAGGACAAGAACCATACAATTTCACTCATATGGGCTATAAAACAGAAAGCAGCAAACAAATAAACTCACCCATAAACACAGACAACAGAATGGTGGCTGCCAGAGGGGAAAGGGGCAGGGGAGGAAGAAGAGGGGGAAAAGGGGCCAAATACATGCTGAGGGATGGACACTAGACTTTGGGTGGTGAGCACACAATGCAACATACAAATGAGGTATGAGAATCATATACCTGAAATTTACATAATGTTATCACCCCAGTAAATTTAATGTAAAAGAATTATCACTTCAGTAGATAATTCGAGACAATTGGATATGGTAGTTTCTAATAACTCCTAGATGTAACTAATTTGCCAAAGGGAAAAAAAATTTACTTGAAGCTCTTTTAAGGAATTATAATACTGAAGGTGTGAAGATAGTTATTTTCTTAATCTGTTTCAAAACACTACTTTTTATTTGGAATGATTATTAGGAAAAGTGAATTTCTTTTATCAAAGAACTTGAAGCATATCTGGAATTTACAAGTACATATGCCCATTTTAGAACTTTGTTCTTAAAACAATCCAGTAATGTTTTGAACATTTTCAGCATCTGGTTTCTCTTTATGCTAAAGAACAATTAAATCCTGGTTTGACATAGGATCCCTTTGAGCTGAAATCTGCATTGGGCCAAGAGCAATTAAATGATTCTCCCCCATTCCTTTACCGATGCTTATTAGCAAGATACCAAACTTATAACGCAGCTTTTTAGAAACTAACAGTCCACCCTTGTGGCCAGATATCTAATGCTGTTTAATCATTTAAAAAGATGATGGGATGTGTGGGTTTCTTATTTCACATTTATAATCTATCTGATAAGAAACAGTTCATGGTAGCACTCTGTGCTTATGGTCGTTCTGGATATTTTTGTAATTTAAAAGGGAACTAATGGCAGCTCTCTTAGGCTCTGGCCAGAAATGGAAGCAGAGCTACTATTTTATTTGAAGACCAAAATACACAGATCATTAGAGAGTCTAGGATATTCTCAGTGTAGAGGAGGTATATATTTGCCATAATCAAAGTACTTGTTTATATATTTGCCATAATCTAAGTACTTGTGTTGTGTTTTTTAAATATGTATTTCGACTCCTTTTTCCACCTTGGCAGTGGGGAGTTTTAAGGATAAGAAATATTTAGATTGTATGAAGTAGGCTCCTTGTGCTCTCACTGGTGACCTCCTTTTAACCTGGCCCTTGGCTGGAAGCAACAAAGCTAGATACTTGCCTGACTTCTTAGGAAACTTATTTTTCTTACTTCATGGAACTATTAGTGGACCTGTGGTTGTACTTAATAACCTTACATTTTCATACGGTCACTGCAGATAAATAATATTTGAGCTCCGTGCCCCCTCCCCTTCTAATTTTGGCCAGTGACAAAATAACAAATAAAGATTTTTTTTATATGCACTGGAAAATGTAAAAGTAATTAAATCAATATCTAAATGATAGGAATGGATCATAATTAAGAATTTGTGTTGTGTTCTTGTTGCCTCCCCCATACTTTTTAATGTTGATAGCTTCTCTGGCATAAGGAAATGAATTCTAGAACTTCTGAATTGAAAGGCTCCATATGTAAAAGTGGCTATTACCAAGGTTTTTTTTTTTTTTTTTAATTGAAGCCACTGACAAGGATGAGTTCTCTTTCCAGTCCCTACCTTCCTGATATTAAGAAGAAAACTGTCATCATTGAGAACTGCTAGAAATAGAAGGGACATGTACTAGTTCGCATATCATGGCTACTAAGAAATGTGTTGTCTAAAAGACAGCAGCATCTCTAGTTACCCTCCGTTTAAGAAGAGACAGCACTAAAAGAGCCGACGTAGCTAATACGCTAGATGTGCATCTTGGGCTTTTTGCATTGTTGATTGAAAAAATCCTGCCTCTGGGCAGTAACCCTGAAGGATATATAATGATTTTTTCAATTGAATTATTTCATAGAACCTGTTTCTCTATTCTAATATACGAACAAGTAGGTCACACAAAGGTTTAAAATTGACAGTAATGTCCTGTTCTGTGTCATGTGTTCCTGGTTGTTGATGGTTATTATTCTTTGTGCCTTATCTACCTATACATTTTATAATATTCTTCAGTATTTAATGTAATTTAAAACAAATGAGAGGTGTGATACACTGTAACATATTACATAGCTTTGTTTACAAATGTTTTTTACTTTCTGTATAATGTTTACTTTTTGAGATAGGACAAATTGGGTTTTTTCATGCAAATAGGTCAACAAAAGCCTTCTTAAACAGCAGCAGATGAAGGTTTTTATTATTTTCATGATAGTTATACCCAAAAAGAGTGAAACAATTAACACTTTCCTGCGATCTAGACTTAGAAACAATTTCATTCAATGAGCCTTCCTACTACCCTCTCCAGTTACGTATTTTAGAATTGGCTATTGGTATATCTTTGGGGTCAGAACACTTGGTCATCATGCAGAGCTTTAGAAAAGTAAATAATTTCTTACTCTCCAATATTAAGTTTATAGATAATATAAACTTAAAATACTTTCCTAGGCAGTAAGGCTCCTTTAAAACTTAATTCATGGTTTTGTGTAAGAATTAAAAGTTCTTCACTTGTTAACTGGAATTTTTGTTTTTAAGAATGACTATTCAGGTGTTTATAACCTAGGAACAAAGACAAATGGCATGCACTTTGAATCTGGTAATGCTTCACCTTTGTAGTTTGCTGAGTAACGTTTTTACTTGTGTGTATATTTTGACACTGACAAAGGCACAGAAAGAAAAACTGCAAACGTTAAATAATTTTGAATGTGTTTTGAATTTTGGCAAATAAAGGTTTTTAGCTTAATAAATCGGTAGAAATTTTTCTGTCCCAAAATGTATTTCGTGTGGCAACAGTGATTTCTACACCACCCTGCCCATGAAGTCTATGATCAAGCATCAAGTAGAATTCATTCTGGCCACGTAATGTCAGAAGGATTCCTGTTTTATCTAATGCCCATTGAAAAGCATCCTAGTTACATATCTGTTCAGCAGACCAGGAAAAATCTGAAGGAATCTCTGGTTTATTGGATCAATAGAGCTATTCCATATTGTTCTCTTGAAACGTGTTTGTCCAGGCAAACACTTGCCATGAATTTCCCATCTGTAGCTGCTGTTATTGCTGCTTGCTACCGATGATTTATTTGAAAAAGGGGAAGAAAGTTGATATATAACTTTTTACATAAATCTGTTAAAGCAGGAATACTACATTTCATGAATAAACTGAAAGTAAAATGTAATGAATGATAGCATATTTCTTTTTTCCAAAAAATATATTATATGGTTCCTACTTTTTTTGAAATTGCAAATAGCCTATCGTTCGTTTCAAGAATGTATTACTTAAGATGGCCTCAGTGGCTAGCCACCCAACGAAACTGAGAAAATGTAGTTTCTTCTGCATCTTAGTAGTTTATACAAATCTACAGGTGATATAAAAGCAAAGTGCTTGTTGAGGGTCTTGCTCCCTTAGCTTCCCAAATTATAGCATAAAGTCATTTTACTTAAAAAGTTTATTTCTTAAGAATGTCCTTAATGTGGAGCTGGATCTGTAACTTGGGCTTCAAATACAAAAATAAGTGAGCTGTATCTCCAGAAGAAAATGAGAGTCACTCCTTCCTCATAATTGCATTTACCGATTTCAATAAGTATAAATTCTGAAATAGAGAAATGTATAGAATCCTTTCTTATTGAATCATGTTCCAGGTTTCTAATGGTACGTAGCAAATAAGTAAAATATGAATATTTAAGAAACAATTTTAGAGGGAACTAGTTTTGACTTTACATTAAAAATTGTTAATACATTTTATCAGGCATTTTGAAGTCTATGTATCTTAAGTATTAAATTATTTTTGAGTTTCTTTCATAATAAAAAAGATCCCAGAGAACAGAAACAGATATTGAGGAAACTAAGATTCAGAAGTTAATGGCTTTTCTAAAGTCACATAGCCCGGTTAGTGAGAAAAGCACCAAATCCCAAACCCGACCTGTGTGGCCTGCCCATATGTGCCTGCCCCTAGGTACACCTACCTTCGACGGCATTAACAGCTCATTTGATCAACCAGGTGTACCAAAGAAATCTATTTGCTCAATGAGCAAAGAAAATATTTCATTTTAAGGAGGTACTTTCCCTCGGGGTCACTCAAAGTGATTATTGGCCAATTTTATTACATTAAAATCTTCTTAGAAACGTTTTTAAGCCCTAGGTGGTGACCTATTTATCAAAACAGAATTGGTCCAAATTCTTCACATGTTAAATATTTTCTGAATGAAAAGGAATGCCTACCAGACCACAAATTAAAAAGCCCTGGGCCAACTTAGCATCTTGTGTTACGGGTCTTTAGAAAAGATGCAAATTATGCTTTAAAGAGAAAAAGGTGAGTTGCACATAGATGTGTCTTACCCCATAATGGCAGGTAAATGAAGTTTGTGGCTAAATAACTGGTTCCTAATTTGCGTTTCCAAATACATACATACATTTTTTTTTTTTATCCGCAGCTTTCCCGTGGTTTGGCATGGACATTGGGGGAACACTAGTAAAGCTCTCCTATTTCGAACCTATTGATATCACAGCAGAGGAAGAACAAGAAGAGGTCGAGAGCCTGAAAAGTATCCGGAAATACCTGACTTCCAACGTGGCGTACGGATCCACCGGCATTCGGGATGTGCACCTCGAACTGAAGGATTTAACACTTTTTGGTCGGAGAGGGAACCTGCACTTTATCAGATTTCCTACCCAGGACCTGCCTACTTTTATCCAAATGGGAAGAAACAAGAACTTTTCAACATTACACACGGTGCTATGTGCTACAGGAGGTGGTGCTTACAAGTTTGAAGAAGATTTTCGTACAGTACGTATCTGTTACTCAAAGCCAAAAATCAGTAGCCATTCACTTCAGGTTTTCAAATAGGAGGCCGGGTTTCCATGTGGCATGTTTCTTAGACGCGGCCCTCCTACTGCTGCAGAGGAAGTATGTATTCAGACTAGCTTTTGATTTGGGGCATTTAAACACCTTTATAGGATGAGTAAAAACTGCCCCGATTTGCTGTAGCGATTGTTCATAGTATTTGGTAAAACTTGCCAACTTAGGGATAGCTACGATCAAAGAGACGTCAATGAATTTAGCAAGGTACAAGCCGACGTGAAGGGGGTTTGAATTACTTTCATTATAACTGTGCTACGTTTGCATGGCTTTTTCTAAATATTAGCCACATAGTCATCTGTCCGAGGGCCATCTCCTTCCCAAATCCTAACTGAAGCCAGTGGCTTTTGATGAGTAGTCACCTGATGGAAAGTCCCTGTTACCCTTTTTGCCTGGTTTTATGTGCCTGTCTCAAAAGGGGTCTTATGAATATGGCATTGAGTTATATGCTAGTAGAGTTCTGCCAGACTTCTAGTCCTTTTCATTAAAATAAAGATTAAAAAGTTGATATTTGGGGCTAGTGAAATTAATTTTCCTTTAATATATGCATGTACACCATTTAATTTCTCAATTCACATAAGAAAAGTCTGTTACTAGAACATAAGTGATCACTTATATAGCTCACATAAGTGAGCCCCTTGTAATTTGGGGTATTTTAAAAGTCTAAATTTTTATGAAAATTTTTTATCTTTGATGGAAATACTGATTTGTGTTCAGTTTATTAATTTGAACATAAATTTTATGAATTTGAGACCAGTCTGTTTGGACATGTTTGTCAAAAGCAATGTCCTTGGAGCCAGCTTTCACCTGGCCATTGAAAATACTGTTATCCAAATACACAGTTCTAATTTTTTTTTTCAGTATTAATATTTTCTAGAGATGAAATTCTGTAATATTTTGTTGATGCTCAATCATTAAGCTATTATTTGAGCATCTAGTATGTCATTTGTGCTAGACACTGTGATAGGAGGAAGACAGACTTAGTCCTCAAAGAGTGCAGTATTCGAGACCACACGGATAAGTGAGTTTCAAATAAGAGTACAGTGCTTTACAATTAGTACTGTTGCTATGAAAACAGGTGCCACAGAACACAGGGAAATGGTACGTGAGTCCTAGAGAACCGAAAAGCTTCCCAGAGAAAGTGGTATCTAAGCTGAGGTCTTTCATAACAAATGTTTTATAATACACTCTTTCCTAACCTGAAATGAATTTAATAATTTCAAACTAATAACCAAACTATAATATGAAGACAGGGAATTAAGGTGTATATTTATTGGTAGGTAGCTTCTCGCGTATGATCACACGGGAGAGTGTAATGAGGTAGATGCCAGCACCTTACATATGTTCACCATGAATTCTAAAGCCACAAGTGCTAAATTTGATACAGTATATTTTATTGGAGAATCAAATACCATAAATGGTATTGCTGTTGGGGATACAATCTTCCAAGGTGCTATACAGCACTTGGTAAAATTTCAAGCAATAAGAAGTACCGTTTTTCCTCAGTTTTTTGATGGTTGCAATCCTAGCATTTTAGTATAGATTAAAACTGTAAAGAAGATTGTGTGTTTATACATACAGATACTTTTTTTACTTACATAAGCTCAAATAATTATACATTTTCCTACTGCTACCTACAAAATGTCTGTCAAAACCCAGGTAATGCAGGAATGGGATCGTTCTTTGTTTTACACAACTGCCCCACCCATTGCAGATGTGGAATCCCAAGTCCCTGCTGCTAAATGTGAGTTTTGTCCTCCCCTTGCCCCCATCATTGTGAACTGAATGTCCCCACAGATTTCCAGAATGCCTCCAGAAGTGACCATCATCACTGAGAACCACCGGACTAGCTAAAGTCCCAAAGAGATTTTGACACAAAACAACAAGTGAAAACATGGTGGTCATAGATGATTTTGAAAATTATACAGTACAACTGAGTCAGTATTTTGAATGCTATTCTTTGTTCATTTCATAAAACTTTTTTCTCCTTTTTTTTTTTTTTTTTTTTTACAGATTGGAAACCTCCACCTGCACAAACTAGATGAACTTGACTGCCTTGTAAAGGGCTTGCTGTATATAGATTCTGTCAGTTTCAATGGACAAGCAGAGTGCTATTATTTTGCTAATGCCTCAGAACCTGAGCGATGCCAAAAGATGCCTTTTAACCTGGACGATCCCTACCCACTGCTGGTAGTGAACATCGGCTCGGGAGTCAGTATTTTAGCAGTCCATTCCAAAGACAACTACAAACGAGTAACTGGGACAAGGTAAGTAACCTTTTTCTTCTTCTTGCAGCATTCATATTGTTTTGTGCATAGAAGTGAAATCAATAGATTAATACTAGCCTCATTGGGAAAATGACATGTATTTGTGCAACAGCAAAAAAAATGTAGGTGTGCAAATATAAGTGTTGCAGATAATATTGCTTAATAAGGTATGTGTGTGACAACTCAAAAGCATTACGTATTTATGTTTCATTAGCATCAACTGGCATTAAAATTTCCATAATGTTAAGAGTGAATTTTTGTCTGATGATTCCTGTAACTTTTTTTTCCCCCAAAGCATTTTTCTTTTTTCATTTTTCACTTTTTTATAGATGCATTTAAGGCTAAAGCTTGCCACATGCTGACTGCATACAGAATATTGGGCAACACTGTAATTAATTCTTATAGGATGAGCTCCTTATGGGATAATACTAATGTTCCAAATATTCCATAAAATTTTCTATACTATCTGAAACATGGATGTGAAATGAGATTTTTAAATTTTTCTTACGATTCTTATGTGTACTTTAAACTTTTAAGAGGGTGGAGACTCCTATTTAATTGCAATTTCCTGAAATGAACAGTTTTTAAGTTTGAGATTGCATGCCGTTCTGAGTAGTGTGATGAAGTCTCCATGCTGGCCTTTGTCCTGCCTGCGAAACATCCCCCTGTCCAGTGTCTCTATGCTACGTATGCTCCCTGTCCATGAGTTGCAGACTGATTTTACAGCAGTGTAGTGCTTGTATTCAAGTAACTCATTTCAATAATAATGGTCCCAAAGCACAAGAGTAGTGATGCTGGCAATTTGGATATGCCACGAAAAAGCATTAAAGTTCTTCCTTTAACTGAAAAGGTAAACATTCTTAATAAGGAAAGAAGAAAAATTGTATGGTGAGATTCCTAAGATCTATGATAAGAACAAATTTTCTGTGTGAAGAAGAAAAAAAGTACATGCTAGTTTTGCTGTCACACCTCAAACCGCAAAAGTTACAGGCAGAATACGTGGTAAGTGCTTCGTTAATATAGAAAAGGCATTAATTTGCGGGTGGGAGATGTGAACAGAAACGCGTCCTGATTGATGGCAGCATGTTAGGCCAGAAAGCACTGAAATGAGGACCACAGTCACATCTTTTATTACAATATATTGTTGTAATAGTTTTATTTTATTATTTGTTACTGTTAATCTCTTACTGTGCCTAGTTTATAAATTAAAGTTTATCATAGATATATGTATACATAGGAAAAAAACATGGTTCGTTACTATCCGCAGTTTCAGGCATTTACTAGAGGTCTTGGGACGTAACCCCCACAGATAAGAGGGGGACTACTGTTGTTATTTAAATCAAAAATCTAAAAGAAATTCAGCCTGTTACCTACATTCCAACAGTGATTCAAGGACAGAAGCTGTTAGACATTTAGGTGAGACTAGGGAGCAAAGGTTTTGATTTTAGGAGTTAGACATTTCGTTTTGTGAGCATATCCAAAAGAATAATAGAACCAATTTCTGCCATTAACATGATGACCGGCGTGACATAAATTTCTTCACTGTATTCAAGTAAATTGGCTTCTCACAAAATCATTTCCTAGAAACCATTTTATGAGTTTTCTCCTTTTAATTCACATGGTACTAATTTTAACAGTCCTTTTTCATGCACACAAAAACATATTTTCAGCAATTGCAAAGTATAAAGTATCAAATGAAGACATGGGAGGATAGAAAGTCCTCCTCCTGTCTTCACGTTGTTTCTACCAAGTAACTTTTTTCCTTTGGTTTATTCTTTCTTACAAGTTCGGTTTTGCTAATAAACATTTTTTACCTTTCCTCAATATGTTAATATTTCAGCTCTTAGCATTAGCAATATATTCTTTCTGTATATTTATTGAATAAATAAATGCTCCACCCTTTTACTTTGGAGAAAGAATACAGTGTGTAAGTATAGCTCATCAAATTTCTTTGTTTTCTTTAGTCTTGGAGGGGGTACCTTTCTGGGCTTATGCAGTTTATTGACTGGCTGTGAAAGTTTTGAAGAGGCTCTTGAAATGGCAGCCAAAGGTGACAGTACCCAAGCTGACAAGCTGGTCCGTGATATTTATGGAGGAGATTATGAAAGATTTGGTCTGCCGGGTTGGGCTGTAGCATCTAGGTAAGTTTAACATTTATGTTGTAATTAAAGTTGCTTATTTATATCCAAAATATATAAGGTACTCATATAACTTACACATACACACACAAAAACAATCAGATTAAAAAATAGGCAGAGGACCTGAATGGACATTTCTCTAAAGATGACATACAGATGGCCAATAGACGTATGAAAAAATGCTCAACATCACTAGTCATCAGAGAAAGGCAAATTAAAACTTCAATGAGGTAGCACCTCACATCTGTCAGAATGGCCATCATCAATAAATCCACAAACTAGTGTTGGCGAGGATGTGGAGAAAAGGGAACCTTCTTCATACACTGTTGGTGGGATTGCAAATCGGTGCAGCCACTATGGAAAGCAGTATGGAGGGTCCTCAAAAAATTAAAAATAGAACTACTATATGACCTAGCAATCTCATTTCTGGGTATTTATCCAAAGAAATCCAAAACACTAATTCAAAAAGACATCTGCATCCATATGTTCATTGCAGCATTATTTACAATAGCCAAGATACGGAAGCAAGCTAAGTGTCCCATCAATAGACGACTGGATAAAGTTGTACATATATAACAATGGAATGTTACTTGGCCATAAAAAAAGAACGAAACTCTCCCATTTGTGACAAAATGGCTGGACCTAGAGGGCATGATGCTAAGTGAAATAAGTCAGAGAGAGAGAAACAAATACCATATGATTTCACTTACATGTGGAATCTAAAAACAAAATGAACAAAGCAGAAACAAACTCATAGATGACAGAGAACTGAGAGTTGCCAGATGGACGTGGGTTTGAAGGGATGGATAAAAAAAGGCAGGCATTGAGATGTACAAATTGCCAGATATAAAAAGTCACAGGGATGGAATGTAGTCAATAATGTAACAACTGTGGTGTCAGATGGATACTAGACTCACAAGGGTCATCGCTTTGCTTCGTAAGCTATGTAAATGTCCAAGCACTGTGTTGTACACCTGAAACTAACCTAGTTTTTAGAAACCGTTCAATATTTCAAAAAGTTGTAAGTAGGCTTCCTCTTACCAGTTTAGGCTCTAAAGTTTGAACACTCATGTAGTTTGAAAATTAGATACTAAGAAGCTTTCCTGAGTGCACCCTATAGGAAACCATTTTTATTAGTTCTTGAGTATCCTTTCAGTGTTTCTGCAAATACAAATCCATATCCCTATCCTCCCCTTATTTAGAAGGTAACTTTTAATAGATAACATTTACCTAGCATTAAATAGCATACTGTATATAATATACTCTTCGGTGGCAGTATAGCCTAGTCTGCCTGCCTCCCTTTCTCTTCCCCGCTTCCCCGTTTCTTCCCTTACGTTCCTCCCTCCCTCCTTCCCTCTACCCTCCTCCACTCCCTCCCTCCACTCCTTCACTCCTTCCCCTCCCTCCCTCCCTCTACCCTCCTCCACTCCCTCCCTCCACTCCTTC
>NW_011888811.1:1249963-1270672 GCF_000151845.1 Pteropus vampyrus
CCCTCCTCCACTCCCTCCCTCCACTCCTTCACTCCTTCCCCTCCCTCTCTTCCTTATAATTAGCAGCTTCATGGTGCTTCATTGTTTGATACCTGAATCGTTTGCAGTATTTTCCTATGTACAGTTCAGTGGATCAGTGAGTAATCTTGTATATGCGTTGATTTATCTGTAGGATAAATTCCCAAAATGTATGAAATGTGTTTTATCAAATTTGATTTTGTTTTTT
Organism: Pteropus vampyrus; assembly: GCF_000151845.1. Taxonomy (NCBI): domain Eukaryota; kingdom Metazoa; phylum Chordata; class Mammalia; order Chiroptera; family Pteropodidae; genus Pteropus; species Pteropus vampyrus. The sequence goes on from NW_011888811.1 coordinate 1,250,190, forward strand.
CATTTCTCTGCAGTTTTGGGAATATGATTTATAAGGAGAAGCGAGAATCTGTTAGTAAAGAAGATCTAGCGAGAGCAACTCTGGTTACTATCACCAACAACATTGGTTCTGTGGCACGAATGTGTGCTGTTAATGAGGTAAAAAAGTTAATTATATGAAAAATGTGAATTGGAGTTTTATGTACATATAGCAGGGCTTCTCCATGTTCCCTAAGGAGGCCTGTGGGATGAATACCTCCTAATCCATTAAATCTCAAGGTTCATTAATACGTGTTATGTGCCCAGTTGTTATACTACCTTTAAAGAAAGTAGCATACAAATTGGAAATCGGACAAGTAGATATTTACATTTCACCATTTCAGAAATACAGTCATGTGCCCCTTAAAATTCGTGGTTAGGTGATTTCGTTGTGTGAACATCTTAAGTGCACTTATAGAAAAACCTAGATGGTCTAGCCTGCTACACACCTAGGCTGTGTGGGGTAGCCTGCTGCTCCTAGGCTACACGCCTGAACAGCATGTTACTGTCCAAAACGACACGAGATTAAATCAATCACAAGAAAAAATGATGCAACCAAGAGACCTGGTAAACACAAAATGTGTGAAGGTGCTGCCAGCAAGATGTGGCACTGTTTTACTGTAAACTTTTTTTATATGTAAATAGAAAGACCACACTCTGAATAATAGAAAGTTAGTAAATAAACCAGTAACATAGTTGTGTATTATCAGGTATTCTGTACCGTACACACTTGTATGTGCTATAGTTTTATACGGACCGGTGGTGCAGCATCACCACAAACACGTGAATAATGGGTTGTGCTGTGACATTAAGATGGCTGTGACACAGCTATGACATCACTAGGCAGTGGAAGTTTTCTGGTCCATAATCATATGGGACAACTATCATAGATGCGGTTCATTGTTGACCAAAATATTATGGGCACATGACTGTAAATCTAAATCTCTTGAAGATATAAAAAAGTAGGGTTTGTTGTTGTTATTGTTCTGTTAATGTTGCATTTGATTAGTGAAGTGCTTGAAAATTTTCTTACTGCCCTCGGCTTCTTTACAGTGCTGCCTTGTTGCATATGGATCAAGCAGCATTGTACAGGGCTATGAAGGCATTGAGACTGTTCTTCACGTGACATCTGAATAATGTATATTTCTGAAAAGCATTTATTGCTAGATTTATCTAATAGTTGGGTTATTTTTATTTGAAGGAGACTATATATTACAATTCTGCCTTCATGTGGTAGATATATTTGTCCATTTAATTTTTGGAAATATCAAATACTTTGAATAGAGAATTCTGCTGTTTGAAGGAACCCTTCAGTTGTTTATTCATTCACTTATTCAGTGAGTAAATATTTAAAGACCGCCATGTCCCAAGCATTGTTCTAGGCACCTGGGCCTCAGTGAAGAAAACAGTGGTCTCTGACTTTGTGGAGCTTCCACTCACTCCAGTGATGTCGTGAAAGTAAACCGTTCAGTTTGTGTTAGGTGACAAATGCTGTTTTTGAAAAGAGGAAATCAACTAGACAAACAGAATTAAGACTAGACCGGAGAGTGGCAGAGGACAAACTGCCAAGTGATTGGCTGGTTGACAGAGGCTTTATTGAAAATGTGACCTTTGGTCAAAGATTTGAAGGAAGTGAAAGAATCTGACATAGATATTTGGGGGAAAAGAGACTCCAATACAGAGAACAGCTATGCAAAAACCTGAATTAATCCTTTGAATTATTCTGTTTAAATCCAGAATTTTCTCTTTCTAGTTTCTTAATAACCATGCAGTAAGTTGGTTGAGAGAGCTGCTAGCAGGCATTTTAACCTAGGTTTAGGCAATATTTCACTTTTGGGGGCTCACAGTAATCTGGTACCTTTTTTCCTAGCCCTGTAGATCTAGACTTTCACTGGCCAGTTGTCTTAACAGTAATTAGGCCCATAGTTTACACTGTCCAAATTTAATGTGAAAAAATGTATACTCAAAGTCAATATATTATTGTGAGAGTAGAAATAGGTTTTCTGGAGATACAAACACCAGTTCCTCTGTGTAAGGTTTCCTAATCATAGAGATACCTAAGGAACCAAATTACTGAGTGGAATCTTAGCAGAGAGAGTGACTTGATGGGTTAGGCTGGGGACAGAGAATGCTGGAAGCCCGGACCCCACTCAGTGGTACTCCCCCATTCTATATGAAGTCCACGGGTTGCATGTCATCGCTGAGCATGCGCTGCAACGTGCTGGCCAAGTTTACAGCTTTTTTTTTAATCCTAAACACATTTAAGATATTCTTCCTTGGTTTATTTCCTTTAATCTCAATAATGTTTCTCCAGATCACTTTGTTAAATAGATTATTTCTTGGCCATTTTCAAAAACGAGTCTCATCTATAATCATTTACTAGAGTCTTTCCAGAACTTTCTAAAAATAGACTTCATTTTCAGAGCAGTTTTAGGTTCACAGTGAAAAGGAGTGGAAGGTAGAGAGTTCGACACCACACGCACAGCCTCCCCTGCTGTCTGCACCCAGCACCCCAGTCAGTGAACGGGTACTGACACAGCATCATCACCCTAAGTCCGTTTACATTTGGGTTCATTCTGGGTGCATTGTGTGGGTTTTGACTAATGTGTTGTGACATGTCCGTAGCTAATTTTTTTTTCACGGTTATGAAGGTATGTACCAGGAATGCAGTAGACACTAAGGAAAGGTAGTTGTTTACATTTTTAAATAGAGATTTTGTAAACCCTCTTGTACTATGAAATCTACTTCATAATTCTTATTTTCGGGTATTTTTGTTTTTTTTTTTCTTGTAGAAAATAAACAGAGTTGTCTTTGTCGGAAACTTTTTACGTGTCAATACTCTCTCAATGAAACTTTTGGCATATGCACTGGATTACTGGTCAAAAGGTCAACTGAAAGCATTGTTCCTAGAGCATGAGGTATGATAGGAAAATGTTTGTGACTTTTAATAGCATGCTTTTATATGCAGATTCCATATATTGCTTCTTGCTCTGTATTTATAAGCAAAGCATAAAACTACAATTTATCTAAGTAGTATACTGACTCCCTCACTTCATTTTGAGTTGGGGGGGTAGGGTTTACTGTAACCTGGAGGAAAGCACCCCACTAAGATGGGAGCTTCACAGTTCTTACCAGGTCTGTGAGCTCCTTAAATACTGGGGGTGCTGGTGTACATAGTGGGTGATTTATTTTGTTTCACTGTTTTATTTTTCTTCTTCTCCTCTGAGATAGCAAATGTTAAATGTGAACAGTACAAAAATGTATAATTTAGCAATGAAAATTCTCCTTAATCTTCCCACCACAACCTCACCACCACTTCTAGAGGTACAGTTAACATTTTGGAGTTTATTCTTCCAGTTTTTTTTTCATATTTATTCACTACATCTAGTTAAATTCTGATCGAAGCAAGGATCAGTTCGCATGTTTTAGATTGAGTAAATTTACCTTGAATTATTTTGTTCCTGGTCACCCGGATATATGGAGTCTCCTGACACAGGCAGAGGGTTTGTTCTGAGTGTCCACGTGTCACTGCCGCTGCTCTCGCTGCATAGGGCGGAAAGGTGCGCTCTGGGGCACCTCTGCCCGGCGTGGAGCACGCTGTGGCAGTGGCAGGTGGAGCCACAGGAAGTTTACTGAGGAAAGGGGAGAGGGGCACAGAATCACGATAGCACACACTTTAAAAATGGTATTTCAAAGGTGTACATTTTGAGAATACAGTTTGAAAAACTCGTTACAGTAACTGACAACACGGAAAGTCATAGATTTCTGACTAGATATTCTTAAAAAGATTATAATGTAAATACGTCTTCTTAATAGTGGTTAATACTGTGTGCTAATTTAAAAGCTACATTAATTATTTTTAAATTATACAGGGATATTTTGGAGCAGTCGGTGCGCTTCTCGGGCTGCCAAATTTCAGCTAAAGCATCAGGTTTGTCTCTGCTAATAAACATCATCCAAGAGGAACTGAAAACCAGAGGCGTTATCATTGGATTATTTGTCACTGGGAACCAAAGGAAGAAAAGAGTAACCCTATTCCTGTTGATTTTTAAATGTCAAAGTGGTAAGCTGCTAAATGTTGCCATAGAGAAAGGGAGGACTGGGTAACAGGTGAAGTATTTCCGACTGAAATGCTTTCCCTCCTGTATATAGCCAGTGTTAAATCTTTAAATGCAATACAGCCTCTGATAATTGAGCTTTCTCTCAAAAAAATTTTTCTATTTATTTTGTGTAGCCAATATTGCAGTACTGTATGCTCAAACACAAATCTAAAATGTCTCAGAAATGTTTAGGTCTTGAAAATAATTGATTCTGAATATTTGTTACAAATCTGTTCTACGTGCGTTTTGGTTACTAGAAAGCAGACAGTAACAACCCCTGTACCAAAATTAATTGAAATGGCAATCAAAGATGGTCATTATGGGATTTTAGAAATGTTAGGCAATATTATTCATTATTGTAATTTTCTTAATATACCCCCCCAAAAAGCACATTTATGTGATCTTTCTCCAGAAGTACAACTTTTTTCAAATGCCATAATTGAAATACTGTTGTTAAATATTAGCCTGAATTTTCAATGAATCCTAGAAAATGCACACACTTGGTGACATTGCACTTTCTATATTTTATTAGTCAATCCATTTTAAAATGTTGACTATTTTTTAATTGGAGACTTAATTACTTCTTTGAGAGTCCATGCAGTGAGATGCCAGGACTGTTCCTGTGGAGCGCGGTTTGAGCCCCGGCAGAGTTCCACGCTCGCCCTGCATCACGTCTGCCTCAGGCCCAGACTCAGTCGTTTCTGTTTAATTCGATCTGAACCATCAGTGCTAAAGATTTATTTCTATCATGAACAGCAACAAAATCACATTTATTCCAAATGGATGTTAGAGAAATCTAAAAGATGAGTTGTTCTGAAACTTAGGATTCTGAGGCAGTACTGCAGAATTATAAAAGGATCAGTGTTTTGTACATTCTGGTGATAAAAGAATTATAGTTCTAGAATTTGTAAATCCCTTTGCCTTGGAATTGGTTCTGTATTTGGAATCATTTTTTATAATGTTATAAATTTAGATTTTACTTTGGCAGTGACATTTTGGAGGTCCAAAAGTCCAGTGAAGTTGTTTGAGATTCTTACGGTGTATGAAGTGGAGAGACTTGGGGAAAATACTTGTCTCCTTAAACTACCAGGAAATCTGGATGTGCTTTAAAGAGCTTAAAACTTCTTTGCGTTACAGAAAGAAGTATTACCGTGTGTTTTTATGGAACAGTTTTGCTCCATAGAGAACAGTTGTCAGTAGACTATCAACAGGTGCTTGTTAAAGACATTTCTCCTTGTAGTTTCAGATTTTGTGCTCAAATACTTAAAATTCAGTTTTCTTTATTTAAAGACATGAACATGAACAATAGGAGTGAATATATAGAGGGGAAAGTATGTTAAAGTAATTTTTTTAGAATTTAGAATATTTGGTCCTTCGAATTCATGTCAGTTGGTAGTCACTTTGAAAACCTACAATGACTAAATGTGTCTTATTTTAATATTGCCATTGTAGTGACTAGATACATCAGCCAAAAGCCACCTGTTCAATTTATTTAAAAAGTTTATGATTTAGGCATCTGTACAAAATTTTTATTTTTAAACAACAGTAACTTCAAGTTACATTCCTGTGACAAACTGTACATTAGCAGCTATAGGTTTGGGGCAGTCTTTCAGAAAGAAATGGAATGATCAAAGTTTATATAAGTTAATTTGATCAATACTTTGGTTAATTTGGGACCATGATTGATACTTTTTGCCCTTGGAAACTGCAGGTACCTGTTAAAACGCATATGAAGAGGGTACCACCTTGCCACTCTTGGCGCTTAGCTCTTCTCGTGCATAATCCGGGACTGCTGAAGTGATAACGGTTATGATGGAGGCTTCCGAGATTCTCTTTTTCGATTATGATCTTAAATTCCCTGTAAGCAACAGTGGTCAGTAGGTTTGGTTCTACTCCCGATCGACATAATGCCACAAAGTCCTATGTTCTTGAGTAGTGCTAACAGAACTAAAATGCGAGCCACACGTAATTTTACATTTTCTAGCAGGCACATTTAAAAAGTAAAAAATAAATAGGTGAAATGCATTATATATTTTTGTTTAGTGCAGTCTATACTATGTTATTTCAGTATGTAATATTAAAAGTTGTTGAGGAGATATTTTACGTTTTGGTTGCTTGTATTTAGTCTTCAAAAACAGTTTGTATTTTACACTTACAGCGCATCTCAATTCAGACCAACCACATTTCAAGTCCTCAGTAGCCACATTTGGGTAGTGGCTATTATATTAGTGCAATTTTAGAACTGGCTCTTAAAAATGAACACTATCGTGTCCATTAAAACTTCATGAATATGGGCTTTTAAAAGAATGTTTGAGGGGAACCTTAGTTTTTAAATAGAGGGAGATAGGAAGTAGCACAGTTTGGGCTAGTTTATTTTACACAGACAAGCTGTATTTCTGACTGTTCCAAAAATAGTTTATATTGCATCCTGCCATCTCATCATAGTATGTATCATTTTTTCCAATGATACTGATAAAATTGCCCAAGACACATTCTCACAATCTCCAAAATGCGTATTCCCTCCACTGAAGCAAATTTGATCATTTCAGTGACTTAGCTTTCCTCCCACCTTATCTAACTTTGAGAAGCCAATTGTAAAGGATTGAAGAGTCCCTTTTAATTCTTCATTAAGTTATGTACACACAAGAGAATGTTCTTTATAACTTTTGGATTTAATTTTCATTCCTTAAAAATGCTGATAAAATTTTCAATACAGGGAGCACTATCCATTTATTTTGGGGCTTGATAAAAAAACAGAAGGTCAAGAACTTTACACCACTACCACTGCCCAAAAAAGATTGCCTTTTGTAACCAGAGACTTTTAGAACTAATGGCTTTTAGTTCTGCATCCCGACTTCTCCAAAGACAAAGTATTAGTAACTCAGCTACCTATCGACACAGGCGATTCCTTGGCTCAGCTACTCTAAACAAAGGTGGACTCTGAGTTTGGGCGAAGTCAGTGCCATTGCCAATAATATACATGGCAATCGACAGTCTTTCCTGAGGTTCAGAATATTTGCCAAATATTAGACTGTAAAGATTCCTGAGGTTTTGCCCTTGCATGATTGCCATATTGGAAGTACTGGTTCCTGAAAGTTTTCGTTTCTGCGAGCACAGTGATGCAGCTGACGGGGAGGTGTTGGCCGCCGTGTCCAGCAGTCCCCTTTCCTCGTAAGAGCAGACCATCACACCTTGCCTTGATTTCTAAGGTTGCATTCTTGGGCGGAAAGCTTAGAAAGGCGATAGCTTCCAAATGTCTTTCGTAACCACTTATATACAAAGTTTTTCATATTTTGTTTAGTGTGTCAATTTTTTTTTCTGGTTGAACGCTCAGTGCTTTTCAGCCTATTGCATTTGAGACTATAGTTTAGAAAATCTACTTTAAAGCCATGTAAAAACTGAAAATAATAGCCAGGAAAATGTGGGTACATTCTTTTGCATTTAACTTACTGTTTTGTGATATGTCTGAACAAAATTCTAGAAATATGTTGCCTTTTTTAATAATACTCTTTGACCTGTTTAAGATAATTTGCCATGAAATGTCTATAATGTCCTATTTTCTCAGTAAGTTTATTTTACTGTGTTATTATTCTGGTACGGAAGGAATTCAGCTAATTTTTTTTCTATCTTCAGATAATCTTTTAAAGTATTATAGTAGCCTATTAAAAAAAATTGTGGTGTGAAAAGTCATCAGTCTTTTATCCATATCTAAATTTCGAGTATGGAAATTTTGAGTTATTTCTACTGCCAAAGAGTTCACATCATCTTAAAGCAGTCCCTACTGTTTGCTGCGTTATCTGGCTCGTATGGTCAGTGGACATGAGATCCTGATTTCATATTGTATTAGAAATAGCACCGGTGGCTGGTCTAACTTCTTTGAATGTTACCTTATTTGTAAAATGACGAAATTGACTTGTTACAGTAGTCATCAGTTATCGGGATCTTGAGAAGGACACTTATTTGCTTCTTACATGGCAGCATTTGGAATGATGAGAACAGTTTGTTCAGAAACTGGCAACATGTTTTGGAATTTATTTTATTCGTCTGTTTATAGGTACTAGATTTTGAATTCTCACCAAACCAGTAGAATTCTATGTAATGTTAACATTATTTTCTCATAATATTAAGCTATTGCCTGCAATATACTATTGCCTGCAAGTAGATAAACCTTAAAGTACTATGGAGGGTTTTATAAAGTATGTGTACTTCAGTCTAAAGATATCTGGAATTTTTATTGTGTTAACTTCAAAATTATATGGGCATCATATATATAAAACATTTCCATCATAAAAAGAAACATCCCACTAAATCCATAGATGTTTGAATATTAGATGTACTGGGGATTTTTTATTTTTTAACGCTTACAGCACCTGGTCTTCCTAGGTGGTGTCCCATCCAAGTACTAACCAGGCCCGACCCTGGTTAACCTCCGAGATGAGATGAGATCGGGTGCATTCTGGGTGGCATGGCTGTAGACTACTGGGGATTTTTTTTGTTGGCCCTTTTAAGCTGTTTATTTCTGAACATTGTGAGTGGAGACAGTTGTGGCATAAACTCCTCCTGGAATTATTTATTGCTTTTGTCAAACAATTCATAGTGGAATTTATAAAACACAATTTTAATTACCTACAAATAAGTTGAAATATTATGGGTTATAGTCATCTACTTCAAATATAATGAAGACCTAAAATACTTTTATCCTTAGGATTGTCTGAGAATAATCAGATTGGACATGTGTCTGACATTCTCAGTGTACTGTTTAAAATAAATGTAGAAGCGAGTTGATGCTGGGACTTTAGGTACCATAGTTAGTGCTGAATGATGTGTAAGAGGAAATCAATTTTTTTTCTCTTTAAGAAAGAAATCAAAATCTTTACATTCTGGTTCGTTCCATAGTCAAAGATTACTTTTCATTTAGATTTTCAGTCTTTTTGCCTCAGCTGCCACTAATTTTATGTTTAAAAGAATAGGGAATGTATTTTTCAAAGGAGTGAATGAAATTAAAATTCAAATTTTTGAATTGTATAAATATGCAACTAAATTTCAATGCTAAGATAGCGCTTTTTTTTTTTTTTGCGATTTCTTAACATCTTTCATATACTGCAGTACTTCATAGTTCCAGTAGCTTTCAAAGGAAACATATCAGCATTTAACATAATTTGTAAAGTATGCATAAATAATGCAAATAGTTTGAGATTATTTTAGCCTTATATCGTATCTCTGAATCATGGATAGTATGCCCGCACAGTCTATAGTTGTCGCAGATATCAAGCCATTTTGAAATTTGCCACTTTTTTCTGAGGTACTCTTGTTAGTTTATAACATTTAGAAACAGAAGATAACTTTATAGGACTGACATCAATACCCTAGTCTCCTTTCCCAAATATAATTAATGGAATTAGGATGTAAATCATGTTAAGATGGTTTTATCATTTTTTTAATACATCGTTTGCTTTCCCTTTTTATTTGAACTACAGTGAAACTGAAGTTGAATGGCATTTGTCTTAATTCTGCCAAGTTATTGACCAAATCATACATAGATCTGTGTGTTAATTTTACTTATGTAAGCCTTTCAATTTAAGTTGCCTTATTCTATCTATCGCATTGTTCTTGTCGAGTCTGAGCTTTGTCATGTTGGAATTTTTCTAACACTGAATCCGTGATGTAAAAATGTATGATGTGCTACAAATTTTATTCATAATAAACTAAGTTATAACCTTTTGTAACCTATAAAATGTTTCTTGTAAATTGTCTAATTTATTTTTTCATTTATGTACAGTTTCTTATGTAAATTTAAAAAATATTCGTTGTGGCCTGTTCTGCCAACATTATTGTACTCTCCCTCGATGCTCATTTGCATGAAAGAAACTCGGGTTTTGCTGGTTTGTACTGTTCGGCCATTAAGCCAACTTCAGTCCTCTTTGCCGCCTTTTCTGTAGTTTAACTTTTTCTAGTTTTGTTCGTATTCTAAAATGTTAAGATCATGCTTTTTATTTCCTACTTTACAAATAAATTCTCTAAGTTGTTTACTATGTGTACCTTTTTATTTTTTATTTTATGTATTATACTCCCACATTTCCGCTCTGATTAAAGTTTCACTGAAATTAGTTACAGAAGAATGTAAATTCCAAGAAAAAGGACTTTGTACAGCCTTGTTCGCCTCTGTATCCCCAGTACTTGGCCCAGAGAAGGCATTCAATAAACATCTGGGCGAATTAATTGTAGAGAAAGTGTAATCTATCTGGTCTGTGTCAGATCGAAGTAGTCTTTTACCACCTTCCTCTCCACATTAGAAAGCACACATGTTAGTTCTTCTGAATCAAAATTTTATTTTTAATTAGCAATGCCCGTTAGGTTTGCTTTTTTAAAAAGCTTCAATAATTTTTCTTAATATGTGAGGAATTAAATGGGAAAATTGACTTCATGCTTTCCAGTTGTATAATTTCTTAGACATCATGCGCACAGGAGTGGGTGAAAACATGAAGACTACCGTGTGAGGCACGTATCCTTTCTATTTAAAAATCCAGTAAGCAGGAACTAAGATGAAAAAGTGTGAGACTGACAAGGGAGAAAATGATGAGTCTGGTGTGGAAATACTAGACTGAGGTGTAGTGAGCTCTCCAAGGGTACTGAAGAGCAAAAGCAGTTCAGGGCCACACATGAGTGTATCTAAAAGCTTCATTCAAAATAAACTTACTCCAGGAAGGAAAAGTGGTGTGTATTGGATTCTATACTCAGAGCTATATAAATTTTTGAAAGCAAGATGTCTCTTCTGTTCACATGTGTACTGTGTATTGAGCAAACATTGTTAATATTTCGGCATCTAAAGTCTTACTGATCACTTCCTATGCTAAAAGCTTTATAGATTCCTATTTTAAGATATTTCTATGCTTCCGGGTTTTAAAGATGTTTTTATTTTTTTTCCTAAAATAAACTTGGAAAACCTGACTAGGGACCTTACCTCCTCTGTTACATAAAAACTGATACTTTTTAATGTTGCTTTTCTCAGAGGTTAATAGTATACCCCGAGAACTGCAGTTGATTAGACATTTTGGTAAATAAGTGCGTATTTCCAGCCAAGGCTTTATAAACAGAAACTTCAGTGTCTGGAAATAGTAACGAAGATTACCAAAGCCATGAAGATGTGTTTTGGGGGAGTGAAGATCCCAACTTGCTCATTTTTCTCTAGCAAGAGTTTGGAGTCAGCTACTCTTGATCCCCCACCCCACCCCACCCCACCGCCGCAAAAAATGAATAATTTTCATATTAAACATGCCTTTCAGAAAATTCAAGGCCCTGAACTTGGAAAGGTGAATATATATTATGTCGGGGGATTTTTTTGGTGGTGTAACAGTGAATAAAAAATCCTGATACCGCATGTTTTCAGATATCTTAGGACAGCTCTTCCGGTTTTCAGGAAACTAATACTTCAGACAATCCTAATATTTCAAAAAATTCAGTGCATTTGGAACTACTCTGACTTCTGTTTACTTTTGTTTTTGGACCTGTTTATTTACATTCGACTTTATTGAGGCATGATTTAAGTACAATAATGTAAATAAGTTTGATAAATTTATACACCCATCTAATCACCACTCCCAAGATACTTCCATCATTCCAAAAAGTTCCCTTAGCCTCCATCCTAGTTAACTCCATCCCATCCTCACCCAGTTGTTTCAGTATCCAGTGTTGAAAAAACTCACTATGCTGTGTGGGTCCAGGGACCGGAAGGAGACAGGGATTAGCAAGGGTCGGGAGGAAGCTTGTGGGGGTGATGGCTATGTCCATATCTTAATTGGTGATAGGTTCACAGGTATATACCTATGTGAAAACTCAAGTTGTCTTTTTTAAATAAGTGCAGTTCATTGTGTATCGGTTATACCTAAATCTTTTTTTAAAAAAAGATACAAAATAACCACTCACACTGTGTCATCACAGCCAATTCCTTCTCTCGATCCGAATTATGAAGTTTATAATTCAACCAATTCTGGACAAGTAAGTAAAACTAAATTATTGACATTTTTCTTGGGTCCCTTTTCATAATGCTACTTTAGTCTGAAATCTTCCCAATTCTGTGAAGAAAGGAAGACCATCTGGAATCTTAAAGAGGCTCTTATCTCAATAAGGCTAGGGTGAGGGGCGGGGACAATTCCTAGCCTAAGAGGAAATTTTAGATCAGAGATGCCCTAGGATCTTTTCACAGACCACCAGCCAGTGGCTACTCAAGTGATGGAACAGAGAATCCAAGAGTTAGAAGGAATCTCACAGACTGCTGATTCAAACTCAGGATTTTACGGAGAGAAATAAAAGCTCAGAGAAGTCGAATTGCCCTAGGTCACAGAGCAAGGTATCAGCAGAACCAAAGCTCAATCCTAATTCTCACTCATGCCAGTGCTTAAAAACAAACACCCTCTCACTCTTGGGCAAGTAGCATTTGGCACCAGAATGTTATTCAAATAAATAAAAAATGATTAGGTTATAATATCCAAGCAAGAAAGAACAATCAATAGAGAAAAAGCAGAACTATAAGTTACATGAAAAAAAGAGAAAAAAATTCAGTATCTCTATATTCTGGTGTCTAAGTGCTTTTTCTCATCATAATGGATTAAACTTGCCAATTCAAGGCGATTGGCTTTAAAAGAAAAAAATCTATATACTTTTAATAATAAATGTTAACAAAAGTAAAAGGACCTGGACACTTTGAAATTGAAGGGGTAAAAACAGATCGCGCAAACAGCAAAAGAAACCCTATGTACCCATACTAAGATGAGCAAAATAATCCTGAACATAAAAGCCATTATCGGAAATAAGGTCATTACCAAATGCCATATGATTCTACTCACATGTGGAATCTAAAGAATAAACAAAACAAACAAACTCAGATACAGAGAACATTTTGAGGGTTACCAGATGGGAAGGGTATTGGGGGTAGTCAAAAAAGGAAAAGGGATTGGGAAGTACAAATTGGTAGTTACAAAACAGTCATGGAGATGTAATGTACAGCGTAAGGAATATAGTCGATAATACTGTAATAACTATGTACAGTGTCAGATGGGTACTGGACTTATCAGGGTGATCACTTAGTGAAGTATATAAATGTCTAATCACTACGTTGTGCACCTGAAACAAATATATTGTATGCCAACTATAACTGAAAAATAAAAAGTATAAAAAGAAATAGGGTCATTACATAATCACGAAAATTTCAATTAACCAAAAAAAAAAAAAACCCAATAAAATATATGTGCAAGTAATAAAATAGCCAGGAAATACAGTTAACATTGATGAAACTTTCAGGCATGAAAGTACCATTGCAGTGAGAGATCTCGGCCCCTCTCTCAATCATTGATAGCTCAAGCAAACAAACAAACAAAAACAACGAAATATACGTTTGAACACCACAGTTAAGCTTGACATCCATTGAGTTTTGCATCCAGCAATGAGAGCACACATTCTTCTCAAGCACATGCGGGGCATTTACGAAAGTTGATCAGGTGCAAGATCATAGAGTAAGACTCAGTACATTTTTTAAAAAGACCACATTCTCTATGCACATCGCAATCAAGTTACGTGACAATAACAAGAAGGTAAAAATTTACATATTTCCTGATGTCTTGAGAGGCAGTGTAGAGCAGTGGTTAAAAGCAAGTATTCTGAAAAGCGAATCGTGTTGTGCACCTAAAACTAATATAATGTTGTATGTCAATTACACCTTGATTTAAAATATATATATAATTTTTTTAAAGCAGGGTTCCAATCTTGCTCTGACTTAAAGGCATACGTTCAGGTATACTTAACTTCCGCGCGCCTCGCCACATGCAGAATAAGGCTGACACCAGACTCCCCTGCGGTCACCTGTCACCCTAATGCTCAGCAGAGGTCAGAATTCCCTCTCAGACACGTAAGAGGAGCTCACTTCCTGGCCCCCTTGTGGTCGAGCAGGTTCATAGGCCTAGTTCTGGCCAACCAGTGAGCCGTGACTGGACATGATGAGTGCCACTTCTCGACCGGCACACTCAGTCACCCGTTTGAGATGTTCCAGGCCATCTCCCCTTTACTATCACAGCCAGCAGCATTCGAGATGGTGGCTGCGCTGATAGCTCAGATCTCTAAGTGACTAAAATTAACAGAGGCCCCTCTCCCTCAAAATACTGAAGGTACTGTAGTGTGAGGAAGAAAACAAACTCTTCATTTGGGCAGAGTTTTGGGGTTTGTTTCCACAGTGTTATCCCATCTGACATACCAACCCCAACCGACATAGAAGGTGGAACCAGAAATGGAATGCTGCTGGAGAACAGAAACCTAAAATATGGGGCAGTGGACCAGGGGCTGGCAGCAAGCAGGTGGCAGAGAACCCTCTGTCAAAGGACGGAGGCTGGTGGTTCATGTTATGAAGAAGAGAAACTTTGGTCACCTGATAACTTAACAATGAACTTGTGGTCTTAGGAAAATGGAGGTCAGTAGCATGTATTGGTGGCTTAGTTTCCATTTAATAATTTACTCCGAGACACAATTGGATTAAGAGAATTGGCCAGTTTGTGAGCAGAAGTGAAGGCAAGAAGGGCAAAGAATTAAGCAAGGAAGTGACTATAACGATGGACCATGAAATCTTAGCCAGGCAAGGAGGGATGTGAGGACATGGGCAGAGAGCAGAGGGCGGGTGCAGAGATGGTGCACCAAAAGGGGTTGGGAGTCCTCGTGGGCTTGGATTTGGGGTTCCTAAAGGCAGTGAGGTGGACAAATAAGTGGGGAAGAAAGAGGTTTGGGTGGGAGAAGATTAAAATCACACAAAAAGATGAGAAACACAATGTTCTCCATAAAAACTACTGCCGGTTTCTTCCTCAGAAATCTTGATTATGCGGCAGAGACAGAACATTCTGTCAGGCACAACGGCTACTGCACACAGCCAGAATTCCTGAGTGATGCTTCCAGACACCTGAGTGCCTCTGGAGGCACTGGGTAGAGAAGTGCCCGAAGGACAGTGGACCTGGAGCCATAGCCAATGGGGGGCTTGGTGGCCACCACGGAGGGGAAACGACAAACACGAGAAATAAAAGAAAAATAAAAAGGCAAAATTTTGTAAATGTTTTTGCTTGAGAAACACAAAAGCCCCTTCAAACCAACTTAAGTATTGGGAACCCTACCTAGCGTCTGGATGAGGAGATGAACATTGTGGAGCCCAGTTCGTGACTGAAAACTGATGTGCAATCTTTCAGGCCCGAACAGAGATGATCGCAAAGGCTTTACGTGGCACACCTCATGGGGAAACTGTCCCCCCCACACTGGACACAGGACCCAGGACGGTAATGTACATTCTCATCCATCACCTCCATTTCTTGGTCCCCTTATCTGAGGCCTTAGACAGAGGTCTCCTTCAGGCACTTCTGCCTCACTCTGGAGGGAAGAGTGGGTACCTTGAAGACGCTTTTCCCTGCTTTGACTCAGTACTCAGAGCTTTCCCACTCCTAGCCCCGCCCCTGCACCACCCACCTCAGGGGCCATAAGATGCCAGAGCCTTTTATTTGGGGTGCCCTCAACAGTGAGCTGGCCCCCACATAGCTCTGATCGCTCCGACCCTTGACTAGTGTGCCCCATTCCATGAGGGAAATAAAACAGGGGGAGTCGGCATTTTCTCCAGTTTTAGCTTCTTGCTGATTCCATGGCAATCAGGACAGATGCTCCTCGACTTACCATGGGGTTTCATCCCGACAAACCCATCAGAAGTTAAAGATATCAAAGTTGAAAATGCATGTAACACACCGAACCTACCAAGCATCCTAGCTTAGCTAAGCTTGCCCGAACTGTGCTCAGGACACTCACATCACCTACAGTTGGGCAGAGTCATCGAACACGAAGCCGACTGTATAATAAATATTGAATACCGTGCTGAAAATGAAAACCAGAATGGTTGTATGGGGATTCACCATAAACGCGCACAGCTGAACGCGACCTAGCGCAGAGACAGGCCTTTTGCAGACGTCATGGGATGGGAAAACACAATATCCAAACAAAGCGCGGGAAACGCCGCACACTGCAGAGTACCGGCTGTTTACTCTTGTGACCTCAGGGCTGCCGCCAGCATCGCGAGAGAATACTGCGCCCACTTATCTCTAGCTGGGGAAAAGATCAATATTTGGAATTCGAAGTTCGGTTTCTACTAAATATGTATCACTTTTGCACCACTGTAAAGTTGAAAAATCATAAGTCGCACCACTATAAGCCGGGGACACCAGCAAACACTTAATGCCTTCATCTTTAGCTCCTTCATTTCTGAGCTGCTCTGACACCTGGCAGCTCGGGGCTCTCTCCCAGCCCAGCTGAGCTCCTAACATGATCTGCACGCAGTACATCAATAACTTTTTCGGGCACTGGCTTCAACCCTCCTTCTCTTTGGAATCTGGGGGAGCATCCTGTGCTGTCCCAGAGGCCTCAGGTACCAACAGGCGCCACAGAAAAGCTCAGCTGTCATTCAAAACACTATCCTAAGTCTGCCTGTCCCAATCAATGACAAGAATGGTGTACGATTTTAAAGAGTCGGTGGCAGTCCTGAGTGCACATTAGAATCACCTGGGGGCTTATCAAAATACTGAAACCAGGCCCTCCGCCACTGCCGAGCATCGGATTTTAATTTCACTGACTTAGAGAAGGGCTCCAATCTGCTCCATAGCATCCCTGATCTGCCACTTTCTAGCTATACCACCTTGGGTGATTCACAGCACTTTCCTGAGCCTCCGTTTCCTCATCTCTGACTTTGGGGTGATAACACTTGCCTCCCAGGGTTAAACAAGGTGTCTGGAAGCACCTGACACACCATATGTGCACAGTCAATGGTGTCTCCATCAGGACATGAAACTAGAGGTTTCAGAAGAGCTTCCTTTTGGCCCAAGGGCCTGGAAGATGACTTGAAGAGTTGACCTTGTTTCTTTCAGGAGGAATGCTGGCATAGGGGCCACTCTTGGACATGAGCAACCAAGGACACTGCCCTCGGCCCTGTACTTTGGAGGACTGTGCTGTGACCTTTCTCTGTCTGCACCTTTCTCCAAGGAGCAAAGGGTCCATAGGGGACAACTGCCATGCCCCCCAGGAGCCCATGCCCCCACCTGAGACCAGGCATCAGGCTCCGGGAACCCCGCCTGAGCAACCTGAGCCTGCTTCCACGTCTTCCAGGCCAGCCTCCTGAGGGAAGACCACACTCCCAGTTTGCAACTCAAGTCCCAAGGGCTGTCTTAAAGGAGGCTGTTTGAAGGGCATGGAAATGCATCTCGAACTTGAGGGCTGGGAGTATACTACAGATATGGATCGTGAGGCCTTGCACAGTATAGGACAGACGCGGGGCGAGGAGGAGTTTAAGTTGTGTGGAGCCACAACCGGGCCACACAACTCTTAGGGGAACCTCTGACAGCAGTGCTCATTTTACAGCAATTCACTAAGCTGAACATTGACGCATCAGTATTTTCTGAAATGCTTGTCCTTGTTATTAGTTTTAAACCAACACATTTTAAAATCCAATAAATGCTTGGCTCTATGCCTGAGACATCATAAGTGCCTGGTAAATATGAATGTATTAGAATCCAAACGTACTCACTGAGGCTCAGATGTATGAAAGCATCTTGCTTGGTAGCAGGACTGCAGCTGGGAGGGAAGCCGCCAGTTTAAAGGAAGTTGGTTTCTTCTAGTTTAAAACAGTTCCTTTTGGTCAAAGGTCTGTCCCCTCATGGTTTCTCCCTCGCCATTCTTCCTTCATCCCAGGAGGCATCTGGGCAGGGAGAGGCTGACGGAGGGTGGGTGGGAGGCCAGGTCTGTGTGTTCTTCCCCGCTGACCTTTACCAGCTCCCTTTGGCACAAGGTTCATCTCCCGTGGTCTTTGAGCATCAGCCTCCACCTCACTGCACCTGCCGCAGAAGTGATTTCAGCTGGCCACCCACAGATGCTTACACCAGGCTCCGCCATGGCTCCTGCCAGGTTGCTGATTCTCTGAAGCTCAGCAGCAAGTTCCACCCAGCTCTCAGCCTACACTGGACCCCTCAGAAGCTCTGCTCGGTGCCCACCACGCCAACACAACCCCAGGCCTTTACGCTAACTCAATTCTCAACTACCTTATCTTATATGGACAGTTAACAGGAAAAACAGGAGGAAGGAAGAACATGCGGAGCCCTGTGCAGGTGTTGCACATGGGGCTTCCTCAGGCAATTCTCATAGCCAATAAACAGGCTTTTTAGCTGAAAGTTCCCATCGGCTCTAGTGTTACAGGCTGAATTGTGTTCCCTCAAGTTCAAATGTTAAAGCTCTCTCAATGTGATTTCGTTTGGAGATGAGGCCTTCATGGAGGTAATTATGGTTAAATGAAATCATAAGTGCAGAGCCCTAATTTGATAGAACTGATATCCTTATGAGAGACAGCTGAGATCTCTCCCTCTCTCCTCTCCTCCCTCTCTCCATTCTTCCCACCTCTTCTCTCCTCCGTCCCTGCCCTCTCTCAATCTCTCTCTTTCCCTTACGTACACAGAGAAAAGGCCATGTGAAGACATAGGGAAAAGGCAGCCATCAGCAAAGCAAGGAGAAAGGCTTCACCAGAAACCAACCCCACTGGCACCTTGACCTTGGACTTTTAGCCTCCAGAACTGTGTGAAATAAATGTGAATTATTTAAGCCACCCGGACCTTAGTATTTTGTTATGGTAGCGTGAGCAGTCTAAGACATCTAGAGATCTCGATTTAATGACTCCTGGAAACCAAAGCATTCTCAGCTCTGAGCAGGTCAGGTGCCCGGTGTCACTGCTCCCTATTTCCTGAGACTTACTGCCCAATGGAGCTTCAGTCCCATACTGTCCCCCACCCTTATTCTCCAAAACCAGGTTTTAGTTTCCCTTCTATATTCCCTTAGTCCTTATTCCCATATTTCTCTTAGTACTTACCATGTCATTCCATTGGCCCAGGAACCCATCTGCAACTTAGAGACATTCTTTACGAGGTTTTCATGCCATTTCTCCACTGATGGTCCTACTTCAAGCAGCTTCAGACCTGGACTATGAATTGTCCCTGTGTGAGTATGTGGGAGTGCTCATGCCAAGGAAATAGGTCAAGTTTCCCCTGTGCTGTCCCCCAGGATAGGGGACAGACACCCTGCAAGGAAGAACCAAGAACTTCTTACAGAGGCTGAGCTGCCTCTGAGGAGGGGCTGGATCCTGTAAGATTCTGGAAGTAATCTTCCTGTTTCCTGGGCATCCATCTCCAGTCTCAGGGTATCAGCCCAGCAATAGCCTAGGATTGGAGAAAAGGCCTTTCAAAGCAAAGGAGCCAGCACTGACCTCCATGGAAAGGCCACAGATTTTGGCCTCTGCCTCCTATGGTTTTGATTTCTGGCTGTGAGCTTCACCGGGGGCCTTAAGCAAGTCACGCCATCTCTCTGAACTGGAATTTCCTACCTGTTAAATGGGAATTATAATCCTTGCTTTGTAGAGTTCTAATGAAGATTTCATGCTCTTTATGGAAATGTCTGGTTTGGATTTTCGTAGACATTTACTCCATTCACCCCCTTCTTCCTGAGTCAGTCTGGCCAACAAATCCGAACTGTAGCTCTCGCTCTGCATGGTATCTTTTATGTGCATGTGGTGGGGCACTGGGGGTGGGGTAGGAGTAGAGGGGTGGCTGCCTTTTTAAAAATCTGATTAGTCTTCTTTTTTTGGTTCAAAAAGTATGTCCTCAGAAAATGCAGACTAACCTCAATCTCTGCCCAAGCACATCTTTGGAAAGGCAGAGCCACTCTCCAAATGATGCATTAGTGAGCAATCACTCCCAGACAATGTATTGACTGCCCTGGCAATTGGCAATGGGCATTTTTCGAATGTCTGAGTGAATGAATGAATAAAAGTCTTTATTAACGCCTGGTCTGGGGGCATTCCCAGCTCTCTTGGGATTGATTGTTCACTCTCCCGCTCCCTTCAGGCTGATTTGCAGAACCAGAATTGAATGTACTAAGTCCAGCAACTCGGAGTCTGGAGGAAATGCCCTTTAGAGCCAGCTACTTTGAGAGAGTCACTTTTCGGACTGTTTCTCCGACACCTGCTGACAGTACTTTGGGTATGTTATGCCTTACAGTGGGAACAGTCTGCCTTGATTTGCTATTTTGAAATTTAAGAAAAGGGTAGCACAGAGTGGAAGAAAGAACACAATGCAGCCAAAGAGCCAGCTGTGTATGGTATGTACCCTGTTTTGAGACTTGCGGTCTGTCCAGTGTGGACCATGTGGAAGAGAGGTAAGAATCCACTGGTATAAAGGAAATAGCAGTGGATTAGAGCTGAAAAGACTGGCATTGAAGTTCCACCTCCTCACAGGCTCTGTAAACTTGGGTGATCAGTTCACCTTTC
>NW_011888811.1:1271437-1273388 GCF_000151845.1 Pteropus vampyrus
CAATCACTCCCAGACAATGTATTGACTGCCCTGGCAATTGGCAATGGGCATTTTTCGAATGTCTGAGTGAATGAATGAATAAAAGTCTTTATTAATGCCTGGTCTGGGGGCATTCCCAGCTCTCTTGGGATTGATTGTTCACTCTTCCGCTCCCTTCAGGCTGGTTTGCAGAACCAGAATTGAATGTACTGAGTCCAGCAACTCGGAGTCTGGAGGAAATGCCCTTTAGAGCCAGCTACTTTGAGAGAGTCACTTTTCGGACTGTTTCTCCGACACTTGCTGACAGTACTTTGGGTATGTTATGCCTTACAGTGGGAACAGTCTGCCTTGATTTGCTATTTTGAAATCTAAGAAAAGGGTAGCACAGAGTGGAAGAAAGAACGCAATGCAGCCAAAGAGCCAGCTGTGTATGTACCCTGTTTTGAGACTTGCGGTCTGTCCAGTGTGGACCATGTGGAAGAGAGGTAAGAATCCACTGGTGTAAAGGAAATAGCAGTGGATTAGAGCTGAAAAGACTGGCATTGAAGTTCCACCTCCTCACAGGCTCTGTAAACTTGGGTGATCAGTTCACCTTTCAGAAACCGGTTGCTTCGCCTGTGAATGGGAAATGGGAACAAAGCCATCTCAGGGCTGGGGGTGATGATTAAATGGACTAAGGGACTGCAAAAGCGCTTAGCTGAAAACTACTAAATATATATTGTGGTTAGAACTCTGGCTTGGAGTCAGACAGACTGGGTGTGTTAGACTATAATACTGTCCACCAATATCCAACGCCACTCCCTGGAATCAGGGTTGCTCATGTGACTTGGCAAATGTATAGAAAGTGCCCCTCAGTTCCAAGGGGGACTTCACAAACTCATTAGCAATTCCACAGCTCTCCTCACCCCCCTTGTGATAAGGAAGCAAGTGTGAAGAGGGGCCCTGGGGAGTCAGTGCCCCGAGTGATTAGAGTAAGCACAGCTCCCAGGCTGTTACACCTTGATGGGCCCCTATCACCAGCTGTCTTAGGGATTTGGGGATTGTCACTGAAGCAAAACCCAATCTGGCCTCACTGATACACCTGGGGACTGTTTCTTTATGCCATTTAATAGAAAAACAAAAGAAAGAAAAAACACGAAGAAAACACATACATAGTCACACTGAACACAGCACAGTCTTGGGGGGATCTCGGAGACAGCCGCGCTGGGCTACTTGCTGCCACTCTTAGGAAGGGGCCGGTAGACCCCCACGACCACGGCGTGGTCCCTCTCATAGGGCTCAAGGGTCAGTTGCTCTTGAGGCTTTAAGTTCTCCTGCTGCAACTTTCTCACCTCAGAAGCAAACACGGCCTCGGCAGACGCAGTGGAGTCGATGCAGTTGGCCTTGATGGAAATGAGGAAGTGGCCCCCGTTGCGAAGGAAGGTGTGGGCGTTCAGGGCCACGATGCGGGACTGGTCCGGCTGGGCCACGTCGGCGAAAATCACGTCCACCATCCCGATGAGCATGCGGTATTTGAGCGGGTGCCGGGCGTCTTCCAGGACCGGGATGATGTTGGTTCGCTTCTTGGCCACGTTGACCAGATCGCGGCCGGCGCGGTGGGAGAACTCGACCGCGTAGACCAGGCCGTCGGGCCCGATGATGTCGGAGACGTGGGAGACGGTGGTCCCCGAGGCGGCGCCCAGGTACAGCACTTTGGACTTGGGCTTGATGTGGATCTGGTCGACCCCGCCCAGGATGGCCGCGGCCAGCTTGGAGCGGAAGGGGTTCCACGTGCGGTACTCCTGCTTGACGCCGCCCTCGGTCACCGTGACCCGCCGCTCGCCGTACACCGAGTGGCCCGGCACCATGTTCAGCGTGACCAGCGCGTCCTCCGCCCCGCGGTAGATGAAGACGCCCTCGTGCCGGTGCGGCTCCACCGACACCGCGCTGGCCGCCTTCCTGCGGCGGCCCTTGCTCTTGGCCACGCCGCCCC
>NW_011888811.1:1275948-1278369 GCF_000151845.1 Pteropus vampyrus
GTTGCTTGTAGTTGTTCAGTGACTTCCCTGAACTAATTTTGTAGTTTGTATTATTTGTGTGTAGCCACTGAAGTATTTTATTAGCTTAGTGGTTAGCTAGTGATTGGACAGGTATTTCCTTAAAAGCCTGAAATTTGAAAATCTCTCTCAGTCTGTGCATGCTGGTAAAACCTTCAACGCTTAGCCAGGAAGTTCACAACTCTGCTTTAGTATTTACTTCCTGTTTGCACAGAGCCTTAAGATCAGCTAGAGGCATGAGCTTAGGGCCTTTTCAGGTCTTTCCTGAGCATGTGCACAAGCATGGGCATGGATTTCTAGATAAACAAGAATATGTCAGCACTTTTCAAAAGTCTTTACCCCCAAACCATCTCATTCCCCAAGTCCTTTGGTTAGTCTGTTTTCCCCAACTGTTGATCCATTTCCTCAGACAGCAGCTACTAATGTATTTGCTTTTAAATGTTTTTGACAAATGCCCTCTAGGTAACATCTCTGTATTGGAGGAACTAAGAGTTAGGTTAAGACTCAAACCCTTTGAGCTAGTACTCTAGGGAGTCATCAGACAGTTCAAAAGAAACCATTCTTTGCCAATTTGTTCCACTGTACTCACTGTAATACTGGTACTCATAGGGAATGTGGCGGTTCTCTCCAAAGCCATTGCTGAGCTGGGGAGAGGGAGATGAGACCAGGTAAGTTAAAATGCCACAAACCACTTCATTCTTACCAAGATTCAACTGTTCCTTCTTGATTATGCTGCCCTTGATTAGTTTCCAGAGTTCTGAAAAATTTATGACAGGGTTTTCTATTTTTTTATTTCCTGTATGGAGGGGCAGACTTTTGAAGTTCCTTATGTCATCGTTTTTGCTGTAGTTCGGATATAAAAGATTTAAAGAACTATACAGGATAGTGTATCCGAAAATCTGCAGACATCATGTTTTTAAGTGCATATGAAGCATTTATAAAAACTGAACAATGGCTAGGCTATAAACAAGTCTCAATAATTTCACAGAATTGCAACTGCATTTTAGAACAGGAATGTGTATATTTTCCAACGACAATGGAATTAAAATAGAACTCAATGACAAAGACAATTAGAATCGAGCAGCCAGTCAGTTATTCCACGTCACAATCATTAGATGTCCAGGATGTAAGGCAGGGACGTAGGAATATTCTAGTCTGACCCTCCCCACATCTCACCTTTACAAGGAGACTGAGGACCAAAGTTCACACAGTTGGCTGAACTAGGTCTGTATCTCAGGACTCTCTACCTCGTGTTGACACAGGGCTGCCTCAGCCTCCCCTCACCCGGAGGTCTGGTCTGCTACTAGTCTCTCCCCCTCGATCCCATCCCCCCACTGAGAATTCTGATGTTTTTCTGACAGTCTTATTTCTCCTAAAGACTAGCACATTAAAAACAGGCTAACCAAAGGTTTGCTATTTCCTAAGGGAAAGTTTCTGATATTATCTACGATACCTAATGATATAATCATTTCCATAATTTCTATAAGACAATGTTTTAAAGATGAAATAATCAGAAATTATTATTGTCTTAGGAAGCTGATTCATGTATTTGTCAGTATATGAATTAATCACGATCTTTAGTTTACTTAACATACTCTCATGGAGTTTATTTCCTTCTATACCTCACTGAACACTTTACTTACAAAATTTCCTGGATCTTCTGACCCATGGACTCAGTAGTACAGGTAGACTGTCTTTGTGCAGGTAGCAGGTCAGGAAGACAATGCTTAGCCTCCCATGTTTGTAGGTGGAGCAGCGATCTGAAGTGGACAAGTCACTCTCTTACAGACTGGTTTGTTTGTTGGTAGCTATTGTAATAACTCATTAAGATCATCTCCAAGGTTCATCATTTGAGCCTGGAGACCCTTGGAAACAGCACGAAGCAATACTGTTCATGTTGATTAAGCACTTGTTTTCCCAGGTACTATTAGCTTCTTTACTTGAATTCCCATTTCGGCTTTGTGTTGGCAGATGACGTTTACTGACCCAACCATCACTACTAGCCTTCCTTCCACTGACTCCCTCTCCCGCCTTCAGTCATCAAAAATCTCTACCTTCTGTCTTGCTAGCAGAACTCCAATTTCATGGAGCTCAGGGATGAATCTTAACTGATCTAAGCAAATCATGGCAATCCTGTTCCTCTCAGCTTAGATATTCAAGTTTTCTCAGCTTTCCATGCAACTAGGATTGGCATAGATGTTAAGAGTTAATCTGGAACTTCAGGAAAATTTTCAGTCTGCTAAATTTTCTTGACCTTTCTCCTCAATCCAGTCCTATGAAATTGTCAGTGTCATCTTTTGCTAAAATGGAAAGAACTTAAATTTGGGAGTTAGATATAAATGGATATGAATCCTGATTTTGCTTCTGAGCAATCCAGGGCAAGTTACTTATTTCTGTGGAATG
>NW_011888811.1:1278419-1285553 GCF_000151845.1 Pteropus vampyrus
AGCGGTCGTCCCCGTTTCCGGTGGCTTGGGGTGGTGGTCCTGGCGCGGGACCAAGGTTGGCGGCAGCGGCTGCCGGCAGGGTTAGTCGCGGCGGGGACGCTGTGGGCGGCGATCGGGACCAGGTCCAGCGCTGTCCCCGCATCCTCGGAGCCGCCCTTTGACGCAGCGACTGGCGTAATTGCATCACGCCCGCTTGGGCGACCCTGTAGCCCCGGAAGCCCCTCTTCCCAGCCTGCGCGCTGATGCAGCCTGCCGCCTCGCAACTCTCCCCGTCTCCCTGCCTCATCTTCTACTTTCTCAAGAACCCCTGGCACCTCTCTTAGGCCGCAGGGAAGCGGGCGTCTCCTTGGAAGGAGACGGGAAGACAAGCATGGGCTTCAGTCAGTCCTCGCTGTGCCATTCGCTTGCTGTGTGGTCTCAGGAAGCTTACCTGACCCTCTCAGAATCTTGTTTGAACTTGAGCAAGTTTCTTGAACTATCTGCGTCTCGTCATCCTATCTGTAAAACAGAACTTCCCTCAGAGGTTTGTTTTAAAGCACCACATACACTTACCCCAGCCATGGCATGCTAAGTGCTCTATAAGCCTTAGCTCTGTTTTATTTTTGTTTGTTTGTTTGTTTTTAGAATGTATTTCTTCCGGTCAATCTTTTTATTGGGATATAGTTTATATACACTAAAACACACCATTTTGTTGTTGTTTTAAATATATATATTGCTGTTTGAGCTTTTGCCACCCGGGAGTGGCTCTGGCACTCTTACACAAGGTTGGTGGGGATGCAAATTGGTACACACATCTGACAAAACAATGTACCTACACACTGACTTAAGTTAACTACTTTGAAAATGTTATCCTAAAGGAATGATCCCAGCAATTGCCATTGATGGTAGTTAGAACTACTACAACAAGGCTGCTGATGGCTGTCATGGTGATTGATGATCATGGCTGTCATGGAAGTGTGTGTGTGTGGTGCAGTGAGATGAAGCAGACTGATCCAAGAGGTGTTTACAAGCTGGAATTTACAAGCTAGAACTCAGAAAGAGGGAAATTCCATGCTAGGGACTGCCGAAATACAGTGGCTCTCCTGCTGTGGCTAATAGCCTGAAAACTGCAGCCTTGATTGCTTTCTACTTAGCTCTGCTTTCTTCATCAACTGTGCTAAATCCCAGAACCTGTTCTGGGAATATGGGGCAGCAAGGAACTGTTGATTCTTCAGTGTGAATTGGGACACATAGGCCAGAGCTCTAAGTCCTATAATACACCTCAGCAGGAGCCAAAATCTCATGTTTATCCTTGAATTCTAGTCTATGCTTGAAAAATAAGCTTTAGCCCGCGGTATCTTGAGTACATACAAAAAGAACCGTTGGGAAGCACCAAGGACAGCAAACACGTCAACGCGGAAGCTTACGTTCGGTCAGCACCACGGACAGCGACACCAAATCGGGGCCGTTTTAGCTCCTAGAGCTGGCTTTCCGGCCCACCCAAAAGCCAGGGAAGGTGGTGTAGGTTGTGCAACAACTAGCTGATCCTCTATCAGTGAGACTAAGTGCCTACTTCAGAGTGAGACAAACGCACCTGAAGATCAGGAAAAATGTCAGGCAGAGGGCACTGAATGTGCACATAGCAAAGCTTCCTCTCCATGCTGGACCAGGACTCTTCTTGTCTCAAATTCATGGGCAGCGACCTGGTTTTCCCTGAGGGCGAAAGTGCCATCTGAATAGGGGCTCGGAGTCTATATGTTGGAAGGTGGACAGAAGGTCAGAGAGTGCAAGGATGATTCCTGTGGTGGATGGTTCACAAAAAACAGTCTCTTGCTCCCATTATAAATCGTGGAGTGTTCTCTAAAATGATGAGCGATGCTTGGTGCTGTGGACTGGAGTTTCCCAAAATCAAACCTTGTAGTAGTTCAGTTTATTTGTCAACTTGACTAAATATTGTCCAGATATTTAATCAAACATTACTCCGAGTGGTCTGTGAGAGTGTTTTGCGATAAAATTAACATTTAAATTGGTAGACCGAGTAAAGCAGTTTGCCCTCCATAATGTGAGTGGGCCTCACCACATCAGTTGAAGGCCTAAACAGAACAAAAGGCTGACCCTCTCCCAAATAAGAGAGAACTCTCCTGCCTGATGGCCTTTGAACTGACACATAGACTCTTCCTGGTTTTAGAGCAGCCTGCCTGCCTTTGGACTTGAACTACATTGGCTTTGCAGATTTTGGACTTGCCAGCCACCATAATTATGAGTCATTTCCTTATAATCTCTCTATATGGAGATGTAGATATATAGATAGATCAATCTATCTATCCTATTGGTTCTGTTTTGTTTGTCTGAGAATCCTGACTAATACAGACCCTGACACTAGGACTCAGGTCCAGGTGGTTTTCTGGGACGTGATCTCAGGAAGCACATGTGCGGTTGGGGAAAATGACACAGGGAAGGTAGAAAGGCTAAGTAAGGGTGCATCAGTGAGCAGCTTGCCACATTGGGTAATTAGGGCTCAACTGTTCTGAGCACCCTGTGAGAAACTGTGGAAGACAATACAGAATTGTTCCACTGCAGGCTAGGAGGCTGAGGCACTAATCCATCATTTCTTTCCCTATTGTCAGGAGTTGTTTCTGGGGCATTAACTTCTCTGCCTTTTGAGCTGCTCCTGTGCACAGCTCAGCAAAGTCCCCTGATGCTGCAGAGAGTCCTCAGGAAGAGAGGCAGGTACCTGAGGTCAACACAGAAGCGGGCCCAGGGGATACTAGGTAGGGAATCAACAGTTTCTGCTTTAGTTGACCACGGACTGCACCGTATATACAACCAGAACTTTGTAACTCAGAAAATGTGCACGAGCTCATCCAGCTTATTATATCAGGAAAGAAAGTAATACTATAAATGTACTAACACTACCTGTAATACAGGTTCCCAACTTAGCAGCACAAAACTCTCATCAATGAGTCTTAATTTTCACTGTGGTACACAGTATCATGAAGGTCTGCAGTTACCATTGAATAGTTTATTCCTTTGTTTTTATCCCAGGTACTAAAGCCCAATCCTGCACAGTGAACCTCTTCACTATGCCCCAAGCTACTGAAGGAGACGTGACTCCATCACCAAGAGATCTGTCAAGTTTTACCTCAATTACTTTAGATAATTCTCTTCACCGCTCCAGGAATAAGCCTTAGGGAGCATCTCTACTGACACATTCTGACCTTTGTCTTGTCACTTTGTTATGCTGTCATTAACTCAAGTTTACCAAAAGTATCTCCCAGGTCCATATTCATAGTCTCTGTTGTAAGTAGACTGAGGAGAGCTTTCTAGTTCACTTGCTGTTCATTTCAGAACTGATACTCTCAAGGATGCCATGTATTCCTATGTGAGTCACTAAATGGAATCTCTTGGGAAGGGTGGCTAGTGATTAAAACTCTAAATCTAATGAGCAAAATTTTCATGAATTTAGAGTTCTTCTTTGAGAGTAATACTGAAAACTAGCAACAAAGGTGGGCCATCTCGCTGGTGGTGCCTAGTTCCCCAGGTTTTGGTGGTCCACCCTATTCACTAGATTTCCTAACAGGGCTTAAGGCAGCCTCCACTACAGCCTAGCAGTGATAATTTCTCCAGATGTCTTCCCATCTCTGCCCCAAGCTGCCCATCAGTTTCATCATGTTATTGCTGTCATTCTCAATAATCTGCTAAGGGTTCCAGAACCAGCCTCCTTCAAGGTTGCAAGCCCAGGGGGGCTTACTCAGGCCTTTCCTGACTGCCTCAACTGTGGGTGACAGCCTTGGAACTGATATAATCTCACTTTTCAAATCTTGCTTCCGACCAGAAGCATCCTTTCCCAAGGCAGTGTTTGATGACTCCCATGGACACCTTTTCTGTCTCTTGCCTTTGATTCCAAGCTGGCACAGCCATTGTTGCGCCAGCCTGTCTTTTTACAGCCTGTCTCTTGGGATGCTACAAATCAGTCAGCAAGACTTTTAGCCCAGGTGAACATGTTCCACCTATCCTGTGCCTGATCCCAGAATGGTACGAAGG
Source organism: Pteropus vampyrus (assembly GCF_000151845.1). NCBI lineage: Eukaryota > Metazoa > Chordata > Mammalia > Chiroptera > Pteropodidae > Pteropus > Pteropus vampyrus. The sequence goes on from NW_011888811.1 coordinate 1,282,443, forward strand.
CAGAGACTAGTGTCAAATATTGGTATCATAAGGAACTGAGGTATTAAAAAAACTCTTACACTAAAATTTTTATCTTGGGCTGCTGCTAACTTTGAAACGTCTGTCCCAAAGGCTCTTTAGCAGGACCTCCCATCCACTCAAGATATTTTCTAAAAGGATAAGTCGGCATTATGATCCAGACATTTCTCTGACAGCCAATAAGAATAACTATGGCCACTCAAATTTTTGGTTACAGTTGACTTACTACTCTGTGAAATATGCCCTGCAGTGACGTTCATGATTATATCTGTGACTGGGCCTCAATAGCTGACATGGAATACATTGGACTTAAAAAGACGTATGAGAATCTTTGCTCTATTTCTATCACACACCATTCCTGAGGAGCGACTGCCATGATTTAGGTAAAACTAGCTGTAAGGCTTTGACACCTCATCCTGACTCTCATTAGTGCTTCCAAAAGTTACTCAAGGAATTTGCATCTCTATGCCCGGTGAAAGCCACAGCTGTATTTGGTCAAGATGGGCTGGGCTATGATGTAGTAACATATTATAATCCCCAAATCTCAATGGATCAACACAACTATGTTTATTTCTTGCTTACATTTTATGTCCAGTGAAGGTCCGAGTGAGGTTGGCTCCACAGAGTCACTGAAGGGCTCAGGCACTGACCTCTTGTGGCTGTAACGTGAGAAATGAGAACTTTTTTTGTTATCATTGGGGCAGAGAACGCATGGAGAACTCACATTCTTCTTTCTACGTTTTGGCCTAAGGTTTGACACAGTCAACTCTACTCACAACCTATTGGCCAGAACAGGTCACGTGCCCTAACTGAAAGACAGCTGGGAGGTGTGGGTGGGATAATTGCTGAACAGTATGTTTTTGCCACAGGTATCTACTGGATAATGTCAGGTTGGCACACTTGGACCAGTGCATCCAACAGAAACCTCACAGACAAATTTTACTATTTAATGTGCACATAAATATATTTATCAAGATAAAATGTAATATCTTTTTACTAATACATGACTTAAACCCAGAGTCATAATCTACTCCCAGTCACATATCTAATACAGCTTGTTAAATAAAGTAGAAAAAGAGAACTGTCTCTTTTTCAGTCTCTGGCCTGTGGAGAATAGCACAAGCCTCTTAACTGGGATCCCCCAACATTTGGCCATTACCTTGCTGGTGTGGCACTTACTTCGTCTCTGTGGTGGCTCAGACTCTCATTCCATTTCCCCTGTAGAATTAGTGACTGGCACTCCGCAAATGCTCAAGAGGATTAGATGGGTGAATGAGCCACGGTTTTCCAGAGAACGTGAAATTTACTTTTCACAGTTCTTGAGGCTGGCAGTCCAAGTGCAGGGTGCCAGCATGGTCGGTTTCTGGTGAGTTTATCTTTCTGGCGTGGACGGCTGCTTTCTTAGTGTGTCCTCCTACGGTGGGGAGAGAGTGAGCTCTCTGGTGTCTTATAAGGACACTAGTCCTATTAGTGCCACACTCTATGACCTCATTTAATTACTTTCTTACTCCAAACAGACATCGAGGGTCGGGGTTTCAACATATGAATTCTGGGGAAATAAGTCTATAGTAATGAGCTACTTTTCCAAAAGTCTTCTTTCTAGAGGAAACCTTAGAAATCATCAGTAATTCCTCTTTATTTACAGAATAAGAAATTGAGATTCACAGGCTAGCTGGCTCGTCCACACTACAAATCCTATACAGTATCGACAAATTCCTACAAATTATCTAAAACCCCACAAAAATAGTGAGTCTAATTGGGCTCTTCTTCAGTTCATTGTATTTTACCATTTGCAAGCACTGTGTAGACTCATGTCATGACGCTGTTGGCCAGTATGGAAATGCAAATCATACCAAATGAAAAATAAAGTTTTTTTTTTTTTTTAACTTCGACTGACCCCATGTACTTTTCATTAACCTCAATAAAATTTCTATGACCCAACTGAATATTATGTAACTAATTTTCTAGGATGGTTAATACTGACCATTTGGGGCTGACATTGGCCAAGAATGTCAAAGATTGACAAGAAAAATTAACATAAAATTATGTTAATGCAAATTTACTTTGAGTAACCTCTTCCTGATGCTATTCATGTCCTAATTTTAATCCTCTTTAAGAATGTTTAATGGGGGAAAAAAAATCAAGGTTACCAAACAACTCATTTATCCCAATACACACAGAATAATTTCTCTGTGACCTCATTTGTACCATTACTTCACTCTGCTATCTATGAATGTGACAGTCAACATGGAACCCCGAGATGGGCACAAACACTGAAAACACATTTGGGCTTCAGTTGCTGTCATTGCTCCTCTTTTGCCCCAGGGAACTCTAAATAACCTGTTTGTGGCCTCTAGGAAATTTTTTGTCAATAGGGTCAAATCAGAACCTGACAGAAAACTTTTTCTAAAATAATCTCATGATTCCTTTTTAACCCTAAGTAGCTCTGACAGCACTTTAGGTTCATTTACAACCTCCATTTATAACCTGACTGTGTTTTAGCTTCATTTATAACCTCTTTCTTTAGGCATTTCTAGGAATATAGGAAAAATCAAAGGCTTCCAGAAATGATTAAAGTTGACCTCTCCTATACTACTGCCCTCTTGACGATTCCAGCTGCCACTGGAAGTTCTCCCAGATGTCGAATGAAACTGATTTCAATAAAAATGTTTAATTTTTTTTCCAGCTTTACAGAGATATAACTGACATACAACATTGTGTAAATTTAAGGTGTATAATATTTGACATATGTATATATTGTGAAATGCTCACCAAAAGGTTAATACATCCATTGTCTCACATAGTTAAAATTTTTTGTGTGCGCTTAAAACTTTTAAGATCTACTTTTAGCAACTTTAGAAGTTTGTACCTTTTGACCACCTTCACCATTTTCCCTATGCCCCACCCTGACCTTGCCTCTGGCAATCATCAATCTACAGTTTCTGTGAGTATGGTTTTTTAGATTCCACATATAAGCAAGATCATACAGTATTTGTCTTTTCTCTGACTTATTTCATTTAGCATAATGCCTTCAAGTTTCACCTATGTTGTCACAAATACAGGATATCCTTTTTTATGGCTGAATATTTTTTA
>NW_011888811.1:1292933-1295592 GCF_000151845.1 Pteropus vampyrus
ATGACCACTGGATGAGCCACTTACCAGTCTGTCGGTCTTTCTCCACACAATAGCAGCTATCGTAGAATTCAGTGAAAGTAGTTGCTAGCTCATAGATATAATCACAGAGTGTGTGGAGAAATAAGTCATCTAAAATCTTCTGCAGAATCTCGGGGAACCGTAAAATGCACCGGCCTAGTTTCCATTCTTTCTCATGGTCCAAAATTATTTTGGTCTCTTGAGCAGCTTTCTGGAGCATCTCTTCATCAACATTGGCCAGACGTGCAATAGACCTGAAAAATCAGGCAACAGCCATCGTTCCCCTTTGCTAGACATTCTTTTTCACTCGAAAGCATGTAATTAAGTTATTGATAGAAATGAGAAATTATCATTATTTGATTCAAAATAAAACAATGTTATACCCACAACTACCTGATTCTGGTGAAGGCATACAACAAGTAAGCAGCTGTGTTTCCTCTGTCATCCAGCATTTTGTCAAAGGAGAATATGTAGTCATTCAACCGGTTATGGGACAGATCGGCATATTTGATACAGCCGTAAGCAACAGAAGTCTGAGCGGCCTTCAACTCCTCTGCAGTTAAGACCTTTTGGAAAAACAAAACAAAACAAAACAAAACAAAAATACTTTGTAGCTGACTTACCTTTGTCCTTGTGTCTCATAGTCAGAAGATGGGGGTAGAGAACATCTAATGGGGCTCCTTTATCAGTACACTGTTAAATATTGACACTGAGGTACAACAACATGGGTCAATGTTCAAAAAGGAAAATAATGAAAATCTAAACTCATCAACTTTGCATAACAAAGAATGTTTCTATGAGAAACTTGATTTGTATATTATGAAGTGTCATCTTAAAATATTTTCCCAATGTATTCATCAGATTAAACTAAAAGTACCAATTATTGAATTATATCCACTTCATTCCATACGATTCTGAGACAGCAGATAGGAAACAAAGTAATACAGTAAAATAAAAACAAAAAATTAGGGTCAGGTAATTAACTGAAATCAAAGCAGGGTGTCAAGAGTAGGAGGAAGAACGCATGTATTGTTTTGCCAATATTTAGTCATATATTCTGAAGCATAATTAGGCCATAAGTAAGTAATTAAGGATTTCTGTTCTGGACATGACTAGCTTGTAACAGACTAACCCTTCCACCAAATGCAATTATTTAAAAACTGGATAAATTATATTAAACACCCATTTGATGTCACCAGAGAGCATCAACACAACCAAAGGTAGAGGGGCTATACAGTCTCTGGGAGACGGGAACCTAGCAAGTTCTACATTCACCTGGCTTTTTTCCTGAGAGCATTTTCCAAATCACTATGTGAAGGGCAGGGGGTTAAGGGTGGAACTCAAGCAGAAAGAAGTGGTCTCATTGGGGTAAGAAGACAGCGGTCAGAGTTTGGGGCTGCCAAAGAAGTGAGGAGACAATCATCAAGAGGGAACTACAGAGGAGTGAAAAACTCTGCGAACACATGTCTTTCAAACTGTCCAATGGCTGGCAACAACAAGGCAAGACTCCGAAAAAATCTAGCAAGAAGAGAGCAGGTGGGTGGTTGAAGAGCTGAGCAGAGATTTCAGCAGCCTTGTAAGGCTGAGGAGTCCCAGCAGCAGCAAGGCAGAAGGGTATGAGTAAATACCCTGGTGAAACCAGAAGAGCCATATTTTAGGAGTAAGAATCTCACCCTAGGAGTAAAGGTAAAATTGAAATAGTTCAGCCCTAACAAAGGCCAAGATCAAGATGGAAGATTAAGACAATCAACCTGGTACACTATCTGCCAGCCAGAAAAAAGTTTAACTTGTCTTTGGAGGAAGATGACATCATCCAGAACCTTTATAATTTTTCATTCACAATGTCCAGCATCCAGTAAAATATAATGAAGCTTGATAAAAAAAGCCAGATTAAATGACCACTAACCAAGGAGGCGGGGTGGGGAAAACAAGACAATAGAAACAAACAAACAAAAGACAACAGCAAATTTAATGTCTGGAATTTTTTAAAATAAAAAGTTACTTTAAAAAGTTATTAGTTACAAAGGGGAAAAATAGTAACTTTACAGTGGAGAAAACTGACAGTATCACCTTAACAAAGGGATCAAAATTAACATTTATGACACTTCTCAACATTATGTGCCTAATAAAGTGAGGAGAACTCTTGCTAAGACTCCATAACCTGAATTTAATCATGAAGAAATGAGACAAATCCAGCTGAGGGACATTCCTTAAGAAAACTGACCAGTACCCTTCCAAAGCATCAAGGTCATGAAAGTCAAAGACAGAGCAAGGAACAGCTCAGATTGGACAAGATTAAGGAGACATAACGACTAAATGCGACATGTATATGATCCTGGATTGGATCCTGCCATAGACAAAGGACATTCATGAGATAAATGGTGAAACCCAAGGTCTGCAGATTACTTAACAGTATTGTATCAAAGTTAATTTTCTGATTCTGGTAACTATACTATGGCTATGTAAGATATTAATATTTGGGAAGCTATTAGGAGAATTCTTTAAACTATTTTACAAGTCTAAAATTATTTCAAAATTAAAGGTTAAAACTATTAAGGTGTTCAAAACATTAGGGGAAAACAGGGACAAAATTGGATAAAAAGATGCAAAATTACAAAATATTTGGAACACAGAACAATAT
>NW_011888811.1:1295642-1296167 GCF_000151845.1 Pteropus vampyrus
ATTATACACACATATAAATTATATATATAAAAGTTAAGCCTATTTACATATATTCGATATAACCAATGTATTTGGTCATTTGGGCTTAAAGTAATGTCATATAGATTACACACACATATAAATTATATATATCACATTTTCTTTATCCATTAACTCATCAACACTTAAGATTGTTTCCATGTCTCGGCTATTGTAAATAAACCTGCAATGAACATGGGGGTGCATATATTTCTGTGATAGTGATTCTATTTCCTTCAAGTGTATACCCAGAGTAGAATACCTAGACCATATGGTAGTTCTATTTTTACGTTTTTGAGGAATCTCCATACTGTTTTCCATAGTGGCTACACCAACTAAAATTCCCACCAACAGTGAACAAACGTTCCCTTTTCTCTACAGCTCCAGTTTCTATTTTTTTCTAACGTTTCTTTACATGCCTCGTATTTTTTGAAAACCCAACATTTTGAGTATTGTAGTGTGGCAACTCTAGAAATCAGGTTCTCTTCCCTTTCCAGGGATTATTAT
>NW_011888811.1:1297731-1299770 GCF_000151845.1 Pteropus vampyrus
GCTCAGCAACTCCCAGACCACAACCAGGCACTTCTTAGTCAAAGTACCAAAACGATGACTAAAAACAATAGTAAAAGCAGTCTGAGAAAAACATACATTATCTTCAAAGGAGAAACAATAATAAAAGTGATATTCGCAAGAAACTCTGGAAGACAACGGAACATCTTTAAAATGCTGAAAGAATAGCTGCCAAACTGGGATTCTATACCCGACAAAAATACTGTCCAAACTGAAGGCGATAGAAAGATGTTTTCAGACAAAATATATGCTGATAGGACTTGTCTCCAGCAGACCTACATTATAAAAAAATGCTAAAAGGAGATCTACAGACTGAAGGAAAATAATCTCAGATGTAGGCAAAAAAAACCTGCAAGAAGGAATAAAGTGCACAGAAAGAAAAATTATGTGGATAAATATAAATAGTGACGGTTCAAAACAAACAAACAATTGCTGGGCAAAAGACCCTTCACAGAAAAAGATATCTAAATAGCCAGTAAGCTTAAGGGTATTCAACATCCTCAGAGAAAGGCGAATTTTAACCACAGTGAAATGCCATTACACACTCATGAGAGGCTAAAAAGACTGACAAAATCAAGTGATGGTGAAGATATGCAACGAGGAGAACAATCATATATTCGTGGGGGGAGCTCCTTGGAAATTTTTTCAAAGTTAAGCATAAGCCCACCCTACAATCCAGCAATGACATTCCTACATATATAGCTAAGAGCAAAACTGCATATGTATCCATAAAAGGGCTTGAATCATAATATTGAAATTAGCCATTTATTCATAATAGCCAACAAATGGAAGACCACCTTAATGATCACTAATAGGAAAATAAACAAACCAAATATGGTACATTCCTACAACAGAATGTTACTATTCAGCAATAAAAAAACATTACGATATACCTGTAAAACAGCACATTCTTTACAATTTCATTTATATGAAGTTCTAGAGGAAACAAATGTGATCTATGATGACAGAAAACTTTCTGGGGTAATGGAAATAAACTTGACTGGCTGGTATTACCAGGCGCATATATGTATGAAAAATCATCAAACTTTACATTTTATTGCATACACATTAACTTAAAAAAATTCTAGCTGTATTGGCCGAATAAAAGAGACAAAGCAGTTTTTGTCATCATGCAGACTAAACAAATTATTAGGTAACTAAATTTTCCGCTTTTCATTTGACTGTACCAGATGTGCCCAGGCTGGGACTAAAAGGCTAAACTACTCTGGAGATACCAGCTGGGCAGACTTGGCAACCACCTACTAGAAGGAGAAAGAAAAATGATTTTCCATTTCGTTCTGCTAGGAATTTTTTAGAAGGGAGTAGGTGGGGAGAATGTATCCTCATATATTGCCTTCATGTTCTCTGGACTGTCAGTGATCCATCTGAATACAATAAGAAGGCCTCTCGTCAAAAGATCTTTTTTTGTGTTTGGCTCTTGCATCCTATTGTTTCTCCTTCTGTAGTTTTACCCTTCTGTTTACAATAATGTTCATTCCTAAATGTCACCTAACTTGTTGAAGAGTAAAAGACATAAGACCCTTTGAATCTCAATCCTTGAGACTTCTATTATCTCCATCTTAAAAATATTTTTCCTTCTTGAGTTTTATTTTGATGTAGTTCCTCCAAATTCCATACAAATCCAACCATAATCCTTTATAAAGATGCTATGAAAGTCTGTCATGGTCCCTACTCTGATGGCTGGTAGGTGTTAACTGCTATGACTACTCAACAAATGCTCCCAGAGAAAAGAGCTCAGCAGATGTAGACTCTAATGTAGGCTGAGACCCAAACAGTCTCAGTCCACAATATTCTCCCATCACCGGTTCAAAGCAGAGATAGGTGAATTGCCCATAAAAGGCAGAGATACTACGCCATATTAACAAAGGAGAAAAAGACATGGGCCTTTTGTAAAAGCCAAGAATTGTATTTTCAAAACAAATGTTCAGCAAGTCATTAAACAAACTTACTGTGCAATAAAATCTGAGTAATATAAGCCTGTCCTAAGTGGACTGACTCCT
>NW_011888811.1:1301308-1326523 GCF_000151845.1 Pteropus vampyrus
CCTTCTTCTTCAGTGTCCAAACACTTCCAAATCTTAACGTCTGGTGAAATGATATCTAACCTCAAACCCAGCTTTCCTTAACATCTCTACTTTGCAATAACTGGTCTATTTTATTACTCCCTACTTGTGCCTGCCTTGAATTTTTGTTTTTTTGTGTCAACTCCTCTGACCTGTGGAGGGATGCGTATCTGAATACCAAAGGAGCTTTCAAAAAAGCAGCCTAATACCCATGTTAGACCTAATAAGTTAATAACTCCACTGGTGGGGCCTGAAATGTGTATTTTAACAGGATCCAAAGAGAAGTGCCTTAGGTAATAGGCTCCTTCAGGGAAAAGGCCATGTTCTATGTATCTTCGTGTGTATATACCATGGAGCACCCAGCCAATGCCATGCACAGCAGGTGCTCGAAAAACAGGTGTACATGAAGTAACAGGATGATAATTAAATGATGATTAAATAAAAGGCTAATTATTTATTGTAAAAAGTCTTAAACAGAAAAATCTCACTAAAGAATAGGTGGCAGAATCTGTGAGCATTTTAATGCAAATATTTAAAATATGGTAGGCTGCCAGGGCAAGGAGGTCCAGTACTATCATTGAAATTATTCTTCATTTTCAATGGTATACAATGCCAAAATTACATGACACTGAAAGTGTAGAAATATAAAACTACAATGAAAAAAGACTCAAGAAAAAAATTCCTTAGCCATTACATGATAAACAAGTTAAATGCCAAGATGTGAATATTCGTGATAAATACCTGGAACAAAAGCAAATTTAATAATTTCACTCAAACGTTGGAAATAATCATCTAAATGTTAGTCCAAAAACTGAACAGTTGAGAAACTAAGGTACTATAAGCAACATCTAACTCATTGGGTAGATTTTAAGCACTTTCTTAGGAGCAGGTACACCATAATAAGTAAGAACCCGGTGTCTTCTGAGTCCAAAAAAGTACAGCTTTACAGATGATTCATATATCATACTTATACCCTGGCACACCTAGCTTGCCTTTATATGCTTAGTAAGGACTGCTGGCCATTGGCTACTTGATGTGGTTTGTAGAATCATTATCATCTTTGTGTGATGGTAGTATTTGGGCTGTGTCACCTAATCTAAAATGCCACAGATTTCAAAGACATGCCGATTAAACAGCTAAGTGATCCCAAGACACTGTTAAAAATTCTGTGCCTTAGAATTGATGAATACTGTCTATAAATATTTGCTTGTATTTATCTTATTTCATAAACATTGACAGAATGTAGGGAAAGAATTGGAAAACAGAAAAACTGAAAGTATGGATATTAACATGTAGGTCTCAATAAACTTAATATTTTTGAGATGAGCATAAAAAGCCATGAGTCTTAAAACTCAATTAGAACCTCTATAAATCTGTTGGCCAGGTGTTCAACTGTGAAGAAAAACAAACATTTACAAAATGCTTGAAATATACTGCTGAATATTTTTTTTGAAATCTGAGGAGATATTGTGATAGATATTACAATGTAGATCTGTGAGAATGGAAACCCTCTTTATAATCTATTAAGTCTATAGTCTGGTTTTCTTTTGACTTTGTACAAATCTCTCTAAAACACTACATTCTCCAAGAGTGAGTGATAGGATATAGCTCAGTTGGTTCATGATTTGAGTATATGCAGATTAAAAATAACTGTAAACAAAATTTAATTTAATATGGTAGCAAATGAAATGAGCCTCTTCCAAAAAATGTGGGGCTCAGGTATGTCATTACCGTCTTTAGATATTCCAGACTTACTTGTCTTCCCCCAGCACCACACCAAATCCAGCATGAGACACTCGAGTTACTTTAGGGTCATACCAACCAATCATCTGAGCAGCAGCAAATATTGCCTGGAAGTGCACAGACTACAAAGGAACAGAAGTAGCAAGTTACTCGCTAAACTTTCTAATAACAACGAAGTGACCTAAAACTCTTGTGTTTAAGGATAAAGATCTGGAAAACTCAAATCACTCACAAAACTTGTAAGGCAAGTAAAATTATACAAGCTCTTTTTTATTCCCTATAAATGAGAAACAATAAGAGCAGGACTGTTACATTTTCTATTTTCAAAGGTTTTTAAAGCAACTGAATATAGGGCAGGTTCACGTGCACTAATTTCAATTAAATTTCATGTCTCACGACCACCCTTTCAGACAGGGATGGTCACTGCGGTTCAGAGGAGTAACCCCAATTCCAGTTTATGGAGATAGGCTGAAAAGCTGGCTGGGACGTTTCTAAGTTTGGACAAATCCAACCCTTGTTCTTTCACCTATGTTATAAAACTGTTTTGCATTTTGGGGAAAATTTGTAGTCCTCAAATGTCATACGCCACGAACCTCACCACGCCATCTCACCTCCAGACAATGTAAGAACATACACAAATCTACAGACTCACTTGTCCACTGTCCACCACATAGATAATCATATGTGCTTTTTCCTCAAACAGTCTTTGTTTAAGAGCAGCCAGATCAGATGTATCATAAGTATAACCTCCATCTGATTTTACTATGGTTAATGGTATGGAACATCCTGGGACAAATACAATCTTTCTGCCATCATCCACTTGTACAAATCCTAGAAAAACAATCTTTATTAATAATGTTAAAAGAACCCTCAAGGAATATAAATGCTTAGCCATTACAGGATATTTATTAGCGAGCTCAAAAAATCACATTTTTTTTTCTCATAGTGACCTACTACTGTGAGCCTTGGAAAATGGTTATTGTCAAAGTTGTCTGGACACACAGGGTGTTCAGGGTACAGGTGAAATATCCCGGCAGTTTTGTGGACTCACACTACACTTGGCTTCCAAACACTTTGTAGAACACCTCACTGGAGCCCACCTGCTCAGTTGCAGAACATGTAAATCCACGCTCTGCTTTCAAGCTGGAGCCATAGCCTTCCTCTGGAAATTTTTATCATTACCTCTTAAAATGTACTGAAAGAACGTGATGATAAAAACAGCTATATTTGAAGTGCATAGGTTTGAATCTCAGACTTATCACTTATTAGCTATGTGACCTTGGGAATTTACTAACTTCTCTGTGCCTTTTTTATCATCATTAAAATAAGAGTCTCTAAAATTTTTATTATAATAATGCTAAAAACAACTTAGTTGTCATATCGGGAAGATGCTAAAAAAATAATTATTCTGAAAACTGATAAGTAAAAATAATAAAGCATTTATACTGCTTGCCTTATAGGGACTGTACCTCAGGATAACCAAAATAATTATGTAACGGGAGAATTCCAGGTAACAGAGAAGGAATGTACAATACTACCCTTTTAAACCTCTAATGAAGTATGGATCAAAGTCATGATCATCAAAAGTTGCTAAAACCACTAGGGGAAAGTCTAATGTGGAAATTTAAGGGTAAATCAGGCTGACAACACCTGAACCCACTAATCCATCTTCACATCACCAAAAGAGCCAATTAGACATTGTTTGCATTCTTGCAAATAAACAAAAAACAAAACAAAAAAAGAAAAGAGAATACAAACCAGAATTTCATCAAGTCTCTTTAGAAAATACAGAGAGAGGAATTATGTTAAATAACACTGTATGGGAAATTCTGTTAAAAAATGACTCAGTTTCTTTAACAATAAAAAAAAATGGGGAGGGAGAAAGAGATACCTACGGATTCAAGCAACTTAAGATATATGTCAAACAAGTATCATGTTCAGACAGGAAAACCCTCATGATTAAAAAAGATTATAAATCAATTTGTGAAATTTAACTTCTGGCTGGCTATTTAATAATATTAAGAAAGCATTATTAATTTTTATGAAGTGATAATGGTATTGTGATTTTGGAGAGAAAGCGTCTTTTACAGACACATACTAAAACAGTTATAGATAAAATTATATAATGTAAGCAGTGAATAAACATAATAAGATTGGCCTGTATTCATAATTGTTGAAGCTGGGTGACACGCTCGTGGAGGCATTATAATATTCTCTCACTTTTGCCTTTGAAATTTTCCATAAAAGTTGAAGAATACCCACCTTTATCTTCAAATTCCTTTACGATGTCATTCATCCTATCTTGATAGAAGGATTCTCCCCTCTCTATTAATGAGATGTCCAGGGCATCATAGATTTTATTAAACTCTAAGAAAAAGTCACCAAAGAAAATGGTTAAGAATTTAAATGAATAAGAAATATGCATCTTTCGTTATCTGGAAAAAAATTCATTGTATTAAAAATGTATGATACAGAGCACTATACACATACTGCCATTTTAAAATGTGAAAAGAATATAGTAAAACACACATCAAAATATTAACAGTTGGTAGGACTATAGATAATTATTGTTTTCTTTTTTTCCTGTCTACATTTATTGTTTGTCTATAAAGAACATGTGCTTTTTGTGTACCTTAAAAAAAATGTAATGTAAACGAGAAGAAAAAAAGAAATAAAAGCCTTTCCTATTTGGAGATCAAATATTTACTAAATTTTCTTATAGTTTTTCATAATTCGTACCATTTACCTGTCTAGCCATGCATCCAAAATAGTATTACCTATAGTAGCACATTATAAAACATTTTACTACCTAGTGCTGAAAACAGCCATCATTAGTCTTCTTTTTCAAAGATCTACTGGCTGTTCTTGTCCATTTATTCTTCAGAGTAACCTTTAAAATTACTTTGTCAAGTTCGAAAACCTGAAATTGTCTAAAACAACAAATGAATTTGGAGAACTAGGGAACTTTGCATGATATTCTACACAAATATTCTACTATATCTATTGTGGATTTTCTTCGTCTTGGTCTTCCACATTTCTGAGTAAATTTATTTCTAAGGGTTTTATAGCTTTAGTTGCTATTGTGAATAGGATCTTTTTTTTTCTGCTTTCCCAATTAATTTTTGCTGACTACTGAGAAAGTTAAATTTTGCACCTGTCTTAATAAACTTTCTTAACAGTTGTTTTAGTTTTAGAAAATATTTAAGAAAAAAATTTATTTGCTAGTCCTTGGAAATTTAACATGTTATTTAAGGTCAATTCTGAATAAAGACTCAAGGAAACTACATGTAATAGTATTTGTTGAATGAATGAACAAAGCCCAGAAACTTACCTTGGCGGGAAACATCACAGATAAGCTTCCAGGCTTTGATGATATCTGGATTTTTACTCTGGAGCAGAACCACACACTGGTACGCTCGCTTTTTAAATTCCTCCTCAGTATCAAACCTCTTCTTGGATTCCTTTAAAAAAAAAAAAAAAGTAATAAGGTTTGTAATAGAGTCAACTATATTTCTATATTAAAACTTTGTTCATTTCTCAAAAAACAAACGAACCCCACAAAAAAAATCAAAGAGCGAGGAAAAAGTGAAAATTTAGAATACTAGAACAAAAACAATAGAAGTGCTCTATCTCAATATTTAAAAATACTGTTACAAATGAGTGTGTGAAAGAACCCTATTATTTCATTTGAAATTATTTTTTCCCGAAAATTCTCACCATAGTGCTACCTCCACTTTTCTACATCAGAAAAGCCTACTCGCACCAATGCTTTTGTGTTCCAGGAGAGCAATAAAGAATAGCTAACAGGCAGGAATGATTTTTCTGGGCTCTATTTTCCATTCTGGATGTGGTCCTGAATGAGTTTTTTTTTTTTTTTTGTAATTAAAAATTCCTTTCATTGTTTTATTTCTATTTTGAAAGCAACACATGCTTACTATAAAATGTGTGTGTGTGTGTGTGTGTGTGTGTGTGTGTGTGTGTGTGTCTGTGTGTAGTTAATCTCACCCCAAACTAACCAGTAACAACATACATATTGGTGAATAATCCTAGACATTTCTTTGCAAATACACACCTATGTGTTTTATCAAAAAACTGGAAGTATATGGATTTTTTACTGTGGTTTTAAAATTTAACAATGTATTACAAACATTTCCTTGCATTCATACTGATTATATTCAGAACACAGAATTCCAACAGGTGATTATAACATTAGTTATTTTACCTGTTTCACATTAGTAAATATTTTGGTTGTTTTCAATTTTTTCATCAGAAAATATTTATCAAAGACAAAAAAAACCTCCCCAAAACAAACAATAAACTCCACAAATGTTTACATTTTAATAAAGTAATCCTATTCTTGGGAAGCTGTTATCATAAGGAAATAATTTTAAAAAGGGATAAAACCCATAAATAAAAAGTTGTTCACAGATAGGAGCCCTCCAAAAAAGGAAAAAAATCAACATCAAAGATGAATGCAAACTTTAGTACACCAATCCAACGAAATGATGTGCAGTCATATCATAAAGTAACATGAGTTTATAATGTTAAATAAATGCAATACAAAAATGACATTATCAAAAATGACATAATCAATGTTTAGATATAAAGATAAGTCAAAAAAATCAAAGAAAGTTGACCACAGTGATTAATTTAAAATTATGGATTATGGTAAATCTGTCTTTTAAAACAGATTTACATATACTTAATAACATTTAAAAAATATATAACATCAAGAAGAAAACAACAGTATCAAAAACACTTAAATACTAAAATGTATTCTGATTAACAAACTCCTAAATTCGCTTAACAGGTAATGTGGTAGAATTCAATTTTTAGTGTACACCAATACAGAAGCAAAGATGATACCTTAAGAGGTGGGGAGTTTAGCAACATTTATTTAACCCCACAGTAGCTTCAAATACCATTCTGAACTCCCTAAGGAAAACGATTATAATGAATGGTTAAAACACAAATAATATAACAATAAATTGTATCAAACCTTATAAAAAGCCTGAAGATCCCCAATAGGAGGTGAAACTGTTAGGTAATCTGGAAATTTATCTTGCAGGTGAGCGATGAGCATGCCAAACTGGGTCCCCCAATCTCCTATATGGTTTAATCTAATACCAACCAGAAAACATAAAATTTTAAAACGATAAACATGTTTAAATTAGGGGAATTATATTCCATTGGAAACTGCTAATGTTTAACTGCCAGGACATTACATTTAATAGTATCTTGTTTACTCAATTGTTTCCTCAACCTGTCTACAAGCTCCAGGAGAGGCAAACACAATGTTATGTTTAGCAATGTACACCCAGTTAACAGAGGCTGCTCAGAGCAGGATTTGCTAAATGAAAGAAGTTTCTATCAATGGATTGTGATCTGTTTATGTGTAGCTGACTAGGACAATGACAACTGAGCCAATGTTGGTCATTACCACAATTTTATGAAAATTTAACATTTCAAGCAATTATCTGAGTATAATTTATACTAGTGGTTCTCAAATGTCAATGGACAAAATCTTTCAAATGTATGTCAATCAAACCACTTCTCATCTCTCACTGCTTTTAACTAATCTCAAACCACTAGATTATCTCTTAACTGGGTTATTATAATAGCCTTCTAACTTATTACTATAGCTTTCCCTTCTTTGTCTAGCTTCTTCACAGAAGCCAGAGTAATCTTTGATTATAGGCACATTCCATTTTATTGCACTCCGCTTTACTGTACCTCACAGATGTTGCGTTTTTAACAAATTGAAGGCAAGACCTTCCACCAGCAAAAAAAATTATGACTCTTTACTCTGATGGTCTGGAACTGAATCTGCAATATCTCCGGGATATGCCTAGATAGTGCTCTACTAATTAATACTCTCCTGTAGCTTCCCATCACACTTACGAATAAAATCCCAATTTCGTATTACGGCCTACAAGGCCCAGCATAATTTGTCCCTTGCCTACCTCTGCCAGTACTAGAATGTAAACCCCTGGTATGCAGGAGGCACTCAAGAACTATTTTTGGAATGAAGGGTGGGGGGTGTTTTTCCTTGGTTCCACCCCCAAGAGATTCTAAAAAGTTGTTAGTTCAGAGGAGAGGCCTGAGACACAATTTATTTTAAAAGCCTACTGGGTGACTAGAAGCAGAACCACACTTATGAATCACTTAGTCCAAGATTCTCAAAGGACATCTGTCATTTCTATAGAAATCTCAAAAGGCAAGAGTACACACCTCAGCACGTCATATCCTGCAAATTCAAAGAGGCGGCACATGCTCTCTCCTATGATAGTTGACCTGAGATGGCCTACATGCATCTCTTTAGCTATGTTGGGAGATGAAAAGTCAACTACAACCTGGGATAGAAAGCAAAGAGATTTTTATAGGCAACGATATTGTACTGTAATTATGTAATATGATAAATTACATAATTACAAATATTACAAAGGCAATCATAATATATAAACGAATCAAAGTAACACGCTGCACACCTTAAAAATTTACACAATGTTATACGTCAAATATATTCAATAAAACATTTTTAGAGGGGTATAAACTTTTTATTCTGCTAACATATTCAATAACAACATATTTAATAATAAAACTCAGACAAACAGTAGCTTGGCTTGCTAGGATTTCTGATGAGTCTACTCATCTACCATTAACTGAAAAAGAATCAAATTCGTTTATATAAGTTATCTATCCTCTATTTCAGTGACAGCTCAAAAATATCACCTGGCCACCTCAAGTGTCTCCTGGAATGAAGTGAAAAGAAGAATCATATAATAAGCAAGACCCAGGAAACAGGCTATATCACAGTTAGGTTCATAATCTCAAATATCAATGATTAAATCTCAATATAAGTGAAAGCCATTTCCAGTTACAGCACTTATCACACATTTCTAAGCTATATATTAATATCAATTGAAAAATGTACATATACCTTTTTATTCTCTCCAAGTGCAGGTAGTTGAACGCCATTCACCAAGAGATTGGTCAACTGTCCTGATACAAAGTCTTTTCTTAAGTGGACATTAATAAAACCTAATGAACAGTAGAGAGTAAAACAAAAATCAGATAGCTTTCTATGTGGAAGAACTGCTCACTCCCAAAGGCTTTCTCACTTCGGGCTCCAGAGCGCTGATGTGGCTCTGGCGAAACGCTTCGGGATTCCAATACCACTCGGGGCCCTGACTTGAGCTCTCTTGTCAGCTCCCTGTTTCAGCATCTACTTCAAACCACACCACTCTCCTGAAAGCTTCTTACTTAATTCAGGGCCTTTTCACTCTCAGCAAACGATCTGTTCACCTCTTAACAGAAAACAGATAGCCCTTTCACCACAAATTTACCTACCATTACCTGTTTCTTCTTTGCTAATGAAAACCTGAATCACAAGGAGATAAAGGAACTCATCCAAGGTCAGGCACCTATGTCTAGATTAAACCTCAGTTTCCTACCTCTCAATCCAAAGTGCTTTCAACCATCTTTTTCAGCATACAAGTCTTATTCCTACATTTATATTTAAAAATGTTTTTCATTTTTTATTTCAAAAAGGACTCAGCATCAATACAACTACTTAAGATAAAGGGTAACATTGTCATACCAGGACCAGCAATTTCAACTTTTTCAATACATTCATTGTCTGGGAGGTGTTTGGTAATGCTTTCGGCAATTTCTCTTGGATTAACTTTCTGTTCCTTGGTTTTGAGCATCTATAATATAATATAAAACAATTCATTATACAACACATTTCAGCAAGTTACTCAGAAATGCACAACTGACAAAGCATTAGATGCATCTGACATTAGACTGATCAGAAGGCAGAAGCAGAGAAGTCCAATGATTTTATAAATGACTAAAGCACTGAGCATCAATAGTCAGTCTTAAGAGAAACACGAAAGTGCCCAAACCACGTGATCTCCATTTCAAAATGAGTTGCCACAAACATCTATAACTTTTTTATGAAGATGCAGCAAAGTCTTTAGTTATTATGCCTGTTTCCAAGATATTTATATTTCTAATTTTCAAATCATGACAGTGTGCAATATGTGGACTTGAATGATAAACAGCACCCTTAAATACTTAACCCCAACACAGACACATAAAAATTATCTGGGAAAAAAATTTGAACTCTTTAGATTAACCCTTTCTATTTAACAATGAAAGGAAAGCAAAAAGTCCCAAACCAGGGGCAATTAACCACAAACACATTAGACAATGTAGCTATTAAAAATAGGAAATTAGTTTGACTGAAAATGAAATACGTAAGCCCGCCTCAAAGACACCACAGCTGCATCAAATATCTGACAAAAATGCTGGATGCCAAGTGGCTAACTTTTAATTCCTCATCTTCTGACTCTCACCAGCAAAACACAGCAAACCTGGACACAACAAGGAGGAAGTACCAAAATAAAACAGTACCAACTAATTGCCCTTAAACATTTAACTGAATATTCAAATCTGTGCTTTTTTAAAAATTAAAAACATACATGTCCCTTCCTCAAGTTTTTCAGAATTGTGCAAGTGTTGCTATTTATGTTTATGATAATGATAATGATAATGCTTAAGAAAAACAAATCACCAAGAGCACTTCATAATAATACAATTACCTGAGAGATACCCATAGCACTATTACACTGATAGTCCCCAAACTTGGGCTGTTGACTTGGTGTCACTATTAAAGGAGGATTTTCCAAATCTGGATACGCAGCCTTAATGGCACAACCAAAGACCTCCTGTAGGCGGCTGTTGATGTTAATCATATTTTTGGTTGGTCTGTTCCTTTCTGCTTGAAGACTCTGTAAGAAAAGAATGAAAAAAAGTCAATAAAATACTAAATTACCATATAAAATCCACCCTCCCCCCATTTGAGAAACCTTCAAATATCTTGAGAAGAACCAAAAGGTAACATACATTCATAGTATAACACTCTCATATCTCAGAGATGCTGAGAAAGGTAATAGGACAAGTCTATCCCACGGTATCTAAGACATACATGGGGAATTCCTGAGTTCTCCTTCCACAGTTATTTCATCAGAACAGAAACTGAAAGTGGAGTGTGTAAAGGGCTGACTTATCATGTTCTTAACTTCTCTAAAGTTTGTATAAAATTTGGTATATGTCTGTTTTGTGTGTATATATGTAAACACATATATGAATCCATTGTACTTGATTTCTGCACCACGTAATTTAGTATTTGATTACATTTAATACTTTCCCCCAACCTATTTCACATGTGCAAGTCTTTTCTCCCCCCAAAATGGTAAGCTCTGCAATAAAGATAAGCTTTCTGAAACATCTCACGTTATGCAAAAAATTACATCTTAAAAATAAGAGCTTATAAGAAAATTAGCATCAGAAGCAGATTACTCAAAATGTGATTTTGTAACAAGAGCACTATCACAATAGCAATCTTGAAAATCATCACTGTTAAAAAGGTATCTGTAATTCCTAGTAAGTGCTAAATAAATATGAAACTTTATCTTAAAAAAAGATGAGGACAACTCAATGAAAGAGGAATAAGGAAGAGTTGAAGCTGCTGAGTTAATGCAAACAAGGGTAAAAAGCCTCTGAAACCACCACCTAATAAGTGTTTCTAAGTCAGAGCATCTGGCCAAAGTGAGCCAGGGACAGAAGGTAGGGCAAATGGGTATCCCGCACTGTAGTGTTTTTCTTCTGTGGCTTGCTATTTTCTGTGTTTGCGTACCTTGTGCTCAGCTCACCGCTGTTACTCAGTAGGTCACATAGAGAAAGTGCCTTCCACATTACACTGACAGTACTCTCCTATTTACACACTAGAGCTAATTTGTATTACTTCTCAGCCTTTTGGCTAAGATCAAGTATAGGGCTAATCTGTATTATGGATACAATATACTGTACTTCCTTTATTATCTTTTCCGTCAAAGCCACTACCACATATAAGACATTTAATAATATTTTTGAATTGAAATAAATACAAAAGTGAGTATAAATAAGTGTGGAACAAATGAGGTAATCAGAAAGGTGAGATATTTTGGGGAAGATTCCGTGAAAAAGGAATTTTGTGATTTTAGAAGACTCAAAGACAAAGCTATTTGAAGCAGAAGAGCTCACACATAGGTAATAAAAAAGGCTTTGTGGGAGTGGGGCAGGCAGAGTCGAAGATAAATAAATAAGATACAGTGCCAGTTCAGCTTGACTAAAAGCAGTAAACACACACAGGATAACAATTACGGGAATGAGGTCATCCTCTAGGATGTGTCATCTGCTGACCTGAAGGGCAGGCCAAAAAATTAAACTCCAAATGAAGCAAGTTCAAATTTTTTGATACAACTGATAAACACTATTAGATTTTGAGGTCATTAAATAACAAATACAGCACAAGCTTCATGGGAAAAAAAAGTTCTGAAATATTAAGTGGAAAAAAACCCCAGCCGCTATGACACTGAAAAATATAAAAATAAAATTGTAAAATAACCAACTTAGGGTAGTGAAGTGGTTATGTGTGACTGTGATTTAACACATTTCCCTTTGATTGAGGCAATTATTTAAAATTCAAAAAATAATTTTTAAAAAAGGCACAGGCACAAACTGTTGAAAGAAATGTCTCAACTCTACTTAGAGCCAACGTTAAGCCAGCCAAACATTTAGTATGATGAAACATTTCAATGGCCCCTGGGAAGACAGGACCCCACCAACTTCTCCATTACCTGCACCAATAACTTAGTCCTAATCTGCCTCGGGCAGGGAAAACAGGGTTCTTTTCCCCTCTTTCCAAATTCATCAGGGTAAACTTTCAGAATCTTTGATAACAGTTTTAAAAAAAGATGTAATAATTCAAGTTATAGGAAGAAACCAGAACCCAGAGTACTCACCTTTCGAAGGATATTCAGTCGATACTTTAATTTTAAATTTTCTTCCTGCAACTGCTCCAAATTTGGAGAAGCTTCTAAACAGCCACAGTTTTTCAACCGATCAATTTCAGCAGTCAGAGACTTAATTTCTTTTTCCTATGAAAGAAAAGGCACTTTGTTCAGCTCAGTATGACTGAAGACCTCATGATCTAATAAACTGTACCATAAAGTTCTTCGTTTCCTCTCTCCACCAGGGCGTGGCAAAGGTGATTGGAATGAACTTTCACTTCCTCAAGGTCTTTGATGACGTCAGCATACTACCCTTGATAATATGAAAAACTTAAGTATGTTGGGGCAGAGAAACAGGAGTGTTAAGCACACGATGGGACAAGCCTCATATCCCTAGTTTCTTTCCTTGGCTTAAATGTTTGCCTTTTGTCCTCTGTGCGACAAAACTATTTCCCCATTTTCCCCCCTTTGTTTCCAGTGTCTTAGGTCCTCCACCAGGCTTTTAACTAAAAACTTAAAGATATGCTAATTCAGAAAGTAAAGCTTCCCACCTTATTGTATTACTGAGGGAGGCCTCACGTGAAACTGCAGAATGTTTACCAGGACATAAATACAGCCCCCCAAAAGTTTACATAAATAAATATACATTATGTTCCAGATGTTGGGCTAAACACTTCAGAAATGATCTCTGTAACTTTTACCCTAACTTAGTGAAAAGTTACTTGTATCTACACACTGATAACATACATTCAGAACAGTAAAGAACTTGCCAATTTCCTTGAGCAACTTGTACTCTGTGACTCCTGATTCAGTACTATAAAGCAGTTCCTTTGATAAGAGTACTTAAATTACTTTCGTTTCTCCCTTCCCTGAGTATAAAATGTAAAGGAATTGTTGCACTTTCACTTTTAAGTTGTAACTGCGAAGGCGGAGGGCCAACTTCTGTTTGATAATGAACCACTCCATGGGCTTTTTAGAATTACTCTTGCTCAGCATCATGAAGAGAACGGTGGCCGAGCTGCACACCAGGGCCCAGGGCTCCTGCTCTCATCCCCCTTCCCTCTTTGCCTGTCCCTCCGCATCCCGCCAGCGCGTGCGTGCGCGCGGGGCAGAAGGAGCACGGTGGCGAGACTGTACTGAACACGCAAGGCTCCAGCCCACCGCAGATGCCGGTCTGGGGTGGGGGGTTGAGAGGGCGGGACCCTGTGCTCCGCTGAACCTCAGTGTCACATGGGCCCAGGACCGAGGGGTTCTTCCTCTCCCACCCCTGGGAAAGGGCTCCTGGGCGGGCGTTCGCCTCTGAGGCAGCGGGGCCTGGGTCTCGGGACCCCTCTGTCCGCGTCGGAGAGAACAGGGCGACCCCCGCCTCCCTGCCGCCGCCCCGACGCTGCTCGGGCGGGCCCCGGGGCCTGGTCCCTCCCCTCCAAGCCATTCCACTGGCCCCCATGCGGTCTGACCTGCTGCTGCAGCCGCGCGGAGCACTGAGCAACCAGCCCGGCCATCCTCCTGTCAGCGCCTCACGCAACAAGTGGCCGGAAGCGGAAATGGCCGGCCCTAAACCGGAAGCGGAAGCCCTCCCCTCTCGCCATTTGGAGGCCGACTGGGTGCTGTCTCCTGGGCTGCGGGGAGACCATGCAGGGAAGTCGGCCGGGATGAGGGCTGCCGCCCCCAAGTGCCGCCGCTGGGGCGAGGGCAGAAGGTTGAGGGTGGTGGTGGTGGCGGGGGGGAGATCGGACCAGAGCTGCTCTGTGCTTGGACTGGCTTGGATAGAGGGTACTGACCTAGAACCTCTGTGAAATGGGCACAGAACTAACAAAATTTGTTTATTCAACAAGCATTGATTGTGCACGTTAATATACCAGACACGATTTCAGGCGCTTGAACACAAGCTGGAAACACGTTGGACAAGGGCCCCGCTGTCACGGAGGTTACATAGTGAAGAGATACACTAGACAAAAAAAGTAAATAATCAATCTCACATAGTTTTAATGTTCAGGAAGAAATGTGGTGGAGTGACTTGGGTCAGGGAATCCCTCTCTGAGCGGGTGACATTTGAGTTAAAATTGTTTTAACTGCTGACCTGAGATACCATTTGAGAGGATAGGGGCCTTAACTGTCTTGTTCACTCCTCCTTAGACCCCCGGTACTTTAAAGCAGCCGTCTCTAAACATTTCCACTTCTGTGCCCCATGAAAGAATTTTTAAAATTAAAACTCCAGTGTAGATTTTTTAAAGTTGACATCTGAAAATTCTTGCCACAACTTTATATAGAGGTCACGGATGCTTTTCTGGCATGTGGCTTCTTGTGTATGTGCTCTCGTGTATTTCATCAAAACTGTGAAGCTGCAAATTTAGCTCATCCAACTTATGGAAAATGCCCACCATATGAATTGGCAAAGCTAGTTCTCTGTCAGATCAAATAATCCAAATCGTATTAACTTAATTTAAAAAAAAACTTTGCCTTTATTTTAATCTTTTAAACCAAATAAAAGTCTTCATATATGTCTCTGTCATCTCATTTCTAAATTTTGAGAGTAAGATGGATAGAGGGATGGACGAGTTGCTGGATGGACAAATTGATGGACAGATAGATCTCCACCTTCCAGATAATGCAGGAAGTAAGGACCATCTTCTTACTAAGCTCCCTTTGCTTGGTGCTCAAGGAGTCACCCTCAGGAGAAATACACTCTTGGAGTAACTTGTTCAGTTCCTGTTTATACCAAGGGCAATGGAAGAGGTGTTAGGCCTTTCCTTGTGGAATGTAAAAAGAGATTTGGGTAACTGAGTTTGCAGGCAAATCAATTTTAGGAGTATACAAAAATTCAGGATCAGGAAATGCTCCTAACTTTTCCAGGCCTGCAGACCCCTTAGAGTATCTTGCTATACCCTGGGGGGCTTATAGCCCAGCTTGGAAAAACCTTCACCCAGAGCACAGCTGTGCTCAAAAACTGTTTAATTGAATGAATACAAGAAGGGTTCTAGGCAGAGAGGGAGCAAAAGCAAATTGCCTAAGGCAGAAACTAAATTTATTTGAAAACAGGAGGCGGACTGGGTATGGGCAGTGGTGGAGAGACTGGGAAAGGTGAAGCCTTCAGTACTCCTGTTCCACCCAGAATTTTCCTTTTTCCTGATTAATAGTGACAAAGGAGAAGGGAGTAAACTCATCTGAGACAGACATTTAATCTCATTCATTCATCCCATGGATATTTTTTAAGGACCCATTAGTTGTCAGATCCAACAGAAAACAAGACAAGTTCCCTACTTTAAGATCTTTCAGTATCGAGGGCAGAGACAAGACTAGGGAACTGTGCTCTGAAGCCAACAAATCAGTGTGCCAGGGTGACTTGTGGGAAGGTAAGTCGGATGGGGCAGCCCAGGGTCAGTGGAGAGGGTTCTCCAAGGGGGTAAGGCTTGAGCTGAGATCTGATTAGTGATAAAGGGAAGACAGTCTCAAGGTGGGATGAAGACACAGCGTACCAGGTAGAAGGAACTAGAATCGCAAATGCTCAGTGGTGGGAATGAAACCCTCCCATAGCCGAATGTGATTAGCAGTAAGCTGGACAACTCTTACATGTCAGCCTTCTCAGAGGCAGGAAGCACAAAGACCAGCAGTGTGCACATTGCAAAAGATTTGTAGTCAAAAGGCAACTGTTGGTTTTATGAACGGGATGATCAGATTCATTGAGTTCTGCTTTTTTCAGGCTAGTATCCTAGTCGCTCCCTTTCTCCATGCCTTCATGCAGAGAAACCACAGGATTTCATGACTTTATTCCTGAAAACCAAATGTTCAAAGTCCCTTCAAGTATAGCCTCATGTGACCACACTTCTGTCAAACAGAAACCAGAGTTGAAAGAATATGAATTCCAGAGTCCAAAGGTCGGGTTCGCATCCTAGGTCTGGCCATTTATTAATCTGAGTGATCTTGAGCAGATCATTTCACAATTCTAAGATCTTGTTTTCTGAAAATTTTGGAGAACACATACACACAATTATGAGTGGAAGTTTATTTATTCTTCAATTTCTCACCAGGCAAACAACAATGGGATGTACTGGTGGCTGGGCAGTGACTGTTTATAGGTATGGGGAATTGGATGCCACGGCAGACGGAGGGCCTTCCCCTTCTGAAGGGGTGGCCTCGTTCTCCCTAGGAATGCTCCATCAGCTGAAGAGACACTGAGACACACTTCTTGGGCAGGAGGATGTGCTTGCTCCATGTAGCTTTCCCCCTAACACAAGCAGGTCCTTTAGGACTCTGCTTCACAGAAGCAGCTGCTGCGGGGACGTGAGGGGCTGACCCTTGCTGGTAAAGCTGAACACGGATAAAAGTGTGACTGAGTGAAAAAATCCCATTGCACGATGGTCCAGTTTTATTGAGCACTCGACAGGATTCACTAGACAGACTATACAGATAGAGTGAGGATGCAGCTGACCTCTGGTGTCAATTAAGTCAGACCCCAAGGATACCATTCTCTCCCCACTTCTTCTGCTTTTCTCTGTGGGGTTGGCCCCAGAAGCTAGAACCTTGGTTACAGGTGGCTTTAGGAAGAGAAAAATCTAGTCTCTAACCTTCAGGTGAAAATTGTAGAAGAGATTAGACTGGTCCAACTGGGGTCCCATGCCTATCCTTGGTAGCCAATGGGATGGGTCACTCTGTCTGGCTTGAATCATCTGCTCCATCATTGCTGCCAGCACACTTAACAGAAGGGCAGGGTCTTCGAGGACGGCAGCTGTCTCAAAGCTCTGAGCCATGCAGATATCAGAGCCCAGAGGAACAGTGTGAAACAATGTTTTGCTTCGGGATGTATTGAAATTGATTGGGGACTCTGATACTCATTTGAAGAAACTGCAAAGCCAACCCTCAATGTATGGGATGTCATTTCACAAAAGAGAGTGCGTGCATCGGACACCGGCGTGTTCGGAGATGTGACACCCTGGGGAAAGAAGCCCCAGCTGGTGGTGAGAAACTGGACTGGACATTTGGAGGGAGGCCTGGCTATCAAAAGCCCTGGAAGCCACATGGGGAATAATGGTGGATTCTATGCCACTGTAGGTTCCTTCTACATAAGGAGAAACAGCCAGGTACGGAATGTAGTGGGGAGGCGAGGGACAGCCTGGGCTTCACTCGCATGATACAGCTGGTCCGTCCAACTGCAGCTTGCATAAGACTGACTGTGAGCGCGTGGATAAAAGCCGGTCTCTGGGCCCGTCCTGGTTGGGGGAGGGTCTAGGAGTCTGTATTTTTAACAAGCTGCCCCCAGTGATTCTGATGTGACTGGTGGTTCAACATACTCTGAGGAAAATCGTACAGAATAATGTCAGAGAAAGGAAGGAAGAAGAGATTTCGCTTCTTGTTTAAGGCTGACTTCCAACCGCCTGCAATAGCCCCGCTGAGCAGTCATTTCCATTTAATGAGCAAATGAGTGAAGGGCGGGCAAAGAAAACAAACCAAAAACAAACCAAAAACAAAACATCACCTGCACTGGCCTAGGGATGGGTGGGAAGGAAATGATTGGGAAGGAGAAGAGTCAAAAATCAGGGAAACAGATGAAGTGAGGGGTGGGAGAGAAAAAGAGAGAGGAAATTCGTTCAGAAAGGCCACTTTATTGATGGAGATAAAACTGAAAGGAATTTTCCACAGCCCTCCCTCACTCACTTCAGTGGCTTCACTGGGCATCCGAGACCGGCGTGGGCAGGCCTGCTGCCAGCTCCGTGCTGCCCACTCCACATCAGGCGGCCACACAAAAACACATCACAGCTCATGAAGATTCACAGATGCACCCCGGAACCCCCCAAACAGTTCGTGTGCATTTAAAAAATATTGTATAAAATATGTTTAGTAGGAAAGGTCAGCTGTGCTGTGATGTCTATAGGACGTCCTTTTAGGATTACCGTCCCCAAAACATTACGTACTTATTGCAGTGAAACCTCTAGAAGGTAGAGCTGTACAAGAAAAAAAAAAAATCTAAACAATTTTATTTTAAGAAGAGCAGCAACTTAACACTGCTTTAGTTCATTTAAATTTTCTTTCTCAAAAATACATTCCTAAATATACAAACTATACAATCTTGTCATTTTAATGCTGGTTTTTTTGTTTTTGTTTTTTGTTTTTGTTTTTGTTTTTG
This sequence comes from Pteropus vampyrus, assembly GCF_000151845.1. NCBI lineage: Eukaryota > Metazoa > Chordata > Mammalia > Chiroptera > Pteropodidae > Pteropus > Pteropus vampyrus. The sequence goes on from NW_011888811.1 coordinate 1,320,029, forward strand.
TTTTTTTAATAATAATAGAACCCCAACTAAAAAATCTGTTCATCTTCAAACCGACAGGAGCGCTAGAGGACTTGTGACTCAGTACCTTCATATAACACCACATAAATAACTTTAGCCACAGTCTACGTTCACAGCGTGGTCAGTGGAACAAAGGAAATACTTTTCTGGTGATTAGACGTCATCTGCAGAGAGGGCTGGGATATTCATCCGAGGCCGGGTGAAAAATGCCATTTTCTCCCTGTAAAAGAGGCCATCCCTTTAGAGCAGAGTTTCCATCCTCACCTTGTGAATATTATGGGCAGAGTAACTCTGTGGTGGGGGCTGTCCTGTGCACCCCTGGCCTCTGCCCACTAGATGTCAGTCGCAGTTCCCCCATCCTTCCTTCCAGTTGTGGCAACCAAAAATGTCCCCAGACACTGCCGAATGTCCCCAGGGGATCCGAGTCATCCCTGGTTTAGAACCAATGCTTTAGTGGACATTAACAGGACCAGCGACCTTCAGTTCAAATCAGGGGCCTCTCTGAGTTCAAAAGGGATTTGGGCCACTTCTAGTGTTTGTTATAGATTCTCGATTGGTTAAAATACTAAGAGATGTCCAAGTTATACAAATTACAGAATATTTTAAATGTTTATGTACCACAAAGGAATGTTTCTTAGCCTTATCTGAATAGACAACAGAGTCTAAACACAAAGTTGTCTGTGAATGGGAGGCCCTCCTATGAAATGCCTGAGTCCGGTTCAGCCAGAAGGCACCTCCCTGAGATCCTGGCAGGCAGCAGGCAGCAGGCAGAGCCAGGGAGGCCCGGCAGGCATCCATCACCCCCGACTTATTTATCATTCAGCTGATTCTCCACAATTGCTGGTGATGGAACCACTAAGAGGAAAGGCCGGGGCAGGTGGCTCATTCATTAAACAAGAGACTCTAACAAATTAGCTCGAGTTGTGTGGGGACTGACACAGACAGCCGAGGGAATGCGCTGCAGAGTGCACAGACCGCCAGGGACGGCTTGGCTGAGGATGAACGTCTGTTACAGAGAGAGAGCGAGCTGGTGGTCTGCTAGGGGAGCGTGGGACAGGCAGTAGTGCAAGAAGACCGAGGCTGGGTAGGTGGCTGTGAGACAGGGAAAGGTGGGCGGGCTGGGGGCCCACCTGCTTACCTGAAAGACTGTACTTCTGGGGGCTCCTTACAGCTCTGGCCACGAAGCCTGTGCACATCCTTGGCGGCCGCCCTCATCATCTTGTCCGCCTGAAGCTCACCCTTGTGCTCTGCTTGGTCCATCTGCAGGCAAAGCAAGCAAAGCGATGAGGTGGTGGGGAGTCCTTAGGGCCTCCGGAAATGGGTCAGTCAAGAAGAACTTGCTAGCACAAATGAGGAGTCTATTGTAGTCAAAAGGTCTGAGGGTCACAGAATGGGCATCTCTACTCTTCCTCTTCCATTGTGGGATCCTCTTTATTCAAAATATGAGGGGAAGCGACCCCATCATCTGTGAGAGTGGCCAGGGAACTGAATACCTCTGTGGACCTGTCGGAAGTAAAGAGATGAGGGCTGCCTGGTGAATTGTGTGCTACTTCATCTTATCCTCAGGGCCACCTAGGAAGGTAGATTTTGTAACTACCTCTGTTTTACAACTGAGGAAACTGAGGCCCAGATATGTTAAGAAACCTTTTTAACGTCAACTAAGAAGTGGTAGAAACCCAATTCAAGACATGCAACTGCGCTCAAGGCCCTCCCAATGATCTAGGCAGGCACCCTCTGTACGGTGTTCTCTGCATTGTGTCTTGCTGTGTGCAGAGGGAACTAGCAAAGGTCTGTCATTTCTGCTGAGGGTGGCAATCCGAGAGTAGCAAATGAGTCAAAGATGGCCTTTGTTTATTGGCCCTGTGTTGTTTTCTTTTTCATGATAGTCTGAGTCCTGTTAGCTCAAAAGCCTACAGGAACCCAACTCAAATTTTCACCCATCCAATTATTTTAAATATAACTCAAACAAGCAGATTTTTAAACCATTTAGGACCTTCCTGTTTTGCATACCCCGTGAAGCTGCACCCAACATCTGCTAGTCAGAGATAAGATATACCCTTAGGGCTATGAAAGACCCCAAGCTGCTTCTGCTTTGCAGCTCTCTGACCCAGAGAACCCTCCTACTGCTGCTGAGTGATGTCATCTAGGTGGGAGAGCCCCTTCTCCAACCCTCCTATCTACCTCAATTGTCTAGGTAGTGGCCCCAGAAAAGTTGCCTCTGGGAGGTCTCATGCTGTGAAGGACGTCTCCCACTTGTGAAAACAGCACCCCCTAATAAAACTCATCGCGTGCTATTGCCATTGCGCAGTCATCGCTTTTTCCTTGAGCAACACTGCAATCTCTCAGACCCAGGACAGGAGGGCAGGGCCATGAGCGGGCACGCATTCCCCGCATCTCAGTCGGTACAAAGCCAGGCCATGTCTGCCCCTCTCCCCTGCGTAGGTAACCGCTCTGTGCTACCACATGCGCAGGGACTAAGGCAGGTCAAGATTTACTGTTCCAGATTTGCTGTTGAAGTGTGTGCTCCAGCACAGATAAGGTACCAATGTTTGATAAATGGTGAATAATGAGGGCCTGCACACGACTTAAAACGTTTACTGGGCAAAGAGGTTCCTGGATACCTCTGCTGACGGGAACGAGGGACCTACACTCTCTGTGGGCCTCAGGGCTGCAGGACTCGTTCAAAGCTCGGGCCTCGCTCCCTTGCAGCAGCGGATCACCTCCGAGCGTGGACCGCGCCGCCGCGCCTGCCTTTCGCGCCGCACTCACCCGCTTCTCCAGCATCCTCAGCAGCAGGCGGAAGCGCTCATCCTCTCGCAGTCCCTGCGGCAGCTCCTTCTCCCCATGGCTCTTGGCTTGTTCGAGCTGCTCCTTGAGCTCCTTCAGCACCGAGATCTCCTGAGTCAGTTGGCTGTGCCAGGTTCGGGTGGCCTGCAGGTCTAACTCAAGGTCCAGCGAGGTGCGCATCAGGTGCTCGTTGCGCAGGGATTTGAAGGATGACGGCTGCGGGGGCGGAGGCGGCTCTGACTGTTTAGTGAGGGGGCGGGACTAGTGAGCCCACGTGACCCCCCCTGAACTTCAAATACCCTCCTCCTTTCATCTGCAGGTTTCCACAACTTCAGAATGCCCCGCCCCCGCCCCGTCCCAATTACTTCCACTTCTACAGCTCATGTTTTATTGAGCATTTTATGTCCCAGGCCCGGTGCTGGGCGCCTTACCACCGTGACCTCAGCCCCTTTTCTCAACCCTGTGAGGTCCCAGCTGTCTGGACACAGAGGTGGTTAAGCCAGCAAGATATAAACCTGAAACTTGATCACGGTCATCTTTACCACCACATGGGGTGACCCTGTTTAAGAATTAACCTATCTGGAGAGAGCAGTGCCATGAGAGGGGGACTGAGACCCATCCATGCCTGAAACTATTCCAACATCCTGCTGTTCTCCACTAAATGAGCCAATGAACCTCCCCCTGTTCATTTTCAAGCTATATTTGAGTTCTTCAGTTATCTGTATGTAAAAGATCCCAAGTACTATAATCATTAACTCTCCTATCAAAGACCAGTAATGATTAAAAAAGAATTAAGTGACTGTAGGAGACTGAATTCTAAGCTGGCCTCCAAGATTCCCACCTTGTGACATCCACGTCCTGAATAAATGCCCTCCCAGGTGTGGGTGGGACCTGTGGATATGATGGACTGTCACTTCTGTGATTAGGTAATTAATCAGTTGACTCTGAGTTCATCAAAAGGGAGGTTATCCTGAGTAGGCCTGGCCAATCAAGGGAGCCCTTAGGAGATGAACTAGGCCCTTCCTGAACAGAGATCTGCTGGCCTTGAAGAAACAGTGTATGTTGTGAAGAGGGCCACATGGCAAGGACCCAAGAGTGACCCCCTAGGAGCTGTGAATAGCCCGGGCCTGTGGCTGGCAAGAAAATGCAAGGAATGAATCCTGCCGATGCCCTGATGGGGCCAGGATATGACTCTCTCCCCAGTCAAAACTCCAGACAGGGATGCAGTCAGTCAACACCTAGATTCCAGCCTGGCGAGACCCTGAGCAGAGGGTCCAGCTAACCTGGGCCGGAACTCCTGACCCGCGGGGACTGTGAGATAATGAATTTATATTATTTTAAGCTGCTGAGTTTATCGTAATTTGTTATGCAGCAGCAAAAAACAAATATGATGACCGATAATGAGATTGGAAAAATGGTACTAAGACATTACTAGGAGAACTATCCTCACCGAAGGCTGACAAGTTCACTTTCAGGAACATGAAACGGCTCAATGCAGTTTTATAAGGCTCGCTAGGGTGACCGCTATCTAGTCTGTGCTTATACATGGGCAGGGTCAAGAAATCCAGCTGAGGATCTATGTGGCTCAAGTTCTCAAACTGAGAAACAAAGATTCCTTTGCTTTGCATTGACCGATGTCCAATTTAGAAACTGGCCCTAAGCAGACGAGGCATAGCTCAGGAAGTGAGTGGAAGGATGGCAGCGTCCTGGGCCCTGGCCTGGCCTCTGGATGCTCCTGTTCCTCGGGACATAGTTTAGGACCCGAGGGAAACATGGGCTCAGACCCGGCATCAAAGGCTTCCTTAGGAGGCGAAGAAGGGGGAGCTCCCGTGGGGGCTGCCTTGGAAGGGAGCTGTCGGACAGGCAGGAGCCGCAAGCGGGAGCTTCTGCAGGGGCATTTCTCCAGGAGTGGGGCATGCACACCTGCTCCAGCTGGTTCTAAATGCTGTTTCCGGGGCCCCAGCCCAGTGGCTGAATCAAACTGTCTGGGAGTGTGGCCTGGGAACAAGCTCCCCAGGAGACCGCGGCACCAGCCAGCCACAGGAGACGGGTGGGGTGGGCAGTCCCTGTCACCTCAGGCCATGTCCACCGTCCCCCAGAGCCAGCATTTTCTCCCTTTCCTGTGACCTCTCTGCTTCATTGCTTTCTCTTGCTCACTCTGGCTCTTTCTGGAGATTTGTGGGGGTGGGGAGGGAGTGATCGACACAGGACCAATTCCCGATTCTGGCCACCAGCAGCTGGTGTGCAGGGGCGCCGAGAAGGCCTCCCTTGCAGGGGGCTGTAGGCACGCCCTCCTTTCCCTCTGCTCTCTCTACTGCTCCTTCTGACATTCTGGCTCTGGGTTTCTCCTAGTTCTACAAACTCACCAGACTGCTATCAAGTCTGCGTAAAAAGCGCTTTGAGGGGAGGGCGTCTCTGCTTCTCCTGCAGCTCTGGCTGGTGAAAGTCCCACTCAGGAATCAGTCCTTTCCTAATGCCACCCCACCCCGATCCCTCAGTCAGTGTCCATAAGGAAAGGGGAGATTTCTCTATGGGGACAGCTGTGGTCTCTTCCCTGTGTTTCCAGCTGGACTGAGAGAAGCCCACTCATGCCTCCCTGCTTCTGGCTGGTGCTGGGGGTACCTGGCTCCTCTGCCATCAGGGAGGGCTGTCAGAACCTTTAACCACTCAGTGTGCTGGACGGCACACTGAGCAGAGGCTTGTGTGAGGCGCGTTCCCATCAGTGACCATGACATCTTGGGTTGGTTAGTTCTCAGTGACCTGGATTTCTACCCAGGAAGGCGCACTCTGATCTAACCACTTCGTCATGACGATAAAGTTACATTTACCCTTTGGCACCTTCCCCAGAGCCTACACAGGCCTTACAGTTCACAAACTTCCATTCTCGGATACCATTGTGATCACAAGAGTGACCTTCTTAAAACCAGTGGCCGAGGAGCAAGGGTCAGACGTGAGGAGATGTGCCTGGGGAAACGAGGGCGGAGCAGATGTACCAGTGGCTTTGAGCAGACAGTCTTACCCGCTTCATCCGGACGCTGCGCCTCTCCAAGGAGTTTCGAACAAAAGGTGGCTTCTTGGACAGCGTGGAGCTGTCACTGTCACTCCGATTCAGCTGCAAGAAAAAAGTCATGGAAGGTAATGAAGGTCCGAGTGCCTTCGGAAGGCACACCAGGGCCTGAAGGGTGTGGGTTCCCCCATCGGCCCAGTCCTTTCTTGTACGATCACCCAGAATTCTGTTCCCTGGGGACTGTGGGAGGCGGGTTTCATTCTGACCCCTCTTTCCCTTCTAGAGGAATGTTTCCTGAGCATGTACCTGACACAATGTGTGCTGCTACAAGCTGTACGTGTGACATCTCACTTACTCCTTTCATCAACTGCATGTGACAGGAGCGCATTGGTAAAGTGGGGGCTTAGGGGTTATGGGACTTGCCCATGGTTGGCAAGCTGGTAGCACACAGTGGGGCTGACACCAGACAGTGTGACTCCAGAGTATACTGTCCCCTTCACCTGCCACAAAAACACCTATTTGTATTGACTCTTGCCTGTTGTCCACAGCGCCAGCCTTTAAAGCTCGAATGGAGCCACTATCAAGATTGAGATATATCATACACACATACACACACAAAAGCAGCCCGAGAGCAAAGCCTCCGGGACAGTATCCTTGGAGAAGATGGGGCAGACAGGCTCGGC
>NW_011888811.1:1326573-1328121 GCF_000151845.1 Pteropus vampyrus
GGGTTCCCCCATCGGCCCAGTCCTTTCTTGTACGATCACCCAGAATTCTGTTCCCTGGGGACTGTGGGAGGCGGGTTTCATTCTGACCCCTCTTTCCCTTCTAGAGGAATGTTTCCTGAGCATGTACCTGACACAATGTGTGCTGCTACAAGCTGTACGTGTGACATCTCACTTACTCCTTTCATCAACTGCATGTGACAGGAGCGCATTGGTAAAGTGGGGGCTTAGGGGTTATGGGACTTGCCCATGGTTGGCAAGCTGGTAGCACACAGTGGGGCTGACACCAGACAGTGTGACTCCAGAGTATACTGTCCCCTTGACCTGCCACAAAAACACCTATTTGTATTGACTCTTGCCTGTTGTCCACAGCGCCAGCCTTTAAAGCTCGAATGGAGCCACTATCAAGATTGAGATATATCATACACACATACACACACAAAAGCAGCCCGAGAGCAAAGCCTCCGGGACAGTATCCTTGGAGAAGATGGGGCAGACAGGCTCGGCGAGGGCTCTGCTGATTGAAGCTCTCCCCTCGGAACCCCTTCAGCCATTTAGTTATTTGTACTCTCCCCAGAAAGCTAACATTGTCCACCCACAGCCAGAGATCAGGGCTGTGGTCATGGTTGATGCTTTTCTATTGAGAGTGCGTGTGTCCCCGTAGGAGGACCGGAGGGGGAAGATGGGACAAGAGTGCATCCCAGGACGTGTGGGGCAGGGGCTTCCTTCTTGAGTCACATTTCCAAGTCAGTGGAATTGCCACAGGCCGATACTATAGCGCCTGTTTGTTCTGGCAGCTGTCGGCTCACTGCTGCACGTGTCTCCTGAGAGGCTGGGTGCCATCATTTCTGCCGTTATTAATAATTATTAGTGATAATGATATTGATAGTCCTGCTATGTTGATGAACACAGCAACACTCGGGACATGATGAAATGGTTACTGTGCAAGGCAGAATCTCAACCAGAACTAGAATAACAGTAACAATAATTATAGCCATGTGGACAGAGCACCTACTATGTGCCCTGTGCTTTACTAATGGTTTCATTGAATCCTCAAACAATCCTCACAAAGGGAAGGGAGGCCCAGAAAGGTTAAGACACTTTTACAAGTAGTACAGCTGGTGAGTATCAGAATCAAGAGTTCGATATCCAGTCTGACTCCAAGCCCACGTCCTCTCCTGGCACCCAGGATGCACACAGAGCTCAGAGATGAAACTAATATTCAGATGGAGGGATGGGCCACCCTGACTGGGGTGAATTAGTATGAAAGGACAGGCTGACTATCATACCAGAAAGGGGAGTTATCCTGCATTGCTTCAATCCAAAGGTGGATGGATCCTTAAGCCATAGTCATTTATGTGTTAAAGACCATGTTACAAATGAGAGATGAAAGCTACATTAAGCCCCTGAAGTTAACTTTTTCTTACATGAAATATTTCAATGCATTTGATTACAAACATGGTAGAATATATTGTTGCTTTGTTATTATTTCCATGTAAGAGTAAGGGAAACTTAATACTATATTACAAAATAATTGTATATTACATAAGT
>NW_011888811.1:1328261-1331858 GCF_000151845.1 Pteropus vampyrus
GACTGATCCGTCAGGTCAAAGCGAGCCAACCAACACCTGTAACGGCGCTGCTGATAAACACACAGACCTTAAAGACACAGGCGTTGTGGAGACCTGTGGGAAGTGTAATACGTTGTTCCTGCCCGTATGAACTTAAAAGTTCAGTGGGGGCTGAGGGCCAAGAAACTAACCAAGTGACACTGGCCCTGCCAAAGACCACAGAAGGGAGACACCTAGCAGAGGGCACTGGGTGTGCAGAGCTGGAAGGGATGACTTGTATTCAGACTGGAGGAGGGCAGAGTCCTCCGGGACACACAGGCCGAGGGCTCTTAGTAGCTCCTGACCTAGAAAAAGTGCTCTCACTTTCTGAGTTTCGGTTTCTGCATCTGTGAAATGGGGTTACTACTATTTGCCTTGCAGGACTGTCTGTAAGTTTAGATGACACAGAAAATAATTTTTTTTTGGGGGGGGGGCAGGGGGTGGGGGGAGAAGGGTATTGCTAATAAGCATTTAAAAATCTATCCGAGGGGTGGAGAAAGCCCTACCTCATGACTCATGGTGGGAGACAAAGCCCACCTCCTGCTAACGAAGCTGAAAGTACCAGTCTTGCTTTGGTGGCCTCCCTTATAGCTAGAGGCAGGCACTAAACTAGACTCTGTCTGATAATTAGATCAAACTGCCCAAATCCCTGAATCGCAACCTGGTTAGTTGGACCCAATTCTCTGTTACTGAGCTTTTTGGATTAACCAGGCCATCAACTCCTGCGGTCCCGTGGAAGCAGCAGTGGGACCAGCTGGGGCCAGGTTCTACAGCGGCGCTGGCAATGTCTCACCTGATTACCTCTGTGGTATGATTTTGGCTGTGGTCTGGTCCATTTTGCTCCTACCTGATTTCTGAGGCTCGTTCTACAGCCTTCTGAATATGTGAGCTTCTCAACTTCCTTTGCAAAAATTTCTTTCCTGTATATACTGCTGGATCACTGGTTCTGTTGCTTGCCATTGAGAACCCTGAATAGTACAAGACTTGGTGCTGGGAGGTGGTGTGCCATAAGTCACAGACTGGAAAACATGGAGCTGGCCGTGTACTGAAGGCAGGAGGGAGAATCAGTAATGTTCATTTTGTGGGTGCAAAACAGAGAATTAAATTGTCACTTGTTGCATTTCAGGAGACAGTTTTAGAGAAGTTTTAGAGGAAAAGACAGGAAAAAATTCAGGATGTTGTGCCACTGGCTACTTCGTGTAGCTTTCGGTAAGACTGTATGATAAGGAGGTAAGCTTGGGCCGAGGTGGGCCAGTCAGAAGGCAAGGAAGGAAAGTACATGGCGTTGCTAAGTGAGGCCCCTCCGGGTGTGGCATGTGATCCATGCTGAGGGGGAATTTCTTAATTTGCAGGCTTGCAGGGTTGGAAACTGGTCCAGATAATAAAGTATGGGAAGAACCCTGTGTAGTGCTAGGCATGTTATAGATGCTTAAGAGGACAGGAGCTTCTTGTTATTCAAGGATGACATTCCTGGAAAAGGGCCACTTAAATGGAATCCATTTAAACGGGACCAGAATTTTATAGTAAATGTTGCGGGGGAGGAGAAGTTTGAGTCTTTAGTTGGAAAAGAGAAACACTTTGCCAAAGTTATATTTTGTCTCCCATTTAACGAAATTACAACTGCATGCTAATCCCGATGAAAAAGAATGAATCACACACTAATTTGGTGTGATTTTTCCGACTGTTCTTCACTTTGTGCTTGATTTCCACCGCATATTCATAAAGGCAGCAATTTTGCCCAAATCAGAGGGTTTTATTCGTTATCCTAAGGGCTTTTCTAAATCCTTCCAAATATTCGCATTTGAAATACAGATTGGGTCTTTCTCGTCTTCAGCTGTGCGCTGGCTTAACTGCAGGATTCTTTAACTGTGATTCAGGAATCCCCAACACCAAAGTCACATTTGGTGATTTCGGTACACGCTGTCCCTTTTGCGGAACATGCGGCCAAGGTGTATTGTGTTTGCATTGTCTGTGCAAACGCTCACAGGCTCAGACAATCAGCTCCTTTGAGACTTGACAGAGAAGGGAGAGGTTTACAGTATTTCTGGGAGGCACTGCAGAGAATACTTCTATGGGGACTAACTTGATAAGTAGCCAGTAAATTAGTGAAATTTTCATGTTATGAAGAAATTAGCTTCTCTACTCAATCTTATCATTGCAGGCCTTGGATACTGAATACCCAATATGCCCTCAGTATGCCCTCAGCCCCCCAAATCACATTAGGCAGGAAGGTTCTGTTTGCACATCTAGTTACTATTCACTGGTTTTGCATGGTGTGGGGGAACCCTGGATGCTGACACATTGCCCGAACCCAGGACTCAGGTGAGGTGTACACGTGTCATATCTTTGCATCCCTGAGCAAGGTCAGCACAGGGTCTGGTTCTCCAGCCCCGGCTACCAGCATGACTCCACAGGCATGGTAAGTGCTTAAACCCTCATTCTGGGTAGAAAGGAGGAGTAGGCTGGCCTAGGAGGGGGAGACTAAGCGGACAGCAGGGCGGGGTATACCATGGGGCTTCTAGACACCAGCGGGGCCTGCGAGAGCAGGTTGGCAACCACGCAGGTAAAGTGGGCCAGGTGGTCCCTTCCCTCCCATCACCCACGGGCAGCTGCCTCCCCACTCAGCTCCGGCCAATCGCTGCCAGGAGAGAATGTGTGGCCGTGGTGCCAGACCACCCCTTTTTCTCAAGGGAAACTGAAATTTTATGTGAAACTTCTACTCTTATTTCATCTTTAATCGTCTTCCCTAAGATTTCAATGTTAGCAACCACACCAAATAGAAAAAGAACCTGTGACTAAATAACACAGGCCTGTTGCTATTATGTTGCCTCAGGCTGCACACTGGAATCGAATGCCCGCTCGGGGGCAGTGGGAGGTCAGTCTGATCATCTCAGCGAGCAGCTGAGGAAGAGCAGGGGGTGAACGAGCAGGAGGGGAAGGCTGGTTGGAGTTACAATAATATTGGCCACGTACGGCTTACTGAGCCTCCTTCACACTTTATCCAAGTCGGCCCTTAAGACAACCCTACGCAGTTGGCCCGTTATCTCCACACGAGGAAGCTGGGGCTCGGCGGCGTTAAGGTGCTGAAGGTGCCTGGCGACATAAGCGTCATCGGGATTTGCACCCGGAACGGTGTGAGGCTGCAGGCTCTCAGCTACCCCATGGGAAACGGGCTGATAGAAGAAAAGAACCACCTGTTTGCTTACCCGGCACACGTACTGGCTCTGGGGTCCGGGGGAGAAGGTCTTGGAGCGGATGATGGTGCTTCCTCGGAGAAACGGCCCTGGGGATGGCGTGCCCACCCGCCGGTCCTTGGGCCGCACCACTGTGGGCGACGGGGCCGGGGTCTCTGTGTTGGTCTCTTTGTCCACCTGGGGAAGGAGCCACAGCTTTGAGGCCAATAACCAGAGTCTCGGCCACCCATCCCGAGACTCATGGGGAAGACTCATGGGGAAGACTCATGGGGAAGACTCTCTAGCTGTTCCCCAGCTGTCACCTGGCTTTGTCACTTGGCTTTGACTCATGGGGAAGATTCTCCAGCTGTTCCCCAGCTGTCACCTGGTTTTGTCCCATAGACAC
>NW_011888811.1:1333461-1343501 GCF_000151845.1 Pteropus vampyrus
GCTGATGTTTCCTTGGAATTGCGGAGGTAACCAGCAAATCTCATTTCTTAAACTATATAATTAGATATTCTACCTTCCCTTTCACAGTAGCCACCGGTAAAAGATAAGTGAGCAAAAACACCTAGATGAGGGGCCTCTGTGAGCCTCAACAGTGCCTTTGTGTAATGTTGTAAAAGGCACCCTCTTTGGCTAGAGAAACTGCACAAAAAGTTTCCCCTCGGTGTGAAGCAGTTAGAAGGTAGCCCTGGATTCCTGTGTGGCCCCCCTTGGTGAGGCACCTCTGTGCAATGTCTGCACTCTGCGCCTGGGGTGCCCTGCTCAGACACAGTAGGGTGCTCTAGTTCTGGGAGTCCTGCAGGTGGAAAGAACACAGAGATCTCTGTGGAGAATGAAAGCTGTCATAACGCATCACCTTTGTGCATCAGGGAAGCAGGGGCGAGGGGACCTTGGCTGGACACCCCTCTCCCATGGCACTCTGGGCCAACCCAAATGAAGGAACGCATGCTCTGAGCCCGAGAGCTTGCTGCGAGGCGAGCGTCACTGTATCCTGTTTAGAGACGAGGAAAAGAAGGCCCCAGAGGGATGAAGTCGTCTGCCTCAGACGACACCGCTAGGGAGCAGCAGGCCAGCGTTGGAACCCAGACCCGCAAGACGGCAAAGCTAGAGAAACAGGGGGACTGCACACGGCGGGGGAGAAGAGGGGCTGAGTCCGCCTCTCCTCATTTACTGTCACCGAAATGAGACAAAGGATAGGCAAGGACACTGCCATACGGCCACCCCATTCTGACGGCATGTCCCCTGATGCTGGAGGGCAAGACTCAGCCCTGAGCCTTTTCTGACTGACTACTCTGCTCATGGACGGAGGGCTATTTCCTCAAGACCGCCCCTCCCATCTCCCCAGCCCTCCTGACCTTTAGCCCTGGGCACCCGTCCATATCCGGTGAGGTCTTCTCAGCGAAGACGTCCTCCTCTCCCTCCTCCTCTCCCTCCTCCTCCTCCTCTGCGGCTGCCTCGTTCTCGCTGGTCTCCTCCTCGAACCTCCTATGATGACAGAGAAAGAACTTCGGTCACTGCCCCAGAGACCACTCTGATCTGCTCACCTGCCTTTAAATGCACCCAGGGGCAGGGCTTCCAAGCCTTTTCAGGATTGAGGACACATTTTTTGGGAAAAAAAAGTCAATTTCAGGGAGATGTAAATTTGCATACGGCGAAATGCATTTTCGGTGTACAGCGTGACGAGTTTTGACCAATGTGTGCGCCTGTGTGACCAAGATCACACTCAAGATGTAGACCATTCCCTTGCGCCCTTTCTCAGCTAATTGCCCGCCACCCCAAGCCCAGCACGGATCAGCTTTCTGCCACTCGAAATGTGATTTCCTAGCATTTCACATAAATGGAATCAGACAGCATGTGCTCTCATCTCTGGCTTCATTCTTTCAGCATGTTTCTGAGATTCACCGATGCTGGTGATTGTATCAATAGTTCCCACCTTTTTATGGCTGGTATTCCATGGGACGGACAGACCACAACCTGTTTAGCTATTCAGCAGGGGATGAATATTTGGAGTTTCCATTTCTCGGCAATTATGAATAAAGCTTCTATAGACATTCACCTACAAGTCTGCGTAGATGCAGGTTTTCATTTTTTTCTGGATACTGTGTGAGTTTGCTAGGGCGGCCGTAACACAAAACCACAGACAGAAATTTCTCTCTCACAGGTCTGGAGGCTAAAAGTCCAAGATCAAGGTGGAGGCAAGGTTTGGTTTCCTCTGGGACCTCTCTCAGTGGCTTGCAGACGATCACCTCCTTGCTGTGTCCTCAGACGGTCTTCCCCCTCTGCATGCATCGTTGGTATCTCTCTGTGTGTCCAAATTTCTTCTTCTTACAAGCACACCAGTCATAAGGGCTTAGGGCCCACTGTGATCTTCGACGACGTCCTGTTAAGTTGATCATCTTTTCAAGGTCCTGTCTCCAAACAGAGTATACATTCTGAGGTCCTGGGCTCAAGGCTTCAATATATGAATTTTGCAGGGGACACAATTCAGACCATAAGAGAGATATGGCCAGGAGTAGAATTACTGGGTCATCCAGTAAGTACAAGTGCATTCCTTTAAGAAATTGACAAACTGGTTTTCGATGTGGTTATGCCACTTTACGTTCCCAGCACGGATGCTCTGACAATTCCAGTGCCTCAGCTAGGCTTGGCCCTGCCAGTCTTTAACTTTAGTCATCCTATCACTTGTGTACTCATGTTTCATTGTGGTTTTAATTTGCACTTTCCCACTGAGAATCTTTTCATGCATTTTTTGACCACCTGCATTATTTTCTTTTGCAAAGCATCTTTTAGACTCTAGCCCATTTAAAAACTGGGTTCTCTTTTTACTACTGAGTTGTAAGAGTTCTTCATGTATTCTGGATATAAATCCTTTGCAAATATTTTCTCTAAGCCTGTGGCTTAGACTTTTCATTTTCTAAATGGTGTCTTCCAAAGTACAGAAGCTTTCGATTGTGATAAAGTTCAATTTATCCGTTTTTAAAAATGGTTTTTGCTTTTTATGTCTGACCTAAGAAACCTCTGCCTATTCCAAAGTTGTAAAGGATTTTCTTTGAGGAGTTTTATAGTTTCAGCTTTTGTTCAGCTCTATGATCCATTTTAGATTAATTTTTGTGCATGACGTTCAAAGTTTATTTTTTTCTATATGGATATTCGATTGTTCCAGCATCATTCATTAAAGAGACTCTAGTTTTGGTGATACTTTTCCTAATTATCCATTCCCCATGGACTCCACGGTTGGAAGGAGTTGGTGTGACAAATGGATTGCATTTGTTAATTAGTCATCTATCTCTTTTCTCATCTTTCCTTCTCAAAGACATACATAACCGCCAGGCTTCTGATCAGCATGAGACAGCATTACCACACTGAGCAGAAGGAGTTCCAGCCAAAAGCAGGAAATTTGACATCTAGTTAGCCGGCTCAGCGAGATTGTGAATAAACATAAAATCTCCCTCAGGATTTTCCCAGTGGGAAGAATAGGTCTTGGATCTCTCCCCCCGGCCCACCATTAAAAACTCCTCTGCTCTTAGATGGGCACTTTGCTATGTGCACCCGCAGCCTCTCTGTCTCCTTATAAAAGCCATTAAACATGCAAGGAGAATTCCCCTAAGGATTCTGCAGACGCCACATTAACCAGCTTTTACCGAGGGTTTAATAAGCTCCAGGTGCTACAATGAGGCGATTATTGCCTCCATTTTATGATTCAAAAGCTGAGGATCAGAGAGCTGACAGGCCTTGTCCAGTGTCACAGGCTGCTGCGCAAAAAGTGGGAGAGCCAGGGTTCCAGCACAGGTTTGTCCAAGTCCACGAAGCGCTCAGCCACTATGGATCTCTCTCTCCTCTTTCGACTGTGAATCTGATCTAAATATTTCCAGAAAGGACAAGAAACCCTGTGGGGAGTGCAAATCAGAGCAGCCAATTTACACTCTGAAGTCAATTTAGCAGTGTCTGCTCAAATAAAACATGTACACATACTCTCAATTAGGTACTGTGGCTGGATTATAGTGAGTGTCAGAGAGGGTGCAGGCTTAGGGGTACTCACAGTCACCGCTGGCGGGAGCATATTATAGCACCGTCTTATCTGAGAGCTATTCTGCAAGGCCACTTCTCAGCATTGGCCCTAGACAAACGTGTGCAGGTTCCGAAGGAGGCCAACTCCACGACTGCACTCTAGCATTGTTTGTGATTATATTCTCCTACTGTAAAAGTATTGTTTAATACTTTTAGAGTTTTGTTTTGTTTGTGAATCTTAAAAAAAAAAAAAAATCCAGCCTTCTGATTATATGCAAAGAAACCTAATTAAACAAAAGGGATTGACAATGGCACCCTGGGCCTTGGGTGCTGGAGAAGGAGGGCAAAAAATTAGAACGGAGGGCTGGCCTTTGGAGGCCTCCGACACAGACTCCAGAGTCGGGCAAGGCTAGTTCACATTCCAAGACCCAAAGAAGCCTGCGGCCCCGGGGGAGGGAGCTGCAGATGGATCTACCCCAGCAGAGCAGCTCTGGGATTACCCAGCCCTCTTTGTAAGTCAGCGTCTAGGGAAGTTTGAATGGCAAGGGGTGGGGAACGAGGAGGCCACAAAGGGAGAGAGAACAGAAGGCGGTTGCTAGGCGATGGCGTGAAAAGTCTCAACACAAGCTTGGAATTTGGCGGAAACCACTGATCTTGTGCCAGGGGTTTGGAAGACAGGTCCTGGGCCTACTTCCGGCATCACACTTGGCCTGTGTGAGTCACAGCCCTGCCCGGCCCAGCAGCGTGCTAGAAAGAGGCAAAGAGAGGGAAAGAGGAGAGAGAGAGGGATCAAAAGGGAGAAAGGGAGGTGGAGGGGAGAGGGAGAGGCAAGAAAGAGAAGAGAGGGGGCTGGGAGGGAAGAGGAAAGAGGGAGAGAGGAATTGAGAGCATTTAGAAAGAATCCTTAAAGAAACAAAATGAAGATACAAAAATCCAGGATCCTTGCCATACCCTTCACCACGTGGAGGGACAGTAGTGGGTCAGCCGGAGGAGCCAAATCGGGCCCACTTTGGGGCAGTCCAGGCTATGAATAGTTTTTGTTTTAAATGGCTGGGAAAAAAAACCAATCAAAAGGAGAATGATGTTTCATGACATGTGTAAATTATGTGACATTCAGATTTCAGTGTCCATTGTGGAAGTTTCAGTGCCGGGGACGTGGTGGTTGGTGTGCATGGGGTCTACGGCACCTTTCACATTAAAGCACCAAAGATGAGCAGATGCAATAGAATCTGTATGGCCCATCAAACGGGAATTTGCTATCTGGCCCTTTCCAGAAAACATCTGCTGACCCCTGGAGTAAAAGATATTAAGGAAAGCCTCCTTCTGAGACCAAATGTATAATTTGGGGCTGTAACAGAATAATACAAAAGAGTTACTGAGTGCTTCCTGTGGGTCTGAGTGAAGCGCTTATCGTGCATAATTATATTGAGTCGACAAAATACCCATGCGGAGTGGCTGTTTTTCAAATCTGTATTTCACAGATGAACAATCGGAGGTGTAGAGCCAGGGTTTTCAGCCCAGACTGCACAACGGAATCACTCAGGGAGCTTTTAAAACTTACCGATGTTCAGGCCTCACCCAGCCCTAGGACCCCACAGGGAGTTGGCCGAGCGAGACTCTGAATCGCCGCTATCTGTCTGAATTCAGAGCCCATGCGCTTAAGCCCAGCTACACTTCCGCCCAAATGGCAAGATTCCTAGCTTGTGCTCATTTCCTAGGTGGACTCTGCCTTCTCTCCTTTAGCTAGAAGTTAGCAGTGTTCCTTCTTGTTTTCCTAATATTGACTTCTACCCTCTATTGAGTGTCTCCTGTGAGCTTTTCCTTTCGTCCTCTCCAACAACCCACTGTGGTCAGTGTGTGTGTCATCCCCATTTCTCACCCGAGGCTCAGGCGAGGTTAGGAGGGCTCGCCTCACCGTGGCTGCCCGTCAGATGGAGAGCAGCGACATGAGGAAGCACGATGCAGGCTTCCGGGGAGTGGGCTATAAATGCCCTGCTTTTCGATCTGGATGCTGGCTACACGGGTAGTTTGGTTTCCGCATATTCCCTGAGATGTTGTACCCTTAGGTGAACTTTTCTGTATGCATGTTATACTGCAATAAAAAGTTAAAAATGCGTTGCCTGAGGTGACACAGGAGAAATGAGAAAGCCAAGATGTGACGACACTGCTGTTTCTTAAGGCGTGAGAGACCTCTGCCGGGATCCGCAGGACTCAAGAGCCAGGTCCGCACTGGGAGAAAGCGGCCTCCCGTGCCGTTCTCCTCCAGATGCTCTGATCACATCCGGGGGGAAGTCGCCGAGGCAGACTTAGCTACATCTATTCCCACAGATCTATTCCCACATTCTTCCTTAGTAATGGAACTCTGATTTTTTACCCCACTTAACAGACCTCATTTCCCGGCCTCCCTTGAAGTTAGTTAGGCCAAGTGGCTATGCTCGGCCAATGAGAAGCAAACAGAAATTGCTGGGGGTGGGCGGTGGGGAGACTTTCAGGAACGGTCCTTGGTTAAAAGGCACAGAGACACACTCTCTTGTCTTTCCTCTTTCCCGATGGCTGCCTGATGGCTGGTGACTCCACGGCCGTTGTGGGCTATAAAGTAGCCTTGATGATGGAGGTCACAACACAGTAAGGACAGCAAAGCAGGATGAGAGAAGCAGCCTGGGTTCCCAGTAACATCTTGGAGCTGACAGCCGAGCCTTGGGTTGCCTCCTCCCATTCTCCTTTTCAAGTAACAACGAAATAAACTTCTATCTTCTGCTACCTGTTTCTAGCAGTCAAATGGAATTCTTTACTGAGAAATCTTCAATTTATGGCAAGTTATACTTATCTTCCATTTATAGTAATAAAAAAGGTCTTTAAGTCTTTTTTTTTTCTTTTACCAAAATAAACGTAAGTGCATCAACGGAAACTAATATTAGACGTGAACTAGCATGACTGATTCACAGAACATAAAATAACACATCAAGAAAGGATTCTGGGAAGCGCTGCATTAGACTATTATACTGCGTTGCTGCCTGCAGAGAACCCATGAGGAGAGAAGCTCTCAGCTTTCCCAGGGGAACACCTCTCTCAGTTGCCCTGGTGTTTGGTGATCTCTTCCCTAGGCCGAGGTCCAAGCCAGATCAACTCCTGAGGCCCAAGAGAGCCTTCGCTTACCAGCTGTCTTCCAGGGGCCGGGCGCTGTTTCTCCCCTCCTGCCTCTTCTCCAGCTCCACTGCCGTCTGTTCCAACAGAGCAGACACGGCATCCTACAGAGACAAGGGCTCATGGGTTCACCTGTGTACCATGGACGCCACCCCTGCCAGCAAGAGTCAGAGCTTCTCAGAGGGGGACCCTCCCCGTGAACTGAGGGTAAAACTAAACACCAGAGTGGCTAAGTGTCTTGCCCCGGGGTCACGTATGTATTGGAAATACAGCGCTTAGTTCTTCTAATTAGTAGTTTTCTTGAGAATACCTCTGATATGCGTGGACAGTTTGGGAAGATAGCCAAGTTTAACAGCTGAGTGAGACAGAACTATAGGTCTCTGGCTATAAGGAGATCACAGTGGAGTCAGGGAGACCATCATGCAAAACATCAATAACAAAATGTGAGAAGGACTATGAGAGAGGTAAGTATTGGTGTTTGAGTATACAGGGAAAACAGCAAACCCAGCTTGGGGCGGGGGAGGCTGCATTCAGGGAAGACTTCCTGGAGGAAGAACATCTATACTGAATGGTGCCTACAGTGAAAAACGATTTAACCTGAGACTCAGTTTCCTCTAATACCTACCGCGAAGGGTGGTTATGAAGATTGAGAACATATACATAAGGTATGCAGAAGAATACCTAGCATGTAACTGGCGCTCACTAAATGGTGGCTAATAGCAAAGTAAAACTGATCTTGTCATTTTCTGAGCACATGGTTAATTTGCAAAAACGCTGGGTAGTGTGGGCCAGAGCCTGGATGATTCCTGAAACTATCTTTTGGGGAAGGAAGAAGGTTAACTAAAATCAACTGAAAGCCTGGTATACGCAGGCACTGATTGGCATCATTTTAAATCTTACCATCCTAAAGGGAGATCATGATTATTCCCTTGAGAAATGGGAATGAGAAAACTAACGTGTCTAATGTTGATATTACTTACCGCGCCGCACCCCCGCCCCCCACCCCCTGCCAAAAAAAATGTTCTAGAATGTAGAGGGGTGAGTCTGGAAGACCTGTGCCAGCTCACTGACTCCCTTTTTTGGAGTGAGGGAGATCTGGGTTTGAGACCGAGCTTTGTTGCTCATTAGATGTTATGTCCTTAAGTACACCTTCTGAGTGTTGGTAAACTGCACATAATAAACAGGACAGTGCCTGACGTAAAAGGAAGTGAAGAAAATGATCAGAAAGGAGGAGGAGGAGGAGGATGAGGAGGAGGAGGAGGAGGCGGCGGCAAAAACCAGATTTAACCCTTGCTCTTATCCCTACCTGTGTGACCTCGGCCACCCCCTCCACTGAAATTCTGAGCAGCGACTGTCCAAAGTAACCAACTATTTGGGATCTCACGAAGATCCCATACTCTGTGTCACTCTATGTTCAAGGGCAATTTCACTGCTCAACTGAGTCCTGGCTGGGCTACCTGGCCAGCAGGTGTGGGCTTTCCAAGTGCAGGAAACAGTTTAAGGACATTGAACAGGTTAAAATATATTGCACTGAAATGAAAATAAGATATTTTTTAACAAAAAATAGGCAAATATAAGATTTTGAAGAAAAAATAATGAAACAGATACTATTTATCGAGCCCTTACCATGTATTTCCTCAGAATGTCGAAATAACCATTTTAGACTCAGATTAGACGTGAAGAAGTGGAGGCTTAGAGAGGTGAAATATTGACCCGTCACTCAACTAAGAAACATCGGGCCACTCTTCTGACTGTCCTTCCCGTGACCTCCCTCTGCCTCTTATATAAAGCCTCCACTATGGACCACTATGCACATCGTAGGGTCTCAATAAAGGTTAACGTTCTACCTTCCACAGATTTCTCCTTCCTTCTTCACTTAATTTTTTTTTTAAGCCAGGAATTAAATTGGTTTTCATCATGCGAGTTATACCAGGTCAAGCAAAGGTGAGACAGGGAGAGCACAACTGGGAAGGGAGAAGCTGCAGAGCGGGGTACTGGCCCCTTACGAGATCCCTCCTGCCCTGTCCTCTCCGCCCCACTGCCTCCTGCCCCGTTTCCTCCACCTGGGGTGCCCAGCCATCTCCGGGTCTGGGACAGGCATTTGCTTCCTTGCATCCCAGGGCTGCGTGTGGAAGATGGCGCAACCCGTGGCCCAGCTCACCGTGCTTTCAGGCCCTGGGGTGGGGGCCAAGGCTCCCCCTGGCTCAGGCTCCCTGCTCTGTTTCTTCAAGTATTTGTAGCTCAGGAGGTTGTACCAGCGCGTCGACCTCTCCCCAGACCGGCAGACCTCAGCCAGGCTGATCTGGGCACCTCCCTGTTGAGGACAGGAAAAGGGAGAGTGTAAGCAGGGGCTGAGCAGGTGTTCTGGGAATTCTGCTTCTGGGAAAGGTATAGAAAACACCACTCCAGGTGAGCCGGAAGCTTCCCGGGAGGAAGAAAGGGCTAGTCGGTAATTGTTTCCAATTACTCGCTGAGTCACTAACTTGTTCATTCAATGGTTTACTCACTCGCGAATGTTTGTTAGAAGTTTATCTCTAGATACTGGTATGGAGAGCTCTCACGTTTTATTGTTAAGGGAACAAACAGGATAGTGCTGAACAGAATATACAGTGTGCTATTTTTTTGTACAAGAAATGGAGAGAGGAATAAGAATATGTATATTCTCTCTGTATGTTTTGTACCGTATTTGAGGTACAAGGGAGAGTGAACAAGATCATATGATCAGATGTGCAGCGAGAAAGATAAAGAAGAAACTAATCAAAATCGTTACCTATATAGGTAGGTGGTGGAATTGGGGTGCAGGAGGCGGGGAGCAGGATTTCTCTTCAGCAAACTTTTAATACAGCTCTTTGAATCATGTAAATGGATCCCTTAAGATAAAAACTAACTATAACAGATTAAATTAACTGAATATTAGCTCCCAGAGAGAGGATATATTTCAAGTGACTTAATATTTTTACTGTATTTTGACCATTCATCCTTGTAGAAAGAACTACAAAATAATTTTAATTATTCCTTACTATTTCAAAAAAAAAAAAAAGAAAAATGACATGTCTTATTTGTTTCACAAAGTTCTCTTTTAAACAGCTCTGACGAGGTTTGGGGTTTAGCTCATTCATGTTCCCCAAACCTAACAGTGGCCGTGCCAGTGGGTGGCAGAAATACCACAAGCCAGTTTGCAAGTGGGCCAGCGGACAAGCAAAGGCTCGGGATGGCACCTGGGACAAGGTTGGGGGGTCTCTGACCCACCTTGAGTCCTTTCTTCCAGTTTTTCCTTCCCTGAGGATGTACCAGAGCATGGCACAGACAGTGCTAAGTCCTGATATGGCTAA
>NW_011888811.1:1344236-1360384 GCF_000151845.1 Pteropus vampyrus
AATAAGATCCCAGAGGGCCTTGGAGGCCGGGCAAAGGGCCCAGGTGTGGACTCTAGGTGGAGACAGAATCCATGGTAAGGTTTCAAGCAGAGGAGTGGCATGCACTGATGTGCAGTTAAGAGGATCGCTCTGGCTACTGTGCTGGAGAGGAAGGGAGGCGGGGACAGAGGTGGGGAGACCCAGTGGGAGACGGCTCGACAAGCCAGGTGAGAGACAAGCCAGGTGAGAGACGATAGTGGTCGGGGCAGTGGTGGGAGGTGGCTGGAGTCTGGGGAGCTTCCCAAGGTGGAGCTACCAGGAGCTCCTGAAGGACTGGATGTGGGGTGTGATGGAAACAGAAAGGTCAAGGTTTCAGCGAGGCCTAACGACGTGTTAAAGGTCCAGTGGAGGAGGGAAAATCTGAAGACGGAGGAGAAAGCAGAATAACTGTCAGCAGCGTCATGTCCCTGAGAGAGAGAGAGTGGTTTCAGACGGGAGTGGGGAGGGTCCATCCTTAGAACCAGGAGAAACGGCAAAAGCTACGGCAACAGCAGATGCGGGTGGCAGATGCTGGAGGTTTTAGGAGAGAGGAGAGGATGAGAACTCGCTATGGAGACGAGCCAGAGAGTAAACCGTCCATGGAGTCGCAACGTTCAATCCTGGGCAGCGTTACGGCTCAGGGGAGCTCCATGCCCACGATTTTCAAATGCCCCCACGCGGCATGGCTGTGTGGTTTTTCTCCAGTTGCACAGGTGGCGAGGAGGTGGAATTCACTTCGATAGGGCTGGGGCTTTGCTAAGGGGGGTTGGCCAAGGGGCTGTTGGAATGGTTAGCTATGGGACACGAGCGTGGCCTGGGAAGGGGGCTGCCCCAACAGAACCTGGGCTGCATGGTACGGGGCTCAGCAGTTGGCAGGGTAGGGTGGGCAACCGGGGCCCGGCTGGAAAGCCTGTGACCGCTGTTAGGTCACACTAAAGCATTTGGAAGATCTGATGCCTGTGATATTGGGGAAAGCAGGCCATGCATTCCTCCAAACCTATCATTCAGGTCCTGGGACGTAAGAGACACTTACAGTCACTCTATGCATTGGATGACCCCGGCAGGTTACTTAGCCTTTGGGGGCCTTGATCCCTTATCTGTCAACTGGCAGTAATCCCAATGTTCCTCCCTAGGGCAGTTGAGAGGATTAAATGAGGTACTGCACTTGCATGTAAAGGTCTTAGTTTAGTCCTAGATACAAAGACACTGCTCAGAACGGGCACTATGGCTGCCTGGTTCAAAACAGACTGGGGATTCCACGAGGGATTCTGCGGGGAGACTGCGTGGGAGCAGACGGCCCTTTCCCGTGTCTCACTTCCTCGCCTCCTTCGGCCACCAAAACACGACAGCCTGACACTCCATGTCCCCATTGGATACGGAGCAGTAGGCTTTCCACTGGCCACGAGTGAAGACAAGCCATGGTGAGATGAGCGCTTGGCTGCTGCCATGGCAACCAAACAACGGCCAGACTTCAATTAGGGAGGAGAAACAAAAGGCATCCAATTAGGAGAAGAGAACAGAATTGAGTCTCTTCTCATTCAGGAAGGGCCAGGGCAATGCTTCACGGGAGAAGCCTGGGTTTGGAAAAGCGTTCTGCTCTGTCATCCAGCGTCCACCATGCTTGCCACTCCCTTCTGTCACCTTCCCTGCCTTGGGCTCCAGGGAGCACTGTGCTGGCACAGAGAAAACACCGAGGGACTGACGTGGGTGGGCTGCAGAGGCGGATCTGCCTGGGCGCTAACTCTGCTCCTGACCAGAATATGACTTTGGGCAAGTTCTTTCTCATCTTTGGGCCTCGGTTCCCTCACTGGTGTAACAGGGCCTATTTGATGATATTGAGTAAGGAACAATAGAGATAATACATGTAAGGCGCTTAGCTCAGCCACAAAAATTGTACCTAATCCACACTAGCTATTATATTACCATCAGTGATAACAAAATCATAAGTGGCAATGATGCTGTCATGTACCCCAGCTGAGGAAGAGAGGGATGGGAACTGGTACCCAGTACAGACTCTTCGACTGCTTTACGTCCTTGCTTCCCAAAGTGAGATCTGGGCATCACCTGAGGGCTGGTTAGAAATGCAGAATCTTGCTGAATGGGAATCTGCATTCTAACCAGAGCTCCAGGTAACCCGTGGGGGAAGTGATGTTTTGGAGCCTCATTTAATCCCCAGAGAACCACCTGTGAGGTACGCAGTGTTAGCTAAATTTCAAAGAAACTGAGACTGAGAACTGAAGAGTCTTAGGTGACATGGCAGGGAAGAGCAGGGCTATTGACTCAGCCTCAGGGACAAGGGATGTGGCCCCACAGTTCCACGGCAGAGAAGGGTTTTACAGCACAAGCACATCCAGGTCAAGTATGAAGAGCAAGGAGGTTAGGGTCAGGTGTAGTTCATCACACCAGGACAAAGGGGACCAGCCTGCCGAGGGCCAGGGCTGCCACCGCCACTCTGCCAGCTTCCAGACACGGAGGCTGGAAGAAGCTCCAGGAGGCGCACACATCCTGTTTCTCCTTCGCGTGTGCTCGCCTTTGCTGCTACCTAAACCCACGCATCTCAGAACGGCCCTCGACACAATGTACCATCTATCTCTGCTGGTTTTCAAGTTATCTATCAACGGTGGCTTTCATTGTTTCGTATTATCATTCGCATACTCCGAAATCTAAATGGCACAGGGTTCCCAAAGCCCTTCACTTCTTTTAATTCAGTTGTATAGCACAAGCAGCCTGAGTTAGCGACAAATCCCCATCTTATATATGAGAAAGCTGAGCAACATCCACCTGCACTTGGGGTCTGCCTGTCTCTAGGGACCCAAGGCTACTTCGTCTCCCATCCTGACTCCTACTAATGCGGGGAGGAGGAGGAGGAAGTTGGAGGAGCTCTGCTCCGGGGAGTGTCCTAGCAGTGGCCCCGTCCAATGAGAACCTGCTGTGTGTCAGACACCTGAGTAGGTGCTTTACATGAACTGTCTCACTTAATCCTCATGACTCTTCCGGTGGGCATGAGGGAGGCATTATCATTTGCATTTTATGGACCAGAAAACTGAGGATAAGGGAAGTGAAGTAACTTTCCCAAAGTCGCCCAGCTATACAGCGAGTGGTAAAGGTGGGATCAGAGCCCCTGTTTGTTCTCCTTTAATGCACCACATTATGGTATGTGTGGCTATTTCTTCCAGGTTCTGGCAGTTTAAAAAACGTTTTCAGGCCGGTTACTCCTCCTCCCGTGAAGGGAGCTCCCCCACCCCACTAAATGCCTGTGGAAGAGTCTCTGCTAGGACCACAGAGGACACTTGCTGATCCTGCGATCTGTGTCTTCTCTAAGCCTCCTTCCCGAAGCGCAAGGTGGACCGATCCCCAGAAGGACAGAAGTCTGGGCGGACAGACGGATGGATGGAAAGACAGACACGGCCCTCACCAGGCAGTCCTCCAGACGGCTCTGGTCCGTGGTACAGACATCGACTCTTAAGGTCTTCTGGTGAAGGGCTGGATAGGACATGGACACCGAAAACACCTCGTTAAACACGAGAGTGTCCGAGGCATCCAGAGGCCGGGTCCGGAACAGGCAGGTGGTGCTTTCAGAGCAGGGAAGGACAGCCACACGGATGTTCCTAGAGGACAGAAACACGGGAGAGCCAGGGTCAGCCCAGCCCCGGGGCTCAAATGTTGGGCTGACCAGCTGTTGCAAATGCCGAAGAAAACAGTGGACTGGGATCTGTCTGTCTCAGATCGTCTTGCAGGTATTTGTGAGGGCTGCAGAAAGGGCCCCAAAGGCTATCGCAATGCTCCGCCTTCTCCCGAATCCCCTAAATCCTCAGAACCTGAAAGCACACGAAGCCTGAGGCCAGTAGCGTGCACAGTTCCACGGCGAGGCTGCTTGTTAACACAGAGGAGTCCTCATGACAACCCCTGAAGTGATCGCTGTGACAATCCTAACAACGTCACAGATGCATTTATCCTTTGGACCATACAGCTCACTTCGAGGCGCTCTTGCACGAGTACCAATGACGTATGAAGTTTTTCATCCTGGTGCTGTGTATACGAGCAAAAGACTGAAAACAACCCCAATGTCCAATCTCGTCTTCCTCCTGTTTGGCCTGCTTCCTCCTGCCTCCCTCCTTCCCACACGTCGCTCCCCCGGATGCTGGCCAGGTGCAGACCGTAGAAATGTCAGCCCCGGCTGCTGCCATGAAGGCCTAGGATGTAGTTACAGGAGAACACGCAGGCAGATGGATACAGGGAAACACACCTGGTCTGTACCGGGAAGGGCCGACAGGCAGGCAGTGCAGGTATTTGCCATATCATCATTCTCAAGGTAACACCCATCACAGCCAACAGAAATAGAGTGACGGGTGTGGACTCTTGAGAATAGCACACCTGTCTCTTTCTGCTTGGAATACTTGAGTCGAGGGCAGATAAAAGCGGCCATTACATTCCTCTTCGTGAGGCTTCAAGTTCGCAAGGGCAGGGATTTGCTCACCGTTCTGTTCTTCACGCCGGCACACAGTAGGTGCTCAGGACATATTTGTGAAGAAACCAAAGCTGTCCAGAGCGCTCCTCTTTATAGATGGCGTGTCTGCCATCATGCCTCTGTCCACACTCACGGTATTGACACTTTGTGTCATGGTCACAGGAGTTAAATACCCGCAGTGGGTTTACGGCCCATTGTCTGAGCATGAAAGAGCAGGCGAGTGACCCCGGGGATGGCCACAGAGGGTCAACTACATACTCACACTTTCTGGTCTTGTTGCAGCAATAGAGCAGAGAGGTTACTCAGCTGGATGATTAATATTGCAAATTGCTTATTCTTCTCATCATATCTGAAATGGAGAGGAGCATATGGATCACCAATTAGTAGCACATTCTGTCTGTCTGTCTGTCTGTCTGTGTCTGTCTCTCCCTCTGTCTCGATAATCACAGATCTGGCCGCTGGCTGCTCTGGGGACTGCGGTGAGTCAGAGGGTACAGACCTAGTGCTTTGCTGCCATTCAGGAATACAGGAGCTATGGGTCAAAATTTTAAAAGAGAAGCCAGAAGTTCGTATAAAATTTCCTGATATTTAAATGTTGGCAATTAATTCCTATTAAAAAAAATATATTGAAGCCATCCCCCCATTAAGAAGAAACAAGAACAACAAATCTGGGCTGCGGCCTCCAGGGGTCGACTTCAGTCCAGGTGGTCGAAATCTCGATGGGATGGTAAGACAAAGGCCACAGCAACAGTGACCAAACAGAATGAGAGGCAGCAGGTCCCGGTCCTGGTCTGGCTCTGCCACTGGCCAGCTCAGTGAGTCAGGGTCAGTGACAATGTCTTCAAAACCTCGTTTTTTGCTTTTGTAAAAACGGGAGCTGGGAGGTGGGGAAAGAGGTAAGCCCCTTTAGCTAGGAGCCTGTCATGGTCAGCAGGTCCCGGGGTTCGGCCTTCCTCCCTGGGCAGTGGAGAAGGCAAAGGCTGGCACGATGCTGCCCACGAGGAAAGCACCTTGCACAGGCCACATGGCTCTGTCCTTGCCCTTCTCGTCACTTACTTCAGGGCAATCTGAATCTGAGCCGCACCCACTGCTTCTGATTCGTCGCTGTCAAACACAGTAGCTTCTGAAGCACCCAGTCTGGAAGGCAACGTGGAGAAGACAAAGGGTCAGATTTCCCTGCAGTGACCTGGGGCCAAAGTCATCTTCCCAAAACAAGGTTGTCTGCGAAGGTGCAGTTGGGTCCTCCAGGAGGAAAGTCGGGCTGGATCCAGACCCTCCCTTCCCATGGTCGCTCTGGAACTTTCTCTGGAAGGGGCTGCCATCTCTCCAGTGCTTTCTCCTCTAGCCTCATGCCCCTTACTGGAGACCAGAGAATGAGCATGTGCTCACATCAGAAGCGCCCCTAGCCCCAGGAGGAGCTGCGTTGTCTGTGTTTTTGGCAGAGCTCCGAACAGGGCTGCCAGAGGAAGGACATGTCACTTGGGCATGCCCTCCTGGGGGTCCCCGGCACACACCTAGGGGGCCCAAACTCTGCAGATTCAAAGTTCCCAGAGATCCAGGACTCGGGCACCCACCTCTGCACAGACGCCTCATACACTCCGCTGTCCCCGGCCACGGATTCATCCGACACGGCAGCTGAGACACAGGCCACTTTGAGGCCACTCCCCTGGGCTGTACTGACAGCTGGAGAAAGAGGTGGGAAAAGGAAGGATGGCAAGGTGGGGTTCAGAAACCAGGGCAAATGTGTTTTGCAAACACATTTTTGGCCCATTCACCCTCTGTCCTAAGACGGTCCTGCCAAATTCCAACCACCTCTGAACTCAACAGCCAGGACCCGCCTTGCTCTGCGGGGAAGGAGATGGTGGCTCCTGATTCTATGACTGACATCCCAGACGCTGTCCAGCGAGTCCAGCTTCCTGGGCTCAAATCTCCACTACTTACTTCCCCATAATATTCAGACAGTGATTTAACCTCTCTAAGCCCCGTTTCCTCACGTGTAACATGGAGATGGTACCAACCACCTTGCAGGGCTGTTGGGGGGACTCAATGAAACACATGGACATTTGTAGCACAGAGACTGGTGCAGGGAGACTGCTCTATAAAATCCACTGCGACTGTCGTTCTCATCACTATGGATCCCCACACACTGGGGCAAAGTAACAGCCCCTGGACCCTCAAGAAGGGCACGGGGAGGACGGGAAAGATTGAAGCACGGGCTCTCCCACCTGGCCTATCCCAACTCGCTCCTGACTCAGCTCATCTCCCTGCCACTGGCAGAGGCCCTCGAGAGTCTCCGACCCGGGGCCCAGGCCAGGCACTGGGCGCATGCTACACATTCCTTCCTGCCCCGAGCCAGGGGTGCTGTCAGTGTGCCAGGCCCATTGTCAGGTTCAAAGCCACCAAGATGAATAGGATAGTTCCTGCCCTCTGCCTGACAGGGAAGGCCAAATTCAGGACCCTGAACCTCAAGGCCATCACTACTGGGCACCTGCTGTGTACCAGGCACTGGAGGCAGACCAGAGAAGAGACCAGGGGTAGGCAGCCTGGGGAAAGGGATGGTGACAAGCCTGGGAGCTACAAGGGGCTGTCTGGGTGCAGCTTTCCCAGCCTGTGTCCCGCGCCTGCTGCAGCCCATGGAGACCTCCTGCCTGCACACCCACACGTCTCCACCCTCCGCTAAGCCACTTAGGGAGGTTAATTTGTCCGCTGACTGAACAGCAGCACTAATAGCATAACCTGCTTAGCGTCTGCCCTCAGCCTGGCCTCGCTCACTGCAGGAAGGGCTCTGGAGGTGGCATGGAGGAAATGCCATCCTGAGACATGCAGTCTCGACTGGCCCACAGCCCCGAGGACGCTGTGGGGAGGAGGGAGAGCCTGGCGCTGGCCTCTGTCCTCTGCCCCCGGCTTGGTTTAACATGCACTCGGGTAGCACGGGGAATGCTTCTCGACCCTCGTCAGAGGTTCCACCTGCCCCTCCTCCTCTCCAGGGAGCAATCTTCTGGAGTCTGCCACCTGCTGTAGCAGGAGGCCTGTTTTTATTTTTGTTTGCGAGCACTCAGCATGACTCCCTTCCTGATGAGGGAGCCCTAGGGATCTCTTCTAAGGAAATGGCTGGCGCTCACCCAACAGAGCCTTCGATCAACCGGGAAATCTCATCCTCCCTCCTTGCTGCCACCGGCCCTTGCACACGTGTGGGTGACCCTGGGCACAGCAGCGGCCCTCCTGCCCATTCCTGGAATCTTAAGGCTGAAACGGGTCCAGCTTCTCCTAGCTGGCCTCACAAGGAGCCAGGAGCAGGAGGCCGCGGTAGCTGGAGCTGGCACGTGCCTTCATGGGGTTTTGGGGCATGTGGTCGTGGCACCGATCCCGACTCTACCACTCTGTAGCTGTGACACCAACCTTGGCCAGGTCATTTGGCCTCACTGTGCCTCACTTCGTTCTTCTGTAAGGTGGGGATAAATCTCACAGAGGTGTTGTGAGGCTTAAATGAGTAAATACGCATAAAGGTTCCTGTATCTCGTATACCTGAACTTGTTAAGTCATAGCCAGGAACACCCAGGTGAGCTTACTGAGCACCCTGCTCAGTCCTGACCTTCACACCCAGGGCCAGATGGACGTGGTGGGGCCACCAAGCACCAGGCTATCTCGGGAATGAACACACTCACATCCTAAGAGGAGAATGACGAGTGATGACCCAGATTCTAATCCTCACTTTACTACTTGCTAGCTGGGGACCTAAGGCAAGCGATGTCACCTGTCTGAACTGCCATTTCCTCATCCGTGAAACGGGCACAGTAGAAGTAACCCACTGCACCATATAAAGCACATTGCCCGCCACATAATGCACCCCAACAAACGTTAACTATTATGTTTCGTTATGTGGTTGCTGCTAAAGATAAAGAGGTTTTCTCTCAATAAGCTGTGGCTGTCATCGTCCGCATTGTCGTCTTTGCTGAAGATTCCAACTGGAATCTCAAACCACAGCACAATGCTCCTTCTGAGCCCCTGCAGAATACGGAAGTCAGACACATGAGTCCCTACTGTGATCAGGATAAAATCCAAAGTCCTTACCATAGCCCCACAGGCCTAATGTAGCCTTGCTGGGGACCCCCTCCCTCTGGCCTCCCCGCAGCCCCTCGTTCTACCTCAGAAATTCTGCTTTGCTAATCCTGAAGCTGGCTCCTTCTCACTGCTGCAGCCTCTGCTCAAATGTCACCTTCCTTCACAACCTGATCTGAATTGGCAGGCCCACCCCACCCTGGAAGGCTCCATCACATCCCGTTTTATTTTCTTCCCAGTGCTTTGATTGGTCTGGGTGTACAGTTATTGTCTGTCTGTGCCTTCATTTGCATGCACACCTTATGGGAACAGGGACCTGTCTGTCCTCAACACAGTATTCTCATGACTAAACCGGTGCCCGGCACACAGTCCGTGTTGACTGAATGAATAAACCATGTACATCCACTAGCTTGGGACCTGGCATTCAGTTTTAGTAGGTACTTAATATTATCACTGAGGCCCGAGCTCAGGCCTGAGCCCAGTGCCCAGCTTCCTCCCACCCTCTGGCTGTGCCGCTCTCTACCTTGGCCCAGCTGCCTGCCGTCCACTCCTGGCTCCTCCAGCCGGAACTGCTCCCGGGTGCCGCTGCCAAGGCTCAGTTCGCAAAGAGTGGCACTGAGCTCCGGGTCTTCAAACCCCAGGGGGCTCAGGAAGGCGTCTCCGGCCAGGAGGGGGTCAGCGATGAGAGGCGAGCAGGGCGGGGATGGGGAGGAGAGGGAGGAGCGGGGGGACAGGGAGGTCATGGACTTCGGGGTGCCGGACAGGGAGCGCAGGGCCTGCAGGCGGCCGCCCCCCTCTGCCTTCTGCGTCTTGGCCACCTCATCCTCGTGGATGGTGGTGATGCAGCCCGAGGGCCGGAAGCCCGTGGCCCCCTCCAGGAGCAGAAACTCCACCTTGCTCTGCAGTTCCGAGTCCAGTTGCTCAAAGGGGTCATAGTAGAGGTCAGTGAAGCTGGCCGAGGTGGAGGAGTCCAGGCTGGAGGCGGCCAGGGAGCCCCGGCTGGACGTGAGGGACCCGGGGCTGCTGCCTGAAGACAGGGACTGCATGCTGCTCGAGAGGCTGGGGGCAGGGAGAGAAACCGGGGTGAGGACTCGCAGAGCGGCTGAGCTGCCGGGAACTTCCTGCCTGACTGCGAAAAGCATCACAGGCACTGAGAACACATTATCTCAGTGGGCCCTGTTGACAGTCTCCAGAGTAGACCCAATTTCAGTAGAGAGGAAATGGGTACCCCGAGAAGGCCACCTAATCAGCAAGTGGCAGAACTGGGATTCCAATCCAGGCCAACTGCCTTCAACGTCCATTTTTCCCTCTCTCGCTCTGTTTCCCGAACGTCCACTGGCTGCGTTCCATTTTCACGATACTTCTCCATAGCTGAATCTAGCCTGAAATAATACTTCTTAATATGTTTCTGTACCTCAGTTTTCTACACTTCAGTACATCTATCTTAAAAGCAAACCTTATATCCTAAGTACAATTTTAAAAACAGTTTCACTTACTACAAAGAGAAGGCAACTGTTCAAAATACCCGATGAAAACAAAACGTTATTAAATTCCAGCGATACACTGTTGCCCACCAAGGCCCAGGCCTGAGGCCCACTTTCTCTGTGTGGTGGAACTGGGTTGACAGGTACCAGAGACGGGAACAAGACACACTGGCACCCGACTGGGCCTCCGCCTCCGGGCTGTCAGAAGGACTGAGGGGCTGTGCTCTGGAGAGAAGGACCCTGCCCTCGGCCACGCCAGGCCCAGCCCGAGTCTGCCAGACTAACCGCCTGCCTGCTGAGCTTCTCAACGTACTTGCTCCAGCCACGGAGGGCACGTGCAGGGCAGCGGCTGTGCTGGGCACCTCGGGACACCTGCATCTGGCCAGCCCCCCGTGAGCCCACTGCCCCCAGCTCACCTTTTCAGCTGGGAGTGCAGAGCTGCCACCTGCAGGGCGGCTTCCTCCAGTTCCCTCACCAGCTGGTTCCTCTTACTGTTCAGCTTCAACCTGAAGGGAGAGAAGGCATGAGAAGGGATCCCCAAGGGACCCAGGCTCCATCTCTCTGAAACAGGCATCGCAAGCGTGTACTATGATGGACACAGACAGACTGACTGACTGACTGACTGACACACACTCACTCACACACACACGAACTTTCTAGAAGCATTTTATTATGATATTTGGGTGAGGTGTGGCCTCCAGCATAATCCTAAAGTAACTGCTATATTATTCATCACCTACAATATGCCAGGTGCTGTGCTAGGAAATTTATGACATTGCCTTAATTCACTTGCACAATAACCTTGCATGGCAAAATGGTTTTTATCACTTTATATACAAGGAAATTGAGGCTCTTAGTGTTAAATAATTTAGTTAAAGTTACAGATTTGGTGGCAGAATTAGGATTCCACCCAACCATCTCTCCCGCCCCTTCCCACGCTCTTCCTCCCATCCATCCAGGCCTCTGCTCCCTAATATTTACTCAGTGCCCACCTTACACTAGACCCTGTTGTCGGCACTGGGGATAAAGCTGTGAGCAAGACAGAATCTATTTCTGCTCTTATGGAGCTTACCCTCTCCTGGGGAGGGGGGGGGGGGGGGACAGATATTAAGAAATACTCACATCTAATTAATGTACTGCGTGACAAAGTTCATGAGGAAAAAGTACAGAGCTGTAGAAAAGAAAGTACGAGGCGAAGCCCAATTCAGACTGGCAGATGAGCCTCTTTGAGCCGGTCGCTTTGTGGCTGAGCTAGCTGGTGCTCACCCAGATCTGTGCTCCCTGGGCCACAGCTGGACCTCCCTCCCAGCCTCCCCTGCAGCTGGGTACGTGGGGCACGTGACCAGGTTCTGGCCAATAGAATGTGAGAGAAGTGATGAGCGTCAGGCTGAGGTGGTTAAGAGAGGTGGGTGGGTCTTCTCCCCTGTCCCCTGTCCCCTGGAGGACGACTCTTATGACCTAAAAGGGGAGGTGGCACAAGATAAGAAGAGGCTGGGTCCCTGAATGACCAACCATGCTGAAAGCTGCCTGTCAGTGAAGACTATCTAACTGGAGGCTATGGAGGGAACAAATAAACTTTTATTGTGTTAAGCCACAGAGATTTGGGGCGGGGGGGCGGGGGGAGACCTCTTTTAAGGTCACCATGGCTGCTGTGAAGAAAATGGGCAGGAGGCTATGGGCAGAAGGCAGGGAGAAGAGTTAGGGTGGCGGTCACAGTGTGATTCAGATGCTGTGGACGAGGTGACTCTGGAGGAGACAGAAAGCGCGTGGACTGGAGGGGGCGGGGCCAGGGAGTAAGTGAGGGGACTGCAAGGTCACTGCCACCGGCGCCTGAGTGGATGTGGTGACGGGAGGCGGAGCAAGCCGGGGGAAGAGGAGGGCTCCATTACGGATGTGTGGATGTGAACGCTGAACAGGTGGGCTGCCGTAAAGGTAGGGACCACTGTCACATGGATCGCCACATGGAAGAGATCACCATCTGTCACAGGCTGAATTGTGTCCCCCAGCCCCAAATTCATATGTTGAAGTCTTAACAACACAGCACCTCCGAATGTGACTGTATTTGGTGATAGGGCCTCTAAACAAGTAATTAAGGTAAAATGAGGTAACACGGGTGGGCCCTGATCTGAGGGTTGTCCTTTTAAGAGGCAGGTAGGACACAGACATGCACAGAGGGAGGCCACGAGAAGCCACAGCAGACGACCATGCGTAAATGGCCACCTACAAGCCGAGGAGAGAGGCCTCGGAAAAAAGCCCTGCAAACGCTCTGGCATCTGACTTCCAGGCTCCAGGACGGTGGAAAAATATATTTCCGCTGTTTAAGTCACCCAGTTTGTGGAACTATGGCTAAGCAGCCCTGACAAACAAATGTATCATCTTAGGGTAACACATAGAATGAAAAAAAAGGCAGGGCCCAGGACCAAGTTCTGAGTATGTACAGCATTCCAAGGCTGAACGGACTGGCGACAGTCAGCAAAGAATGGGTCCAGGGAGCCCAGAGAAGATCTGGGTGTGTGTGGTGGAGGGTCACGAATCCTGGGAGCCAAGGTCTGCACCCAGGCACGTCTGACACTAAAGCCCAATTCACTACCTCTCCCTGGTAGCAATACCCTTGGGATTGGAAGAGAGTGCTGGATACAGGCCCACTGCTTAGCCCCTAGCTTCTCCTGAAATTCCCCCAGAGAGGACAGCTTGGGTGGGCTCCAGGGAATGTGCTGGCCCCTGGAATGGCTCCTTCTAACTCCTGGAGTG
Source organism: Pteropus vampyrus (assembly GCF_000151845.1). NCBI lineage: Eukaryota > Metazoa > Chordata > Mammalia > Chiroptera > Pteropodidae > Pteropus > Pteropus vampyrus. Next base: position 1,357,017 of record NW_011888811.1, read on the forward strand.
GGCCAACTCTGAGGTCCCCAGATCTGAAAGGGAAGGGGCCCCATCAAGCAAGTCTTTGCCCTGACAAACCCATGACTTGGGGTGTTCCCGTGGATCCACTAGATCAGTGATTCTTGGTGTGTAGCCCGTAGACTACTTGCATGAGAAAGGGAGGAGTGCTCATTAAAGGCACATCCCTGGGTCCGACTCAGGTCTACCGAATCAGAAGTCCGGGGGTGGGGACCAGGAATCCACGTCTTCACTAAGTATCCCGGGTGATTTTTATGCACACTAGGTTTACGAGCTGCTGCACTGATTGGGGGCTGCAAGGCAGGAGCTGTGCATCACTCTCCCAGCACCTAGCGTGGCACCCACCCGTGGGCCTCTCAATAAGTAATTGCCAAATAGGGGACTTTCCCCCAGTTGAAGTAGGCCAAGTTCATGTGCTCTGCTGAAAGACCATGACATTAAATCTCCCTTGGGCAGATGTGTTCTACTGTTGGCCCCTTGGATGATGGCCCCTTATGCCATCCTGCAGGATGCTGACCCATTGCTCCTGGAGCACAGCCAACCCAGCCTGGGGCCTGGGAGAAAGAGTTCGTTTCCACGGAAAAACCTAAACACACTATCCCTCCACCAACATGCCCAGGCCTTCGACGCAGGCCCTGCAATGAAGACCAGCGCTGGCTCCAGAAGAACTGAGAAGAGGTGAGGGGTGGGCGGGGCCCGGTACTGGGCAGAGACTTGAAAAAGTTGCAAAAAGACACCCAGGGCAGTGGGCAGAGTAGTCTTGGCATGGTCCTTGGCCAGCTCAATCCCCAGTCCTGTCTGGGGCAGGGCAGGCAGCAGGCCAGCAGACGAAGCCTGTCAAGAACAAGGTCCTTGATGCGCCATGGAACAGACACGACCATGGAATCTCCTGACCCTTTGTAAGAGCGAAGCCCTGAACTGGTGTGAGCTTTGGTGTGAGCAGCCGTGGCTCAGCATTTCCACCTCCGTTTTACTTCTCTCTGGGAGAAAACCACATCGGCATGTTCTGGGAGTAAATGCAGGTTCCCACTGGAGCCCCCACAGGATGCTGAGGGGCCTGGGGGTCAGGTGGCCTTGACTTTCTGAGCACAGGGGTGTAGCCACCGGCAGTAACACACAGGTGCTGAGGCCTCCTCCCAGAGGCGTTGGGCTAGGCAGGCCAGATGGCCTTTGTGTGTGCTGCCTGGCACATGCTGGGAGGCCAAGAACAAACACATCAAGCACAGAAGGCAGAGCATCCAGAAGGCAGGGCTGGAATCCCCACAAGCTCAGCTCAGCTCAGCACCTGGGGCGCTGGTTCAAAATGCAAGAGCCTGAACTGCATCTCAGGCCAGGGGAACCGGTCCCTGGGGTAGGGCCAGGGAGTCCACACTCCAACACGCACCCTGCAGGACAGCAGAGCAGCTCCCAAAGCAGTGGGAGGGCCCGCGGGAAGGGAGGGAGAAGCAGGGGTAAGACGAGGGGAGTCAGGATGTCTGTGATTTGTGATTGGGGTTTGGCAGGTTCCGTGGTGTGGCTTTCCTGAAGGTGTCTATCCCTGTCCTTCTCAAAGGCACCTCGAATGGAGAGGCTGTCGTGTCAAGATGAGGGCGTAATATTCCCATTTTGAGAGACAGAGCTGAGTACGAGAAACAAAGGAAGAGACCTAGAGCGACGACAGTCAGAGGGATGGACACAGACAGACAAACATGGGGCGGAAAGCAAACAGCTATGGATGCAAAGACTGCTGGGTCGGCTCTGGCTCTCTCCCTCCCTCCTGCAGGAGGCTCACAGCCATTGGGACTGTCCCTCCCCTTCCCCAGCTCTCTCCTCTTCCTGCCCACATGCCCCAGAGGATCCTACCCTTCGGGACCTTGCACTCGCCTGCTTAGCAGCTGCTGAGTCGTGGAGATTTGGGCTTCCCTGGACTGACTGTGTGAGCTCACTATTCATGAAAGACGGGGCCGAAGGCGATAACAAATGACCTTCTAAATGGCAGCAGCCTAAAGCAAGTGCGGGCTCTGGAGCCAGTGAGCCTGGGTTCTAATCTCGGTTCTGCCACTCAGTGATGTCGGCTGAGCCTCAGTTTCCTCATCTATAAAATGAAGAATAACCTCAGGGTTGCTGGGAGGTTTAAACGAGACGATATAAGTTACAGGGTCTGGTACATCATGGTACCTTTTGCATGTAGCATAGGAGACTCTAAGAGAACATCCGATTCTAGTTTCAAGTAACCAAAATTACTATAGCAGAGAAGAACCTCAATTCACAATCTGGTCCAACCACCTGCCTTCAGACCATATAGGTATTTGAAGTAATTATCCTATTTTTTCTCTCTATTAGGCAACTGAAATCCATATTGGCAATGACTTGCTCAAGGTCAGCCATGGGAAGGGACTCTCTTTTAACCCAATAAGGAGTAAAGCTGTCATGAGTCTGCTCTCTTCAGCAGCTGGCTGTGAGCAGGATGAATAGCTAAGGGCTTCCCAGCAGCCGCTGCAGGGTCTGGGAACAAGTGAGGGACCTAGAGGACAAACAGACAGACCAGGACATGCTTGCAGAGGCCCTCCAGTAAGGTCTGCCCAGGCCGGCTAAGCACATATTCTTTCAACTAACACTGAAGGCATGAAGGCATAGAGACACAGGTTTTGTCCCCAAGGCACATAGTCTGAGAGAAAGCAGCACAGAGAGTCTTGGCGCTAAGGGAGATTTCTAGAAGGTGCTCCCAAACGGTGTAAGACAGCAATTATTGAAGACCTAGTCTCCTCCTCCTCCCACCTGCCTGGTGATGGGTCAGCACTAATCAGCCACCCCTCCCAGGGGAGGATGGAGAAGAGGAAAATGTCAAGTCCCTGGTAACAACTCTGACAAAGGGCTTGGTGGGGAGACATTCCCCACCACTGACTGGTCAGTGGCCTCTGATGTTTTGCGAGAGGCCAAGAAGAGACCGGTCATCTTGATCCACCGAGAACCCTGCCATGTGCAAAGGAAGCTCACTCAGTTGCTAGATGGGATTGTGACCTGGGTGCCTTAGAGCTCAGAAGGCTCCCTGAAGGTGTCTTAGGACCCATCACTGGGTGATGCAGAGAGAGCACATCCAGGCACCTAGGACTCCTGACCTGCTTCCACTGGGGCACAGGCAAGTTTACCTGCCTCATAAGCTGGACATCTACCTCTGATTTCACCAGCAAGAATTCCCTTGCTCACCCTACACCCGACACGTTTGAAAATCACTATCTTCAAATCTAAGCTCCTTCAGGGCAGGGACCTTGCTCCATAAAGTCTGCTGCCAGAAAAAGTGAAAATAATGAGAACAGATTTTAATAAGGGCAGGGATCATGGCTTATTAATTTTTCCATCCTCCAAATTGCCTCGTACAC
>NW_011888811.1:1362859-1375730 GCF_000151845.1 Pteropus vampyrus
CCCACTGCTTTGAGGACAGAGTGGTGTGGCCAGGTCTGGCAAGGGCTCCACTATATGTGGGACATTGAAGGGGTGATTGACGCTTTCTTGGATGTTCTTTCTAGCGGCACCTTCCCTATGCCAATGCTCCTTAAACTCAGGGCTATACATCCTTTGGAGAATCTGATGAAAACTACTAGACTCACTCCCCAGAAACGCACATGTGACAAAGCCTGGCATGCAATGGGCCAGACCTTGCATTACAGCCACCGGCCCGCCCTCCTTCAAGTCCCGCAGCCTCTGCTCTCCCATTCGGCAGGGTGCTCTGTCCCTTACACTTTAAACTGGCTCTGGGTGGAGGGAGATGCACAAAGGGAGATGAGATCGGACGTGATGAGAAGTTAGTTGTGATATGACTTCTCCCTGTGATGAGAAGCAGAATGGCTCAGCCCCTAAGGGAAGACTCCAACCCTTTAGTCTCTCCAGAATAATCACCTAAGATAGGCATTACGGCACTGGAACAGACCCGGGGTCTAGGGCAGTCCCCTTCAGGAGAAGAGAAGTGGCCGTCCGAATGCAGAAGTCCTGTTGTTTTGCTGGACCTCTAGGGGGAGCTAAAATAGTGCAGAGGACGGGGTTTTTTTCCCCCTACCTGACCAGTATCCAATTTCTCTCCCTTTTGTTAACAATATTCCAAGTTTTCTTTGGGGAATCACTCCTCCCACATTTTCAAGTCACTTGGTTCTCGCGAAGCTGACTTCAACCTCCCTCCTAGAGCTGGGCACATGATCCACGCCTGGACCTTCAGACAATTCTAATTCTCCCTGCCCTGCAACAATGACTGATTCACTCAGAAAAGCCAGCGAGTCTCAGCACCCACACTTGTTCAAACTGCTGGGAAAGGTAGACACTCTTTCCAGGGGGGTTGCTAGCCTGGTACCATGTAAACTTTGTGTTGACAAGAAAGTCCGTCAATACAAAGGCAAGCAGGGCGGAGAAAAGAAAAGAGACCGAGTCTATGTAATATCATTTCACCCGCTGGATCCAGCTGTGCCTGAAGCTAGCCCACCCCAGGACTTTGAAGTTTAATAAGCCAATAAATGCCCTTCTTTGCTTCCTCTGTTTCTATCAGATTTCTGTCATTGCTGCAAAGGGTTCGAATGCTCTCAGAGTTGGCAGAAGTGTTTGGCATTGCCACACACTACCTGGCCTGGCTTACAAGTTCCATGAGCCAGGCAACTTAGCCAAAGGAAAACTGAATGCAATACATCTGGCTTCATTTGCTAACAATGCCCTGTGGGTTCTTTCCCAGTAAGGTTGACTCAGTGTCTAGGGAGATCATGGACTTGAAGCCAGATCATCCAAAGTTCAAATTTTGACTCCACCACCTTACAAAGTCATGAAACATCTTGATCTTACCTTTCTCCTCTCTAACATGTAGATAACGTGATATAACCTATGCTATAAGGTTACTTTTAAAATTAATTGAGATAATGCACATACAGAAGTCTTATTACAATGCCTGGCCCGTAACGGATGCTCTAAATATGTCAGCTTTATTATTTTAATTGTATTTGTGGCAGTGGAACTCAACTGCTTAGGATCCTGTGAAGCCAAAGAACACCTAAAGTCACTGGGGTCTACACCCCTTAGAAGCACAGCCTGGTCAAAGCACTGGGCAGGTGACATTGGAGTGGGTAGGATCCAGAGTCTTTTTAGCCTGTTGCTAAAACTCCAGTCGTGCTCCTTCAAAATAAACTGCATACAGGGTCACTGGAAAACCTTGATTATAGAAACTGAGGCCAGCAAGTGGAAGACAACTGGGCTTTGAGGTTTAACAGATCTAGGCTGAAAGCATATCTCTACCCTTTAGCTAAGTATCTCTGGGTCAGTCACTTCCTCTCTGAGTTTCAGAGAGAATAAAAGTAAGAAGATTTTAAGATGTATCTTCATAATCTTTGTAGGATTAAACAGGATGAGGCACGTAAAAAGCCAGGCACAGAGCAGACCCTTTACGATAGATATTACTGTTAGAAACATCCCACCCTCAGCCCCCAGCCTCTAATTACCTTCTCTTAGCCTCTTCATATCGAAGGCGCAATCTAACCCTCTCTGCCAACTGATTGTTGCTGCTGGTGCCGAACTGGGGAGAAGAACAAAGTCAGGAATTATATGGCTGTTGTGGCCAGTGCTGAGTTGAGTTTCAAGAGCTCAGGAGAGACTTGACAGCTTGTGTGGGAAGCAGCTAAGAATAGCCCGCAATTATGGAGCTGGCTGAGCGGATGGCAATGAAGCTAGTTAGGCAAAAACACTTTTCTTCCTTCAGGCCGTGAGAAGGGCCCCGAATACAGACATCGATCACATCTAGAAGAGAAGCTGGGGGCCCAAAATATCACGTTGCAGCTTCAAATGGCTTAGAGCCCATTCAAGCCACAGAAGCATGGAGGACAGCTGGTCAGGAGGAGACAGGAACAGCTAATATACAAGAAAGCCATTCTGGGAGCACTGGGAAGGGGGTCGACCAAAAACTCAGGAGGCTGCCGTCGGGCGTGAAACACTGGGTGATAAAGAGAAGGTCCTGGAAGTGGAAGGAGGCACAGAGTTCCTTCACAATTACTTTGGCCCGCAAGAGGGTGACAGGTAGACACAGGGGTGGTATAGAGAGGAGCAGGTAGCCCTGTTGGCTGGGTCTGTCGGTCAAGAACGGCAAGAAGCTACAAGGCTCACCCAACCAGATGTAGATATGGCTTCTCTTTACTAGTGGGAACACAGCTACGTCAGATAGGAATAGCATTTCAGCCATGGAGGCTGGGAGGGACGTTTGCTCGACGTCACCTGCTCTAGGAAACAAAAGCTCTCCAAAAATGATGGCTTGCCACAGGTCAGTCCTGCCCTTGGTTTCATGAGCTATGTCTGGAGGGAACTTGCACTGTTCAGCACTATGACCAGACTGAGCTTTTGAACTGGGGGTCAGGCAGCTGTCTGAAAGCTGTGTGTACTGTTTTGGGACAAACAGGAGGAAAATATCCTGTTTTCCAGCTGGTGAAAGAAAAACAGAATAGTGCCGAAAAACAGTATGAAGGAAATCAAAAGTACTTTCTGTGCAGTGTCTAGAGACAAACCACATGGCCAGGTGATACTCAGGACACAGAAGAAGTGCTGACATTTCGTCTATATCCTCATCTCCTGGAAAGCTGGGGCCAGATCTGCAGCAGACTGAGCTCCAGAAGGCTGAGTTAGTAGCCAGCCCCACAGAGCGCCATGAGCCAGCTCCTTAGGTGAGTAACGGGAAGGTGGCCGCCCACCATAGCAGCCTCCCAAAGGCTGTCCCTTGGGAGGCCCCCAGCAGCCCGCACTGCCTACTCACGCTTCCTGAGATGTCTGTCTGGGAGCTCACGTCCAGGTACTGTTTCGGCAATGGGAAACTCGAGCTCTCCAGGGAGCTGCTGCTGGACCACAGGTCCGAGTGTGACCCTCTGTCAGTGCGGAAGCCGTCCTTCAGCATGGCGAGGCTCTGATGGGCAGAGGGCAGGGTTAGTGACACACCTTCTTGGGAGGGAGCTCTGGGTCTGTCACACTCCATGCACCTTTCCTCCACTTTTTGTAATTTAGCAGGATCCCAAGGTCACCCAGACATTCTACTTATCTTGAAAAGAGCCACCAGTGCGCGGGTACTTAGTAGGTGCCAGGCCTATCACACGGGAGAGACTGGTGGGGACACTGGCTCTGGAGACACACTGCCTGAGGTGGAACTTCTGCTCTGCTAGTTCCTAGCTGAGTGAATTGAGCTAGTTGATGAACCTCTCTGTGCCTCAGTTTCCTCTCCTGCAAAATGGGAATGATCACTGGTCCTATCTCACATGGCTATCATACTAATTAAATGAGGTGAACAACGCAAAGTGCTAATACAGACAACACTCAGGAACTGTTAACCCTACTGTGACCTTATTATCCTGACCACAGTCCTGCCAGGAATGACCCATGATTATGCCCGTTTTATCCATGAGGGGGTCATGATGTGGAGAAGCTGGCAATTGAGAGCTGGGATTTGGTCCTAGTCTATCTGACCAGAGATTCCGCGCTCTGAGCCGCCAACATGATGGGAATGTGCCTCACTGTCCACTAGTGCCTCATCTGAACGCTCTCACGGGGCTGCTGTCCTGCCAGGAGCTCTGAAATCGTTCTGTTTGTGAGGGAGCGTAAAGCTTCCTTCACTGAGTCACTTACGGCATCTCTGAGCCTCAGACTCCTGATCTGCTGATAAAAACGATAATATCTCAGAGGTCAGGGTAGTTCCTGTGAGGGGCAGTGAGAGGCACAGGGGTTAAGAGAATGGGCTTCTAGACAAGTGTTCGTGGGTTTGCATCGTGGCTCTACCAGGTACTCTGTGAGCTGTACGGTCTTTACCTGTACGATAGGGATGACGTAGGACTGATGTGAGGAATAAGTGAGCCACGATGCATGCAAAGTGCTTGGCACAACTGCCTGGCACATTAAATCACATTTATTACCATTTGTTCAGTTCCCAGCATAGAATCAGAACATGCAATGAAATGCTTATAAAGATGCTACATTCTGCCTTCTGGTTTCGTGATGCCTCCCTTCCTTCGTTTCTTTGTTTCTTTGGCCAGGTAGGTAGCTCTAGTTGTTGGTACGTGGCTTTTGTTTTGGCTGGCTGGTTTTTGTTCTCTCTCTTTTATTTTCGCTGTGTGTGTTTCTTCGGGTCGTTCGTTGCTTCTTCTGCTCCTTTTTTTCTTCTATAAAATGAGGCCGAAAGCTCAAGATAATTAGTGAGAACTCGGTGATCTGTGTAGCATGTGGACAGAGTCCACGAGTCCAGGCACAGGTGCGTGGGAGAACTGGAGATGGGGCCCGTGTCACAGAACTCTCGTACCTTAATGAGATCTTGCTTCTCCTTTTCTCCACAGGTAATGGCCTTTTTGATGGCTTTTGTTTCTCTCAAGACAGCCTGAGCTTCATCCAGTTTGTAGCTGCCCTGAGCATCAGACATTTTCTTATCGATTCTAGGAGACAGCCAGTGGGAAAAGTCAGACAGAGATGGGGCGAGGGGCAGGGTTTCCCCAAGGCAAAAGCGCAGACCACAGTGCTTCATTCCCTCAAGAAGTCTTCTCTCTATCCTGCCTATGGGATAAGGCACGGAAGGACCTTGTTAAATTGCAAATGTCCCATAATGTGGGGCAGCAGAAGCAACACCACTCGAAGTCGAGGGTCCTCTAAGTGTCCGCTCTTCCAGGAAGCCTTCCCTGATTACCTCCCTGAGTCCTCCAGGCTGGGTTAGGTGTTCCTATAAGATGTTGTACATAGATGCGACATTGCACTCATCAAGTTGTATTATGGTTAATAATTTATGTGGTAGTGGCCTGTAAGTTGACTCTAGCAGGCTTGAATATGTTCGAGTAATTTTAGTACCTGGCATATTAGTTCTTTAATGTCTCAACCTCAGAACTCTTGATATTTGAGGCTGGATCGCTCTTTGTTGTGGGGGGCTGTCCTGTGTACTGTAGCATGTTTAGTGTCATCCCTGTCCTCTGCCTACTAGATGCCAGTAGCGTCTTGACCCTAAGTTGTGACAACCAAAAATGTCTCCATACTTCACCTAATGTCCTCTGGGGAAGAGGAGCAAAATCACCCTCTTTGAAGAGCATTTGTGGAGTTAACGACATGATGAAGGAAAGGTAAAAGGACAAAACCCCTCAGGCCTGCTGCTTAGTAGTGTGGTCTTGGGTATGGCCCTCAACCGCGAAGAGCCTTGGTTTCCTCCTCTAAAAAAAAGGTAGACAATGTCAGCCCAGCGCATGTCACCGGGGTGTTAGGAGTATCAGTGGGAGAAAGGATGGAAGATCACGTGGTGAAGGAATGTGAGGGGTTAAAAGGCTTCTAGCCTGGAGCTTTATCGGCTTATCTAGGTCCTATGCACAGGTCCGTTTTGATGGGGGTGGGGGAGGGGAGAGAATTTTAAAAAGTTAAGGGTCATGATGTTTTCTGAAGGTCAGACCAAACCGGAGACGGTGTAGACCCCGGTCCTCTGGGGAAGTGGGGCTGCGCTGGGGGAAGGGTTCAGAGGGCAGAGGCGAATTTTAACTGCTTCACCACGTTGCCAAATGTGCCACCCGAGGTTTCAGTCCCAGGTGCAGGAAAGGGGTTGTGACAGTCGCAGAGGAAGCACCACACACCCATTACTTCAGGATGAGACCCTGCTGCGGGCATTCCTTCCCACTTCCTGCTAGAGGCCAAATGGTCCTGAGCTAAAAATAACCTGAATGGGAATCACTGGGGGGGCGGGGCGGGGCAGGGCAGGTTTCCATCCTGGTCTCATCGTCTGCGCCCCTGAGCAGGAGAGGGAGGAGGGACTCGGCCTCAGCACAGTCCTCCCGTTTCTCTTTCGTTATTTCAGCCTCCACGGAGCGAAAACAAAGCCCCATTTATGTCTCCCCACTAAAAATAGCCTGTCTCTTCCTTTCGAGGACTTGGGCCTGAGCAAGCCTGCCAGGTCAGAGAAGACTGCTCTCAGATTTAGTTGGAGAAATTAGTCGAAAGGGAGCTCCCCCCAGCAAAGGCTGGCCCAAGCCGTCTGTGAAGAGGAGGACCCCTCAGAGTGAGTGTCCAGGACTGGAGGTGGCCCTGCCCCAAATGCAGGGGAGGGGTGGGTGCAAGGGAGACCTTGTTTGCTTGAGCAGGTCCAGGGGCTGGAGGCTTTGGGGAGGGGGCTGTGCCCAGCTGTCCTCTGCCAACAGGGTGAGGATGGCTTTGAATCCTCAGCAGGATGAGACAGAAGCAGTTTGTCTCTGGGCCTTGGGCTCCTCAGACAGCCTCTACCTGATTTTTCTCAGGGGCCTTAGCAACCCAGGCTCTGGAATTTGGCTCCCGAGAGTAGCTCCAAGAGGGAGCACTCTTGGGATTGGGGTGAGGGGAGGAGAACAAAGGGTCACCATTATGTACTCAGTGAATGAGTCTTTTTTTTTTTTTTTTAAGGTTAAAGAAAAGTTGTGTGGTTGGGGGGAGGCGAGGGTATTCGGGGTGGGGGGGGGCGGTGTGTTTTAGAATTTCCAAATCATGCAGCTGTCCTTTCTCTCGGCACGTCAGATTCACACACCCAGTAGCCACAGAGACGCAAGGAAGAGGCTCCGACAGCAGCCAGCTCCTCTCGGTCTTGTCCAGACAACTCTCACCTGGGCAGGGCAGCTCTGGGGACACGCAGAGAGATATTGCGCTGTCCTCCTCCCACGGGGGTGATGTGCCAAGTCCCAACTCTTTCCTATTTATGTGGGCTCAAGGCAGCTGGCAGGCCCTAAACCCCGGCTTTTGTCTTGATTTTCCAGTCTCCCCTAAGAGGTGTCCTTCAATCCTCATCGTCCTCTTTTCTTTTGAAAATGAGCTGGGGACCATGAACTGAACAAATGGATACATTCCACCTTGCCCCGTGTAATGCAAAAAAGGGAGGCTAGGAGGTAGGAGTGACTTCATCGTCCCTTATCAGAATCTGAAACAGATCCCAAGAGATATAGACAGATGGTGAGGGGCCCTACGCTTTCCGGGTGGGGAGCGGTTTGCCTGGGATGCTGCCAGGAAGGGAGGTCTTAGGACATGAATTTCAAAATCTAATAGTGCCGGGTTCTAATCCCAGCTCGGACGCTTACTAGCTGGGTGGCCTTGGGTGTGTTTTCAACCCCATCAGTGCCTCATCTATAAGATGGGTCAAAACAAACACTTCTCTTAAGGGAGTAAAGGCCGTGAAATGTGGTGACTGAGGCACACTGCTTACCCAGAGCAGCCTCTAGCCCAGGGCGGATGTTTAGTTCATCCGAGTTCCTTCCCAAGGTCAAGCAGGCAACCAGCAAGAGGTCACCCCTCTTGCTGAGCACATAGTTTAAGGGCTGCTCAGGCCCACGTCATCTTGCCACAGGCGTTCCCCCCTCCCTGCCAGGAAGGGAGGTCTTAGGACATGAATTTCACCCCTTACACTCACTGGGCTCCTATGTGCCAGTCACTGTCACACACTTCACGTGAATTTTCCAATTCAATCTTCACAATAACTTATTTTTCAGATAAAGAAAACTAAAGCTCGGCGGTCCCAGGACACTGGCATTCGAACCCAGGCCATGTCTTCTGGAGGCTACAAGCCTAACCCTCTATGCCAAGGTGTGTGTTACAGCAGGTGTCCCCCGCACTGAACGAGGGGAGCGGGCTTCCGGCTGGGGGGGCGTGGGCAGCCAGACTCTGCTGCAGGAGTCTTATCTGGCTGATACCGGGCGGGAGGACGGAGGGAAAAAGAGGAGGCTTGTCTCTGAGGTTTCAGCTCAGCTTACCCAAACGACAAGAATTTTCAATGCTGCTACAGGGTGACAAAGTGGTAAAACAGGTTTGTGGTGGCTCAGAGAATAATGGGAAGGGTTCTCACCAGAAGCTCCTGAGGATTGCAGGACGGGGGAGGAGGGGGGAACGCCTGTGGCAAGATGACGTGGGCCTGAGCAGCCCTTAAACTATGTGCTCAGAAGCTACCCCACTGCCAAGTGGAGGCCTGAGGAGGCTGCTTGCTTTACAGGTCAAAAACCAGGAGTTTTCTCAGCTCGCATGACTGCCTTCCACTGTCCCTGGCTCTGCCGAAGATCACCAAGAAGCCGAAAGCACGATCCCTTAGTGAGATCGGAATCTGGGGTGAGATAGGACTGGCATATGTTTATATACATGTATCAGTAACATATATCTATATAAGCACATATGTAGAAAACCATAATTTGCAATGATTTATAATATAAAAATGTACTGCACACGATCTAAAACACTCTCCTATGTCTTGTTTTGGGAGGGATTCATGGTGGTTTGCCCCAAGCGGTGGGGACTTAGTGGTGGGAAGATGTAAGAAAGAACCAACAGGCCTCGATTAATTGGGCCCGGGGACAGACATCCAAAGGCTCAGGCTGCGGCCACAGGGTGGGAGCGGATATGAAGCTCAGAGAATGATGAACAGGTATAGTCAAGGAGAGAGAAAAAGCAAGTGACTGCAGAAGCCGCTGCTTGTACAGACGGGACCTCCTCGGGAATCTACGTGACATGTCCCCGAGACCGGAAAACTCAACTGGATGTCCTCCGTGGACCTTCCAGGCACCTCTGTAATGACTGTCCAATGAGTCCATTAGATAGACTGAAGGTGACCCAACGCATAAATCTCGGTTATATGTGTGGTTAACGAAAACAGTAAACTAACACTTGCTGAGTACTTACTATGCGACTCAATTTCCTCGTCGATAAAATGGAGTCAGCTAAAAGAACATTCCTTACAGAGTTGCGATGAGGATCGAATGAGGTCGCCCAAGCAGAAACGCTGTAAGTGCTTCCTGGCACAGAGTGACTGCTCTGAGCTAGTACAGTCACGACAATGACAACGAACACAACGGCTCGGAAGAAACGAACAGAGCCGCATCTTACTTGGCCGCAGGTTAGCCTCTAAAAGTGAAAATTACATTGGATCGAAGTTGTTCTGGGAACTCCTTAAGTCACCTATAAAGTACTCTGTGGTGGAGAGCGCCTTGTTCCTTCCACAGAGCATGGCAGATGAAGTCGCTGTTCAGTTTTAGGGTCATGGGCAAAAAGAACCTTTCTGGTTTGTGTGCCTCTGAGATTCTGCTGGTTCTACTGGAGGGGATGAGACAGGTGAACAGAAATGCCCCACAGTACTTGTTTCTACGACTGCCTCGTAAAACTCAACTGAATGAAATGGAGCTTAACGGCTTCTGGAATCAGGGGACGATGAGAACTCTGTGGTCTGAGACGACCCTCCTTTTCTCCTTCAAAACCTGACCCTTTAGTAAATGCCCATGGAACAGAACTGGAATCGAATGATTTGAGCCACACTTGAAGAAGGGAGGAAAGGGGCTGACAGAGAGAGATGGAGGACAGGAGGGGAGCATGGGCAGGGGGCACGGCAGGGTGGACTTACTTCTGCAGGGTCTGAAAGCCACGCTCTTTGAACTGTAGCTCCTGCTGCAGGTGAACCATCTCTCTCTTCAGCTTGTTGACCTAGGTGACAGAAAAACAACTGGACGTGGGACTAGGTAAGAGGCTGACAGTGAACTGCAGTCTGCTTTCTCCCCAAAGAGGAACCTGGAGCGCCCCCGCTGCCTGCATAATGACTCAAGTCAACATGACCTGGGCCACACTGTTCACAACGCCCTCCCCTCACTGATGCCGCCTGGGTCTCCGCAGCTGCCTACTCAGTCGGCATCCCAGCCCGGTGTCCTGCAGGCCATCCAGAACCAGCCCTTGCTCCAGGGAAAGAGGAAGTAGACAGGCGCTGGCCGACCTGGGATAGAGCTTGACCTCCCCACAACCTATTTCTCAAGCCATCTTCACTCTCTGTTGCTCCTTTCCTATTCTCATTGGTGAGGATGATGGTAAATCTCAGGGTCGTGCATTACTTAAAGCAGGTGATGGGTGTGGGATGGCTGTGCATGGAAGCAAGAGGCAATATAATAACCGTAGAGGGAAGAATGGCCCCCGCTGGATGAAGCATCTACTCTGCTCTTGGTGGGGAGGACAGTTGCCTGAGGCCGACTCAGTGACCCCTATCAATAGCACAGACAAAGAGGTCCTACCCGGGATTTTGCAGTGGCGATTTCAGCTTTCAGAATCTCAGGGTCATACTTAGAGCTGGATGATGAACCAGAAACCACTGCAACAAAAAAGAAAAAAAAATTCTGTAGAAGAAACAGATTTTGGCAAAGTTGCCTTATTTGGCCATCTAGATCAAGCTAGAAAGAAATGACTAATAGTGAATAACGTACATGTCCAAGAAACGAGGATTTGTACAATAAATACGGTACATACGTAAAATAGGGACGGCACAACTAATGTGACTTAAAATGATGGAGCAGAATACCGAACAAAAGGGAAAATGTCTAAAACTTATTGTTATATGAAAACAAGTTTACAAAAAAATACGAAGAGTAACATAAACTTGGAAAATATACACAGTAAACAACACATGCATACATATGTACAACTAAAAACAGACCAGAAATATATTAAAAAGTTACCAGCACCTCAATCAAGAAATAGGTCATCTGCTTCCCCCTTTGTGTCCATGTCCACTCACTAACCCTCCAACAAAAAGAATTTTATATTTGAACAGGACCTTAGAAACTGCCTTTAAAGTCTTGCCTTTTCATAGTTTTCATTTTTGGTTTTTATTCAAGTTATATATGAACACAGTTTAATGGTCCAACACTGTACAAGTTTTGCTATATAAAAAAAAAAGAGCATTCCACAGGCATCACTCCTATTCCCACATCTCACTCTGGAAAAGGGAACCATTTCAACACGGCCAGCCAGTGTCTTGGGTATCTGCCTCTCTATGTCTAATATGCATGTATTGCTGCTTCTTGATTTTCTCAGTCTTAGGCATTATGTATTTACTTGTCTCTTTGGAGAACGGAGGCTTAAGTTCCCTTTCATGCCCAGCTCCTACACCAAACACAGGCACCCCTCCCCGCTCCCCATCCTCCTTAGAGATAGCATAATTTGGGTGAAGCAATCTTCAGTGTTTGCATTACTTTTACTCTGCAAACACTATTCGGGGCAGAGGCGTGTAGCTGACTTGCTTACTTTTCCTTTCTAGCTCATTTATTTTTCCAAGAGTTAATAATTGGCATTTTTATGCTTGCCTACAAACTTATCATGGATTCAACCTCACTCTGCCAGTTAACTGAATCTCCTCCCACAGAGCCCAGGCCAGTATGCTCCATTCTGCTAGGTTCCTCTTTTTCACTCCATTTCGCCCAGGTCTGTGCCGGCTCTGGCGTGAGCGGCTTGCTGTCTGCACAACTGGCCCCCGGAGACCCCCTCCTTGCCTCCTCCTCTCCCCTAAACACCACGTCTTCTTCCCTTCTGTGGCCCAGGCCTTCATTTTGGTAGAACAACACTTCTAGTTGCTTCCTGAGAGGAAAACAAGGAAGAAAATTAACTTTTTGAAACCGTGCATGTCTAACTATCTTTACCCCATACTTGATTAAAGGTAGTTTTGCTGGATATGGAATTACGGGTTGGGAATGATTTTCCTTAAAATTTTGAAGGTGCTGCTCCATTATCCCTTGGGTTTCCAGTGTTACCATTGAGAAGTCTAGAACTATTCTGAGCCCTAATAATTTTATTTTTTAATTCAACCCACAGACTGTATTCAGATTTACCCACTGTCTTACTTGTCATCTGTAGTACGAATTTTTCAGGTCCAGGATCTAATCCAAGATCACCTGCTGCATTTCAGTTGTCACGTCTCTTTAGCCTTCCTTCATCTGGATTAGTCTTAGTGTTTTTTCTTCTCAAATGTGACATTTTGAAAAGATGGGGCCAGTTATTTTATGGAATATCCCTCGATTTGGGTTTGATACTTCATTAGATTCAGATTACACACAGGTGGGAGGAACACCCCAGAAGTGACACTGTGTTCTCACTGATCCTATCAGGTGGCAAGTGATTGTGATTTGTTCCTATGTTGGTGATGCTAACTTCGAGCGCCAATCCTGGACATGTCCTCCAACTTTTCTGTCAACTTACTATTTTCCTGTGTAATAAATAACCTGTGCAGAGATTATATAAAGCTTTATGAATATCCCTTAAAGTAAATGTTCCTTAAAGTATATTGATGGCTCTTGCCCGAATCAAATTACTGTAATGAAAGCCAGATAGTAATTTTAAAACTCTATCATTCCTTCTGCATTTATTAGTTGACATTTTCCTGTAAGGGTCTTTCCTTCTTCTTTATTTATTTACTTTTGTCAAGATGGATCTATGGATTCTGATTTTATTCAATGGGTTATAATCCATTACTATCATTACTTATTTTGATGTTCAGATTGCTTCCAGATTTGGCCACTAG
>NW_011888811.1:1375780-1388271 GCF_000151845.1 Pteropus vampyrus
TAGGCATTATGTATTTACTTGTCTCTTTGGAGAACGGAGGCTTAAGTTCCCTTTCATGCCCAGCTCCTACACCAAACACAGGCACCCCTCCCCGCTCCCCATCCTCCTTAGAGATAGCATAATTTGGGTGAAGCAATCTTCAGTGTTTGCATTACTTTTACTCTGCAAACACTATTCGGGGCAGAGGCGTGTAGCCGACTTGCTTACTTTTCCTTTCTAGCTCATTTATTTTTCCAAGAGTTAATAATTGGCATTTTTATGCTTGCCTACAAACTTATCATGGATTCAACCTCACTCTGCCAGTTAACTGAATCTCCTCCCACAGAGCCCAGGCCAGTATGCTCCATTCTGCTAGGTTCCTCTTTTTCACTCCATTTCGCCCAGGTCTGTGCCGGCTCTGGCGTGAGCGGCTTGCTGTCTGCACAACTGGCCCCCGGAGACCCCCTCCTTGCCTCCTCCTCTCCCCTAAACACCACGTCTTCTTCCCTTCTGTGGCCCAGGCCTTCATTTTGGTAGAACAACACTTCTAGTTGCTTCCTGAGAGGAAAACAAGGAAGAAAATTAACTTTTTGAAACCGTGCATGTCTAACTATCTTTACCCCATACTTGATTAAAGGTAGTTTTGCTGGATATGGAATTACGGGTTGGGAATGATTTTCCTTAAAATTTTGAAGGTGCTGCTCCATTATCCCTTGGGTTTCCAGTGTTACCATTGAGAAGTCTAGAACTATTCTGAGCCCTAATAATTTTATTTTTTAATTCAACCCACAGACTGTATTCAGATTTACCCACTGTCTTACTTGTCATCTGTAGTACGAATTTTTCAGGTCCAGGATCTAATCCAAGATCACCTGCTGCATTTCAGTTGTCACGTCTCTTTAGCCTTCCTTCATCTGGATTAGTCTTAGTGTTTTTTCTTCTCAAATGTGACATTTTGAAAAGATGGGGCCAGTTATTTTATGGAATATCCCTCGATTTGGGTTTGATACTTCATTAGATTCAGATTACACACAGGTGGGAGGAACACCCCAGAAGTGACACTGTGTTCTCACTGATCCTATCAGGTGGCAAGTGATTGTGATTTGTTCCTATGTTGGTGATGCTAACTTCGAGCGCCAATCCTGGACATGTCCTCCAACTTTTCTGTCAACTTACTATTTTCCTGTGTAATAAATAACCTGTGCAGAGATTATATAAAGCTTTATGAATATCCCGTTCCTTAAAGTATATTGATGGCTCTTGCCCGAATCAAATTACTGTAATGAATGCCAGATAGTAATTTTAAAACTCTATCATTCCTTCTGCATTTATTAGTTGACATTTTCCTGTAAGGGTCTTTCCTTCTTCTTTATTTATTTACTTTTGTCAAGATGGATCTATGGATTCTGATTTTATTCAATGGGTTATAATCCATTACTATCATTACTTATTTTGATGTTCAGATTGCTTCCAGATTTGGCCACTAGGTGCTCCTTCAAGCTGGCTTCTGTGCCTGTCACACTTTCTTACTCTGCCACAAGATGGTCCTGGCTGACTCCCAGCTCAGACCTGGACTCTGCCATTTTGCTAAGGACTCCTGGTTCTTTTTAGTGGGGAGATTAGAACCCTAGATCCAGAAGGTTCCAGGAAGCACAGAGTCCCAAACAAGATGAACTCAAAGAGGCCCACGCCAAGACACATCATAATTAAAATGTCAAAAAGTGAAATCAACAAGGTTTTTTTTTTTTTTAAACTTCAAAGCTGGAACAAACAGAAAACAAACTTGACTGTATACCGAATGAATAACAGCCATATTAAAGAAAAATGGAAAAGGAAGAATCCAGGCAACTTTTGGCTACAATATTTTCATTCCTCTTAGTCTGAAGATATAAGGACCAAAAAAAAAAAAAAAACGGCAAAGAAAACTTAAATGTGAGTCCTAACTTTTGTGCGACCTGGTTTTTCTCTCTGAAAGCTTTCAGGACCTTGAACCATCCCCCGTGTTTGAAGCAATGATTATGTCTTGGTGGGGCTGACTTTTATCCCTTGTGTTGGCCGTTCCCGGAGCCCATTCAATGTAAAAACCCTCCTCCATCCGTTCTGGGAAATGTTTACGATTTTAATTACAATTTCGTTGATGCTTCTTTCCCGGTTTCCTCTGCTCTATCTGAACTATTATTACTCGGATTTCGTGGCCTGGTGCTCCACGTTTCCCCTTATTTTTCATCTCGTTGAATCTTTTTAGAAGGTTTCCTCAGTTTTACCTTCTAATCTTCCTACGGATTTTTCATTCCTATATTTTAATTTCTAAAGGCTCTTTTCGTGTTCCCTGAAGGTTCCTTTTCATAAAATGGAGCATCCTGTTCTTGGTTGTGCAGCTTCTCGGTGTTTTCTTCTCCATGCCCACTCCCTGTTCCCTCCCAGGGCCTCCCCTCACCATGAGTCTGTTTTAACCTCTATTTTGCATGGTCGAGGCCTTCCTCATTGTCTGGAATCACAGCCGTCGACTCATATTTAAGAGTGGGGGCTGGAGTGGAGCTTGTTGACTGTAGGTTACATGGTGCAGGACTTGGCTGGACTGTTTCATCCAGGAATCGTCATTGTTAGTGTGTCCGCATCTTTTCTCTTTATATCTCTTTTCTCTGTTCAGATTTCCCCAGACTCTTCTACTGTCCAGCCTGGAGGGCAATAGCCTGGCACCATTCTGGGAACCAAGTGGCACATGCGGACTACGGTCTCAAAATCCTGTCTGTCCACGTTCACTTAATCACCACGTTTCCAGTATGTCGCACCCTGACATTGAACTTGCCTATATCCTGTAGTCCAGAGACTCTGTTTTGTTCTCTCCAAACAATAAACCTCCAGTCTTTTGCCAGGTTGAGGATGGGCAATTGTCTGGCTGTAATAATTTGGGGGGGTGATCGGGTGGTCTGTCTCAGAAACAACTTGTATCCAGTCCTCTATATTTGAGACCCTCCTCACTTCACTTCCGTTCCCAGAGATAGGTGCTTCTCTAATTTGCAAGGCTTCTGCAGGTGCTCTACATAGACTAGAGTTTTTGCTTTTGTCACTACTGGCCCATTTCCTCTTTTCTCAAGTCTATCAAACAGGTTGCCACCTGTCCTCTTTCCAGCTTCCCCATTTTACTGCTGTTCTTTTTTCTCCTTACGCACGTATGCCTTTAAAAATCTATCTGATCTCTTCTTGGTTTCAGAGGTGACTGAAATCAGGTGGGTGGTTCAACTGGCATTTTTAACTACAAGCCTCCCAATGATTTACTTTTCAAATTTCCTCTCTCCAAGGCCTGGAGAGAGGCAGGAGGGAGCATGGCGAGGTCTCGAAGAATCCAGCTCTCCTGAGATCTCATTTTTCAGAGGATAGGAGGGCCCCAGAGTAGCCCGAGAACCTTAGAAGTTGACTGGCTGACTTGGATTAAATTAAGAGAATTGGTTTTGAGGTTAGATGTTCCTGGGTATAAAGGCTAGTTCTGCATTTTTTTTTACCAGGGTGACCTTGGGGAAGCTACGTCCCCTGTCTGGGCCTCAGTTTCCTTATCTGTAAAATGAGAACAGCAGTGCGCTGCTGGATTGTGTGTGTCCATGTGTATGTGAGTAGAGAGGGAGGTTACTTTAAATGACACATACAGAGTGGCCCGCATATTGCCCTGCAGGAATATAACAGGTGTTAGTTCTCTTCTCCTTCCCCATGGAACTAGAGATTGCACCACAGGTGACAGCAAAGTCTCCATCCCCAGGCCCTACAGCAGCCAAGGCCAGGTGGTGAAACTCTCACAAGTTCCAGCAGGCCATCTGAGTTAGAAGCGAGGCATGCGACCTCTCCAGTCTGTCGACATGCTGGGGAGGCTTGACTTGGAAGGCGAACCTGGCTTGTAAAACCCGAAGAAAGTCATGAGGAGGCTTGTGTCATGCCTCTTTAACTGGGAAGCTTGGGTTGGGGGATGCCCCAATTCCTGGCTAGTTAGGATCTCAGATAGGTTACCTGAGATGACCCCACTCCCTTTAGATGGAAGTCCTTGAACATTCAAAACGGTGGTATCTTTGAGCCTGATGGCATTCTTGGGAGCACCCGGAAGTCATGTAAGAGAACTGTGTCATTTACTCCCTACCACTGGTCACAGATCTATTCTTACTGGTTCCAAGAATCTGTTAAAAAAATCTGTCATTTCAATGCCGATGAATAATATCGAGTAATAATTATTACTTATTCAGAGCTTAAGAATATGACAAGCACTATTTCAAGAACTTTACATTTGTTAACTCCTTTAAGCCCCATCACACTCCAATGAAGGTGATATTATTATTACATCCCTTTATAGATGAAGAATTTGAGACAGAGAAAAGTGGCCTAACTTGTGCGAGGTCACAATGCTAGTAAGTTGCATATCCTGGATTTGGCCCTGGGCAGTCCAGCTCCAGACTTCATACGCTCAAAACGTTATGTGAAGTGTTTCATGCCAAAAAGAATATTTACTGAGCCATTCATATGTTCTAAGGGAATTGTTTTACCTAGACCACTGTTTTCAGACTGGGGGGATTTTGCCTCCAAGCACACATTTGGCAACGTCTAGAGACATTTCCGGTTGTCACAAATCAGGGCGGGGGGTACTACTGGCATCTGGTGGGTAGAGACTGGGGACGCTGCAAAACATCACACAATCTACAGGAAAACCTCCACGACGGAGATTTATCTGGCCCAAATGTCTCCAGTATTGAGGCTGAAAAACCCTGACATGGAGCCATGAGGCGCAGGTACTATTAACATTTCCACATTAAAACCGAAGGAATGTCGGACTTAAAGAGATGAGGTGCGCTCCACAAGAAGACATAGTAACGATGGAATGGAGACTCGGGCCAGGACTTCTGACTCCAGAGCACAGTGACCGCAACCTCTAGCGCAGCCCTGCTGAGTGGGAATGCTTCGTCCCTGCCCCTGTGACTCTCTTCCCCACTCTGACTTTATTTTAGAAACTTGACATTTGCAGAAAATTCTAAAGCGTAACAGAATGAATATTGCTATATCCTTCACCTAGATCCAATTTTTAGCATCTCTCCGCATTTATTCCGTCTATCCCTCCCCCACTACCCTAATTCTTTTTCTTGGTAGGATGTCGGATTCGCAATAAGTCCTCAATAAATGAATATTGGAAATGGTGGCAAAGATGAAAACCTAGCCCGTATTCAAAGGCAGCAATGTGTCACTGACATCTGCTGATCTGCTGATTAAACTGACACTGCAGTTTTGTTCTGTTTTTTTTGTTTGTTTGTTTGTTTGTTTGTTTGAACCCCTGGACCCTCTTTGGAATTAAGTTGCAGACATGCATGTCCTAAGGGAGAGGACATTCTCCTAGACAGCCACAACATCATTATGAAAACATTTCAGTTGTCTGAGAATGTCCTTTCTGGCTACTTCCCCTCTGGCCTCAACCCCTATGCAGGGTCTTATCAAGGTATACATGTTTTATCTGATTTATGACTCCTGAGGGGCTTTCTTAAAAGTCTAGAACAATTTCCCATCTTTTTGATTTTTCACTGCATTTTTTAAGAGTCCGAGCCAATTATCTTGTAGGATATTCCACGGTATGGATTTGTCTGGCTGTTTCTTCATGAGTCCATTTAAAGTAAACCATTTGTCAAGAATCCTCCATGATGTCCCTATTGCACCACTTCAGAGGCAGCCGATGTCAGGCTGTCTTGTTATTGGCGATGCTCATGTAACAGCCATGTAAGGTGGCAGCTGCGGCTCTGTCCCATGTGAAAACACACATTATCCTCCGAAATTAGGCAAGTGATGTGTGGGGTGACACTTTGGGTCTATGTAAAACATTCTGACCCTCAAATAGGAAAGTGTACACACTTGTCATTTTTTTTCAGACTACATGAATTAAAGAGTGAAAAAAATCACTTCACTACTTTGAATCTGAGTTTTACTAGGGACAATATCTCCCCTTTGGGCTATGGTAAAGACAGTGCTATAGACTGAATTGTGTCCCCCCTAAAGTTCATGTGTTGAAGCCCTAACCTCCAATGTGATGGTATTTGGCAGTGTGGCTTTTGGGGGTGATTAGGTTTAGGTGAGGTCATGAGGGTGGAGCCTTCAAGAAGGGACCAGTGTCTTAATGAGAGGAGGTACCAGGCAGCCTGCTGTCTCTATCTCTGCTGTGCGGTAAGACAGAGAGAAGGTGGCCATGTGCCAGCCAGGAAGCGGGCTCTCGCCAGAACCAGACCATGCTGGCTCCCTAATCTTGGGACTTCCAGCCTCCAGAACTGTGGGAAGATACATTTCTGTTGTTTAAACCACCCCGTCTATATGGTATTTTTGTTATGGCAGCCTGAGCTAAGACAAATTAAGTGCTAAAACCCTCATGACGATCTCTAGGCCTGGCAAACCAAACTTCTCCAAGTGACGATTTCACACAGGAGAGGAGCGTCTGGTGACCCAGCGAAGCCACAGCCACCCTGACACCACAGCTTAATGCTGGACCCTTGGCCCACCCTAAAAATGTTGAAGGGACAGACGGAATGGCTTTGCAACTTGCTGCTGCCTCTCATCAGCTGTAAGTCTCGGCATGTTATCGATCCTTTCTAAGCCTCAGTTTCCTTATTTGTTACAGGGAGATATTAATTGTACTTGCCCACAGAGTTTGTACGAGGATGAACTGAAATAGCATATTCAGTCTGTAGCAGAGAGCCCATCATGTAAGTAAGCACTCACCCAACATGGGAAAGGACTGGATATTAGTAACAGTGGTCAAAGGGAAAAAAAAACCACATTGG
The DNA here is from genome assembly GCF_000151845.1 of Pteropus vampyrus. NCBI lineage: Eukaryota > Metazoa > Chordata > Mammalia > Chiroptera > Pteropodidae > Pteropus > Pteropus vampyrus. The sequence goes on from NW_011888811.1 coordinate 1,382,554, forward strand.
AAGAGGTCGGTGGGCTCTTCCACCGACAGCTCCGGTTCTGGCATGGCATGCACTGGGAATGGAGGGCTGGGGGCTTGGGCATGCCTGCTCTCCTCCTGCAGATGCCAAGGCGAATGAGGAAGCCCTGGCCTTACCACATTTATATTCCAGTGGAGGAAATCCTCGTAGACATATAAGCGCATGTACTGTGTGTGACACATGCTACAAAGAAAATAAGCAGAGAGGCATTACAGAGGCTAACTCTGGGGAAGGCACTCTGCTGATGGACTTGCCACAAGGGAGACGCTCAGAGAAAATGACCTGAAAGATAAGACCGGAAGGATGAGAAGGAACCAGCTGTGCAGAAGGGTCAACAGAAAAGCATTCTAAGCTGGGCAACAGTAAGTACAGAAGCGTCGAGGTAAAAGGGTGCGGGGCAAGCTAGGGGAGCAGAACTGGGGGTGGGAGTGTCTCGGTGCAGCTGGATGGAGTCTTAAGGATGAGAGCATGAGATCGGATGCAAGTGGCTGGCAGGGGCCTGATCCCACAGGGCTGTGCAGGCCATGGAAAGAGCAATAGGAAGCCACTGAAGACTTTTTTTTGTTTTTTAAATTGTGGCAAAATATACATATAAAATTTACCACTTTAACCATTTTTAAGTGTACAGTTCAGGGCTATTAAGTGCATTCATACTGTTGCGCAACCATCGCCACCACCATCCACATCCATCTCCACAACTTTTTCGTCTTCCCAACCTGAAACTCCATCCCCGTTAAACACTAAACTCTCCACGGTCAACTTCCCCCAGCCACGGGAGGGTTTTAAACAAGAAGATCATGTAACCTGATCGGCATTCTGAGGTGATGACAAATGAATGAGAGAAAACGGAATGCAAATGGCAAATGAATCGCCGCAGGGCAGCAGGCGCAGGAAGAGATGGTCTGCACAAGGAGTGGACACGGAGGAAAACGGAGAGGTTCGAGAAGCCCTGAGAGGCAATCCAGGCAGGATGCGGCGCAGCCATTTCCTCCTTCCGGGGGGCACTGGCAGTGGGAGGTACTCACAGCTGACCTGGGAGCCCAGCTTGTGCTCCCAGACGGCGTGCAGCTGCTGGTACTCCTGCTGTGCAAGCTCCAGGCGCTGCTGCTTCACCTGGTAGATCTCCTTCTGAGCGCTCAGGGCCTCCTGGGCCACCACCAGGTAATCCTTCAGCATGTGCTCCTGCTCCCGCCGCCATTGTACCCGGGGGTCCTCGATCTGAGTGGTTTCTGGAACAGACCCCAGAGATTCTAGGTCAGTACCTCACACAAATATCTGTTGGGTTGGTGGCCTGTGGAATCCACTATCAGAAAACAAAAGGCATAATGAATAGAAAACCCACAATAAATGTGAACGGGTTAAACTTACCTATTAAACAACAGGGACTCTTCGTTTTGATTAAGCAAACAAACGAAATAAGCCAGGATCGATTTCTAAACCTAAAGTCAATCTGTCTGAGAACAGGTAGGAGAAAGATCAGACTTGAGTTCTAATCTAGTCAGAGAGGCTCAAGGACATTATAGATGCTTAAGGTCATCTGTTTGACAAAAAGTAAACTAAAAATAACTAATATTTCAGAGGATATGAAGAAATAGGCACCCTCACAGCCTACTGGAAATGGAACGGCCTAACCAGAGGACTATCTGACCATTCACGTTAAAAGCCTTAAAATGTTAATGCCTTTTGGCCAGTAATCCCATTGTAATTTATCACGATTAATAAAAAAAATTCAGGCAAAGATGCATTTGTACAAAACCATGATGATGACGATGAAAATAAATAACAAGTACTTAATGTTTATTCTATGCCAGGTACTATTCTAATTACTTTATGTCTATATATTCTTTTAATACTTACACTAACTCTATAAAGGAGATCCTGCTACCACCCTCATTACACAGAAGAGAAAACTGAGACATAGAGAGGTTAAGTAACTTGTTCAAGGTCATACAGGAAATAATTGCTCAAATAAGTATGTTATATTCATATAATACACTAATACAACCATTAAAAATAATGTCTTCCAAGAAAAAATGGAAAGGTGCTTCTGATAAAAAAGTGAAAGGACAGGGTGCAAAACTACATAATTTTGTATTTATCAAAGTAGATGTGTACATTCTCCAAAAGATTAAGAGGAAACTTCTTAGCAAATTATCAACAGTCAATATGTCTTCATCTTCATTTTTTTAAATTACGTGTACAATAAATATGCACAGCCGTAATTTGAAAAAAAAAAAGAAAAGTCAGAAGACAAAAAGACATTCAAGGAAAATGGGCAGCTAGACACTGAGCAGACGTGGACGAGGTCAAAGCACCAATGCCCATGACTGTCACCTTCTAAGCCATTTCCTGGATGGTGGGTGGGGTTAGGGGTGACTGACACAGCAGAAGTTGTATAATCACGGCCATGTGGTAAATCCGGTCTGTAGACAGGTTAATTTTGACTTAATGACTGGTATTTAAGACCAGAACATGCCACTCATCTGCTTAAAACTCTCCAATGGTTTCCCGCCTCATGCGGAGCAAAAGCCAGCAGAACCTTTGCGGCAGACCACTGCCCCACTGACGTCCTGCCGTTCTCCGGCCCGATGCCCTTCACCCTGCTTGCTCGCTCATTCTGCCATCTGCACACCTGCCTCCCTGCCATCTCTCGAGCAAGCTGAGTGTGACTGCACCTTGATTTCTGCTCTATTCTCTCTGCATGAAATGCTCTGCCACCTCCTTCAAGTCTCAGCTCACATACTCTCAATAAGTCCTTCCTGCTGTCCTTCCCTTGCCCCCCTCGATCTCACCCTAGCGCATCCTGGCCCCACACTCTGCTTTCTCTTTTTTCCACAATCCTGATAATTTGCTAATATACTACATGATCTGCTTATGTGTTCTATTCATTTTCTCTGTTGCCAAAACGAAAGCCCTAGAAGAGACAAGGTCATTGCCAGTTTGCGCTCTCATGTATCCTGAGCTCCCAGAACAGTGCCCGGAACATCGTAGGTAGTCGATAAAAATTTGCTGAATGAATGAATGAATGGATGGATTTAATCTGTTCGAATCCTCTTGTATCTGTAACTCCTAAGAGAGTAATTTCAGTCAATGAACAAGACACACGCGGAGGACAGGTACGAGTCCGCGGCTCTGGATGCTTGGGCCTCAGTCGTCGTATGTGCATCACTGGCTCCATCTACAGAGGCGGTGCCCTTCACCCAGTGAGAGCACCCTCAGACCAAAAAGAAACCAGTAGCCTGACAGCTGACGCCAGAGAGAATTCTTCCTATTCTGGCCTCCATTTACTCATGCCCTCCCATACGCCCACTCTATTTCTGCCAGCATCACGCATCACCTTAAGAATAAACTCTGCCATTGCTTGCTACTCTTTCCTTCCTTCTATTTCTCCAGAATCTCCCAGAAGCACCTTAAAATCCCACTCCCGCCATCAGAATTTAATGAGGGGGATGCACTCAGCAATTAGAAAGAGGAAAGGACCGATGAGGGTTCCTGTGCATCAGTGTTTAACCCGGCACACTATGCGGCCCTCCCAGCATTAACCTCATTCCCCATACACACTCAATTAGGCATATTTACTTCTCATTATCCAGTATGCAATCACAAGCGCTAATAAAAAGCTCTGCTACCCCCAACGACGCAATTAATGCCATTAGCTGTCTCTCAGAAACTCTTCTACACTTTGGTGCCAACAACAGCCCGCTCATTCACCCTTTTAGTCATGCATTCGTGCACGTATGCTCTTTTCTACTTAGCAAAGGTCAAGTGCACACCTACTATGTGTCTCACCAGGCAAAGGCCTGGGATTACGGAGATGAATGAGACAGTATCTTGCTCCAGAAGAACTTGCAGCGACAGGTCAATGGTTGTACCACAGAGTGATGAGGGGCAAGGGAGGCATGGCCAGGTGCTATTGAAACCCAGAAGAGGAAGTGGATGGAGCAACACAACTCTGCTCCCCAGCACGGGTTCAAATGCCAGCTGTGCCGTGTTTTAGCTCTGAGTATTGAATGGCCACTTACTACCTCTAGGTTCCATTTATAATAACGACATGGGGATAATCATCTTAATACCCCACAGGATAGTTGGGAGGATGAAATGAGACGACGCCTATCAAACTCTAGCCCAGCACATGGCACAGAGCATGCGCTCAGTTAATGGGCTACTAGGATTTGGAATCCTATTCTCAGCCTTCGGGCTTTGCCAGGTATGTTCCATTTCATTCCATTCTCCTCTGGCCTGAAAGGATGAAGGAAACCCTCCAGTGCAGAAGGCTGAGAGTAAGACAGAAAAGTCCTCTCTCCTCTGTACCCAGGAACAAATGGGGCAGCAAATTTCAGAGGACGAGAATAGTGTTGGCCAAGAAGGTGCACAACGGATGAGGCCCAAATGCATACATCGACTCTCCGGGCTGGGGGACCACACCCTGGGTTCCTCCAACTCTCAGACGACACGCCCCTCCCTTTCTCAATCTATTCCTCCCTCACGGTCCCAGAGAGAAAGACACCAGGAGTCTGCACTCTGGGTCAGGATACTTGGAACACATACTAAGTGAGGGTGCTGGCTGGTATGATGGGCTAGACGCACACACTCACGCCCATCCACTATGGACACGCATGTGTGTACGCTGCTGGAGAATTGCTGGGGCTCTGGGTGCTCCAAGATGATCTGGCAATGACAATGACACAACTGCTTTTTATGGCAAAAAAAAAAAATCTTCTGCGCATCAAATGATATATGTAAAAAAGAAAAGTATATGCATATACACGCATAAACACATAATTAGTAAATTTCTGGAACGATACATACATTGTTAGCAGTGCTGGCTTTGTAAAATTGGTGAGATGGGGAAGGGGGGAGGGGAAGTAGACGGGGGGAAAATTTAAATCATTTCTTCAATCAAATCAATCAATTAATTAATCTAAAAAATTGGGGAGATGGGTTGCAAAAGGGCAAATTTCAGATTCTATTTAAATGCTTCTAAACAGTTATTTTATATGAGCAAACATATCTATCTATTTCTACATTGACATCTCTATATAACAGTATAAAACACAACACAATCTGGCTTCCAGAAACGCTGCTGGTAGCTCTTCCAGACTTGGGGCGGGAAGGCAGGGGAACAGGGAAAGGGGATGAGGGAGGGAGGGTGCAGGAACTTACTGGTGTTGTGGTCTATGAAGTAACCTCCAACCTGTGGGTCATAGGCCTCTTCCCATCCTAGTGGCAGCTCATCGCTAATGCAGTCGGCGAAGGTGAGCGGTTTGGTGTACCTGGCAAGCGAAAGGAAAGACAGACTCCATCAGCCTACAGTCCCCAAGCCCCTCCCTGCAAACTCGCTGCTTCTCTTGGCCTTCCGACTCCTCAGGGCTGGCCCAACAGATCCAGAAACTTTGAACTGACACCAGATCTGTCCCTGTTGTCCCAGAAAGGTGAACGCATGGAAGGAGGCAGGGAATCTGCGTTCTAGTCCCAGCTGTGCCACTACGGAGTAATTTGAGCAGGTCACCTTCCTTCCCTAGGCCTCTGTTTCTGCATCTCTAACTGAGAAGGTTGCAGGAAAGAGCTCAAATGCCAACTTTTGCTCCTGGACTTGGATTCCAGGCCTCTCTGGCTTTTCTACCTGCAACTCACTAACCCACCCCACCCCCAGTCTTCATCATGGCTCTGTCCCATGTCTGCCATGCCCACTTCCCCTCT
>NW_011888811.1:1391241-1403792 GCF_000151845.1 Pteropus vampyrus
CTGGAACGAATGCCCAGAGGGAGATGAATTATTCAGTGTGCAGAGACGTGCCACTCAGAGACTCAGGATGAAGAGAAGTGTCTTTAGCTGCACAAAAATTTAAACGCACACACACCCATATATACACGTGCACACACTCGCTTCCTGCCAGAGGGAGGGACTGTTTAAACCAGTCCCCCCTGGGAAACTGTGGGTGCTTGTCTGTTCTGCAATGTTTCCCCTTGGGCAAGGGCCAAGAATGTGAGCTGGGAAGAGATGTCCACTTTCAGATGTGGCCAAGACTCCGGGGTCGGGGCCGGGGGGCGGGGGTGGCTGCCCAGAACTCCCAGCCCCCACTCTCCAATGAAGTGATTCACCCCAACCTTTCGGGGTACAGTCCCAGCCACCGGCCTCCATGTCTTGGGCTGCTGAAACCCCCAATGCGAAATCAAATGACCCGAGTGCCAGAAGGGTGACAGGGAGGCGCCAAGCAAGAACTAGTTCTGCCTCTTCTTAATTACAAACCTCTGAAGGAACACAAACATTCCAGAATGTTTCACAACAGGGCCCCCCTGGAAAAAGGGCCCGGATTGTCACCTTGGAGACAGGTAGGTTCTGCCGGGATCACCCCACGTACACGGAGCGCACGGGCACGCCTGCCCTGCCTCCGGGCTCCATGCTGCTTTCCCGCGGCTGCGGGAGAGGGCCCGAGAGCACACACCGCCTCGGCCCCCCGCCTCCGGTATGCAGACAGTGCGCCTCTTCTAAGGGGGCAGCTCAGAGAAGGGGCGGAAGAGCTTCTGCCAAGTCGAACACTGGGTGGTGATTCTCTGGGAACCGAAGACTGAACGCATAACATATCTTTCATGTTCCTGGCGCTCCCAAGGCATCCCAGCGCTTCCCACAGTAACCCCTTTATCGTGTCCAGCAGGATGCTGGCCCTCGACCCGGTCCCCTCTGGGGGACAGCTGGGCGGGACCACTTCCTAAAGGGCCCTCCAGACTCCATGCCAAGAACTGTCCAAACTTTCAGCGGAACCTCTCCTCCCGGCGCGGCACAATGGCCAGGCCGGTTCTTCCTCCTCCCCGGGCTGTTTCACATGCATAGTTCCCATAGCTTAGATTTCACAAGCCCCGAGTCCACCCCTTCACCTCCCAGTTCAGTATGGTTCGAATACCTTCATTTGTTTAACAGATCTGGGGATGATGAAACCACCATCTCACAAGTTTGTTAGGAGGGCTGAGCACAAGGCACACAGATGAGCTTCATTAATAAACGCCAGCTGCTCACTGGACGGGACGGACAGGGCCCTGCCCTTACGTTCTAGTCAGGGAGACACGCAGCCAAGACGAGCACTGATGTGGATATTACTGAGACTCGTGTTATTTAGAAAAACAGAACAGGATCAAGGGAAGCCTCTGGGAGAAGATGATCTTTGTGGGGAGACCAGATGGTGGGAGCAAAGGCAAAAGCCAGTGCAAAGACTCTGGGGCAAGATGATGGTGATGAGTCTGAAGTACATTAAAGGAAGACATGAAGCATATCTTTACGTGATGACTGATGAAGCAGAGGCAAAGAGGGGCGGATGCTGGACTTTTAGGGCCCTGGGGTCCCTGGTAAGGACTGTGAGCGCCGGCTGGAGAAGGCGACTCGGAGAAGCTGGCCATCTCGCCCTCTGCTCTCTTCCTCCTGTTGACGAGAATTTATTGTGTGGACACGAGAGCTCAGTCCCAGTCCAGGCATGAGGAGGGCTCAGACATTTGAATAAGCTTTGTTGTTTCTGCCTTCAGGAGCAGAGGGTCTGGCCAGGTAGCCAAGGCTTACCGTGAAAGCAGGAAGTAACCCATCCCCATGACATCCGGTGACCGTAGGTGTGGTGTGACACTACCTGAGGCTGTGGACCACAGACAATTAGAGGATGCAGGGGTAGCTAATACGGTGCGAGGTTAGCTGGACAGATGTGAAAGGTCAATGAACTGGGAGAAGAGACAGAGACAATGGGAGTGTAGTCAGGGGAGGCTGGAGAAGAAAGAGGATGGTGGTTGGCGTCACGGTGAATCGAGAAACAGGGCAGAGGCTACACACACAGACTCAGAAATCGATGAAACTGGGCTGAAACCCATGCTCCACCTCGTGCACCACCGTGGGAGCGTTGTGTAACCTCGTTAGGAGGTTCCGTCTCTGTGAAACTTAGAAGTCCCGATCTCATAAGGGTGTTGTGGGGATTAAACGAGATAACCCATACGATGTGCTGAGCGCAGGGCCTGGCATGGAATGAGCCCTCTGTATATGTGGGCTGTTAACGCGACCAGCTGAGAGACGCGTGTGCGCCATGCCCCGTGAGAACTGGGTCACCTTTCATCTCAAGGGGTCCGGACGTCGGCCATCATACCTCATTGTCACCATCGTCACTGTTCTCCAGCACACGAGATGCCCAGTGGTGGTCCAGCGTCACGGGCTCTCGAGTCAGCCACTACCTGGGTTCCGAAGCAGGCGCTGTCACTTACTCGCTCTGTCCCCCTAGGCATGAAACCTAAACTTGTCAGAATCTGCTTCTTCATCTTAAGGTGCTTCATCTGCTCAGAGTGCTAACTACCTGATTCAAATGAGCTGTGCTGCATCCATGGCATTCAGGGCTCAACCCACATTAGCTGTTATTATGGTTATACAATGGTTATAACCCAATTATACTGGAAGTCAGGTTTTCTATCCCTAGTTTCATAATGGGGACACTGAAGCAAAATAATTGTCCAGGTTAACAGCCTCTAAGCTTTGCACCGTTCCCCACAGCCTCCTTCGCTGGAGGAGCTGGGTCTGCTCATGCTCTCTCTTTTTGGAAATTAAACCAGAGAAGTTAGGACATGGCAGCTGGAGTGGATTTGGCTCTCAAAATTTGCTCTCTAAAGAAATTTCCGAGTTCTCTCTCTCTAAATTTTCCATCCCTCCCTCCACTCTCAAAACACCTGTCTCCATATTCTGGTTTCTGGCCTCCGTGCCTCCTCACACCTCCCGATTTTGTTTGGTTCAGCTGGTTTATCCAGAGGCTGTCCTGACCCGGTCACTCCCACTCCTGGAATTCTTTGATGGAGAAAAGGGGAGAGAGAGAGAGAGATCTGGAGAAGGTTCCAGATTGCTCTCCCTGTCCTCTCCTCTTCAAACTGGGCCCCCATAAACCCGTGGCTCACATCCCCATCTTCACTCTGCCCCAGCGAGTTCTTGGGATGACACGCCTGAGCCTGGGGCCTGTCCCCTTTCTCCGCCTCCATCCCCATGTCTCTGTGCCTCCAGCTACTGACACAACGATGAATCTGTGTCACTTCTTGGGATTTAAGTTATAATTCTGAGAACCAGATCATGGATTAGAGTAGGCATGGCCAACTGATGACCGGAGGGCAAAACTCAGCCTGTAGGTATGTTTGTCTACGGCGGTGCTACATTTTAAAAATGGAACTGGCAAGCCTCTTGGGACAGGCAGTCTCCAGTTGCCCAGAGTCCTCACTGCTCTCTAACGTGTTACTCCTGCCTCTGAGTACTGGTGAAGAGCACAGGGCTCTGGAACCAGGCTCCCTGGGTTCGAATCCAGGCTCTGCCATTTTCAAGCCATGTGACCTTGGATAAGATACTTAAACTCTCTGTGGCTCGATTTTCACATCTGCAAAACAGGAAAAGTAATACATTTATTGAGCACTCACTATGTGCCAGGAACTGTTCCAAGCACGTCATGTATATTAATTCACTTGGCCCCCTGTAACAACCCCTTTAGACAGGTACCATTCAGACCACCTCGCAGTGTTCTTTGAAGATTAAATGGCATAATGCATGAAACAACACTCTGGTACACAGTGTACGCTCGATAAATGTGAGCAATTTATTATTATTCTTTTCACTATTATACAAAGGAGGCCCCTAATAATGCAGGTGTATGAAAGAATGTTAAAATCTAATTCCTTCGTTTCATTGGTGAGAAAACTGAGGCACAGAGAGACTCGCCCAGAGCCACCAAGGACAGTGGCAGAGAGAGAAGAAAACCTGTAGACCAACCCCAGGCCTACGTCACACAACACCAAGCGGTCAAGTCAGCCTGGTGCCGAGTTAGGATCCATCTGAAATGCAGTAGGTGTCTGAACAGCCTTCAAGAAATAGTTATAGATCATATCTTTTGCGTTACACAATGGTTATAACCCAATTATACGGGACGGAGAATTATCACCGGGTAAGAACCCACAGGAAACTATGATGCTTCCATTCACAGAGAGAAAAGGTTGGGAGACGGACTCTTCATTTTGCTCATTTCCTCACGGAAGGGTAATTTCCTGAAAGCCCAACAGCACAGCAGGACAGAGCACCTGGCATACGTGTTTGCCCCTAACCCAACTCCACCCCAGCTTCATCCTCATTCTCATTCCCGAGCAGGCTAAGAAGTTCTGTGCCCTATAGAAAGGGCCAACACAACCAAATAAGACTCCCACCCAGTTCCATCCTGTGTTAACAGTAGTCCATTCCTTCCCTGGCTCTAAGTCTCAGTTTCCCCACGGGTACAAAGCAGTGAAGAAAATCTGCCTGGCAGGGATCTCACAGGAGTAAAGGAATGAGTACATGGGAATGACTCAGCACAGCACCCAGCACACCAGCCCCGGCAGGCACGCAGAGCCCCTCCCTCCTGTACTTAGGACTCTGAGGGCACTCGACTACCCCACTCCCCCCAGCTTTACTCCTTCCGGTCCCCCTCAGCTCAGTTCTCAAAGGGTCTTCCCAGGTGCTGGACTGTCCAGGAGCTTCCAGCTATAAGAGCAGAAGACACAGCCTGCCCTTCCCTGGAATTTGGCTATTTCTGTTTCTCGAGTTATGACCCTCACCCCAGACAGACAATGCAGCCTGAGCTACTGGTCCTTCCAGAAATAGAACTGGCTACGAAGGCTTCTCTGGGACCCCACCTGACCTGGGGCCCCGTCCATGACAGCACAGCTCAGACAGACACTGTGAGGGGAGTGATAAGATCTGGGTTTGAATACTGACAGTGCCACCAGGTTAGCCAGGCCCTTGGCTGAGGCACGTGCCTCCCTGGGCTTCCCACGTGCAAAACGAGGGAGCTGGACGGCACCTCTAAGGCCCCCTCCGCAATGCTGGCCTTCAGAAGACCACAGTCCGGCCTGCCTGTCCTAACGGTCCAGGGCATTGCAAAAAGTGACTTTGCAAGAAAACAAGAATTAAAACATCTTTCACTGAAGGCCAATTAAGTATTAGGCACTGGACCACATGTAAAATCGATCATTTCCTTTATCTTCATAACATTTCTGTGAGGCAGATACTGCTACCCTCATTTGACCAACAAGGAAACGGATGCTTAATAATAGTAGTAGTAATAATAAAAGCTAAATTTCGTTGAGTCGTGTAAAGTACGCGGCACTATTCAGGGTCCCTTACACAGACTCTATTTTAATCATTCCAAGCTGCACATTTGTAAACGCATTTTAACGTCACTGCAATGGAGCCGTGTGGTCGCACTGCTGGCCCCTTACAACACTGTCGCAGCCAAGCTGTGGTCCTGATGGAGCCGTCGCTGCCTGTGTGTGCACACACATCAAAGGTGTCATGGGCTCGGATGAAATCCCAGAGACAACAGTGGGGACACTTTTAACTCCCTAGGAACCAAGTGGTTGTGGGGAAGGGTGGAGGAGGCAGTGACAGACAGGTTCTGCAACATTCCCAGAGCAGGACGGAACTGCCACGTAACTGCCATGTAACTGCCACGCTGGCTTCAGAGCCCAGCACCACAGCCTGTGAATTCCTCTGTGCATGCTCATAACACGGCTGCCTCACCGACACTCTTGGGGGCACCAAGGACGACATTAAAAGCATGGACATGTTATTGTAATGGTCGTGTGGATGCCAGATGGGAGCTAGAGTAATTGTGGGGATCACATTCGTGGATTGTATATAAAAACATTTTTGAATTTAAAATAAAATTTTTTACAAAGCACGGACATCAATAATTTGTGACCCGGAAAAAGATGTTTTAGGAAAACTGGAGCTTTGTGTTATGTATTTCTTTGTGGGTTTTTTTTTTTTTTTTTTTTTTTTGGTAAGTACAAAAGCAATATGCAAGTTAAAAAAAAAATCCCAATTTGAAAGATTCGTTTGAATGAGTATGAAATAAACATTCTAGTTAATTTTAAAACACTGAGTCATAATCTAGTTGGTAGCATTTTTCCTTTCTTAGTGGCACATAAAATAATGGTGCTTTTTAAAATCAATGTTATGTTGATGGTAATAACCACAAGCTGGAAACAACCCAAATGTCCATTAATAGTTGAATGGAGAGACAAATGCAGTGCAGTCATTCCTGGCTTAACAATGGGGGTACATTCTGAGAAATGGTTGTTAGGTGATTTCATTGTCATACGAACATCACAGAGCAGAAACTTGGGTGGTCTAGCCTGCTACACACCTAGGCTGTACGGTGTCGCCTACGGCTCCTAGACGACACGCCTGTACAGCATGTTACTGTCCAAAGTGCTACGAGATTAAATCAAGCATGAGCGAATGACGCAATCATGAGACCCCTCAAACGCAAGATGTATGAAGTAGCTGCCGGCTTAACATGACAGGTTTCATAGCAAACTTTTTTTTTTAAGTAGAAAGAGTAAACTCTAAAATAACGATGGTATAGCATAGTAAACACGTAAACCAGCAACATAATTATTACCGTTATCAAGTATTATGCCCTGTACTCAACTGTATGTGCTATACTTTTATATGACTGGCAGATCGGTAGGTTTGTTTACACCACAAACAGGTGAGTCATGGGTTGTACTGTAACATTACAGTGGCTACAATGTCACCAGGCAATAGGAATTTTTCATCTCCATTATAATCTTAGGGGACCACTGCTGTATATGCAGTCTATCACTGACCGAAATGTTATGTGGCACAGGACTGTACATTCATACAATGGAATAGTATTCAGTGATAAAAAAGAACACATTATTAACACATGCACTGACATAGAGGAATCTCAGAAATATTATACTGGGTATGAGTAGTCGGGGAAAAATTAGACTATACTGTATGATTCCATTTATACTAAAAATCCAGAAAATACAAATTAACTTATCGAGACAGAAAGCAGATGAGTGTTTGCCGGAGGACGAGGGTAGAGGGAGAGAGAGATTACAAAGGGGAATAAAAAGTTTGGGGGCTGATGGGAATGTCTGTTATACTGATTATGAAGATGGGTTCGCAGGTGTATGTATGTATGTCAAAGCTCATTAAACTGCATTATTTAAATACATACAACTTAGTGTTTCAATACTTAATATCAATAAAGTCATAAGGAAAATCCCAGATTCAATGCAATATATTAACTGGTTTAAAATAATCTCATAAGTACTATTAGTAGCTCCATTTTACAGATGTGGAAACTGGGGCATGGGTAATAAGCTGATACATCCGGGAACACTCGGTTATTTGAGAGGTAAATCCAACTGGCTTCAATTCTCAGCTCTGCCATTGAGTGACTGTGGTCAAGCCCTCTTCCCACACCGGGTCACTATTTCCCCATCCTCACCATGATTGCTAAGGGATCTTTCAGGCCCGAGTTTTCAAGACTGTGTCCTAAGGACTTGTCCAAGGTTACGTGGCACAGAGGAGTGGATGCTGCTGGGCACCCGAGTTTCCTGACACCCACCCCTCGCCCGCACTCACTCATTCTCTGAGATCCCTCCTGAGTCTCCTTACTGTATATAGCGATGGTTCCCTAACCCTGAGCTGCATCAGAAATCCCTAAGGGTTTGGTAACCCACAGATGGCTGCAACCCACCCCTGGAGTTTCGGATTCAATAGGTTTCTGATTCTGGGCTGGGCTGAGAATTTGCATTTCCAACAAACTCCCAGGTGATGCTGATGCTTCTGGTCCCAGCAGCACACTTAGGACCCACTGGTGTCGAGAATCCCCTACTGCTTAACTTAACCATCTAAAAAATGGTACCCGACCTCGTGTTCAAGAAATCCCTCTCCTTCTTGTCTAGCAAAGCCCTGCAGGGTCTGGTCATGGCCTCCTGGCCTCTCTCTGGGCACACCGGCTCTGTAGGCGCCCTGGTTCTGCAGGTGCAGGAGTAGACCCCAAAGCCCACTGGCCCCAACTCCACAACCACCAATGGCCTTCTGGGTGTCCTCTGTGTCTTCAGATCGACAGCTGACCTGTCATTGTAATCCACATGGCTTCCATCTATCCAGGCCCTCTCAACTCTCCATCTCTATCCCTCGCTGGCCCTGTCTGTATACATAAGGGGCTTCACATACCTGGCTTCCAACCACCCCCTTCTCTAGGTCCTTCCACTGGACCACTGGGAGAAGCCCTTTTGAAGCTGAGCCATGCATGCCACACTAGAGGCAGCCTGCCAAAGCCCCAGGGGATGTGACACCCCCTCACACACACACTAGTCTATGGGCAGCGGGGGCAGCGCAGGCCCCCACGTTGCCATCCCAGGCAGGTGGGGCCTTTCCTAGATGCTACAGCTGGCACGTCTAGGAAAGCACAAGTCAGCACCACCTGGCCTCTCTGAGGCTCTGAAAAGCTGCAGATGCCCGTATGTTTGCTGATGGCCTCACAATGGGCAGACCGGTATCTCCCAGAAGCACGCCTTGTCTGTCTACTTAACTATTTCTTTAGTCTCCAAGACCACAGAGGCTACAGGACCTGAGTACAAAGGAGTTCTACATAGGAGTTGAAAAGAAAATGATTTTCACCTCCGAAAAGTATGACTTTCTTTAAAGGTTATTTTCCCCACATCATTTCTTTATAAAGAAAAAAAAAGAGACTGTTGTTCCCTCAAGGGAAGCCCTACCTGCAAGTCGGCGTTAGACACCAAAGTGAAGGCAGCTGAATTAAAGTCAGCAGCGAGACAAATAAGCAATTAAAACAGCTATTTTGGGAAGCTCTGGAAAGCGGCAGATACAATATGAATTATTCATTCGTACTGCCAGGATGACTTCTGGGCATTGTCCTCTGTTCTCTGCTCTTGTTCATTCAGCCATTCGAGCACAGAGAGGACACACAATACCCTGGCCTTGCGACATGGGTGCCCGAGTGTGCACGCATGCGCACACACACACTCACACGCCCCACAAGGAGGCCAGGTGGCCACTCCAGATGGTGAGCCACACGGGAAAGAAACCCACAGGTTGGCAGACGCCTTCAGCTCTGGTGCCAGGGGAGAATGTATGAATTTCCAATTGGCTCAAGAGGCATATGAGCATGTGTTTGGGGGATTGAAGCGGGGGGAGAGTTGACAAAAGATCACCTGCACAGCACAAGAGAGAATATATATGGTGTTTCCAATATTCCATAAGCTTTCCGGCTGCTCTAGGATTGATGTGGGGGCTCAACAGGCAATGGGTAGGATCTAGAGCATCAGCTGATACCCACACTGAGGTCTGGACATCCAAGGATGCACCCAGCAGGCTTGGTGGAAGGGCTCCATCTGGACCCTGAAGCCGTCAGCCCTTCTCGCTGCCTGAATACAGGAGTGCCGCTGTGACATCACAGCTTATATCCATCCACGTAACCTTGGTCAAGTCCCTTCTCCTCTGTCGGCTTCCATTTCCCCCTCCCCCCTCCCCGCCCCCCGCCAAAAAAAGGGGATGCACTCCACTTCAACCAATCTGTCTAGGTTTAGCATTTCATGGTGCCATTTTGTCATAAAAATCCAGCATCTGAGAAGTGACTTTCATGCTCCTCTGGGAAGACCCAGTGTCAAAACGTTTAGAGAACAACACTGAAACATGCTCTTCACTTCACATGTTTCACATGCCATTAAGTTCTCACAGCAGTCCAGTTAAGTGGTTCCTATTACGATCTCATTAGAAATTAGTAAATGGAGCTGTAGAGAGCGATGCTAAGTTGATCAAAGTCGCCCAGCTGTTAAGAGGTAGACTAAGGATTTGAATTCAGGTCTTAACTACCACTCAGAAAGTGAATGGAGACAGCCAACTCCACACAACCGGGCTGGGTGGCCAGAAGAGAGAATTAAAAAAGACCATGGAATTTAAAACTACTCCCTATAGCTTTAAATGATAAAAATTAGGGGGCTGTTTTTGCCTTGGGCTACAAATTAGGAATGTTAGTTAATTAGGAACACTGTGGGAGACAAGAAGAAAAAGAATCGTCCGTTAGATAAATGAAAAGAGACGCTCATTCTTGGAGCCCAACCCAGGAGCAGAGGTCATGGCAGGGAAGGACAGAACGGGAGTCAGAAGCATCCTAAAAAGACTCCTAACCGAGAAGGGGACTTCAAGATGTCCTCCACTTTTCTGAAGACAAAGGTGTCAGTGACTTGCTGCTGTTCTCATCCTACCCAAGTGCAAAGATACCCGCCAAGGTGTCCCACGCAGCATTATTTACCAGAAGGTAAAAAAGGAACACGGCCTCAGTCTCCGTAGGGAATGGATACTTGGAAAACTATGGTTCTAAAACATTTGAGGCAACTGTTTAAAATGTATGCTCATGAAGCACTCGGAATGACAGAAGGGAGAATGCTTATATTACAGAATTCAAAAGAAATTTAAAAAGCAGGATTAAAAACAAAAAACAAAAAACTGTGCAGGCAGCAAAATCATACCTGCCTGCAAGAAAAAAAGAAAACGTAAGGAAAAATGCAAAAACACTGACGGTGTTTGCTCTTCGGTGCCGAGGATGAGATTCAGGGTTTTTTTTTTTTTTTAATTTTGTTTGCTCATTTGCTTTTGCCGCTTTTGTAACTAGAAATAAGACCCTAAACCCTAAAAATACCTAGTACATGTTTCTACCCAACTTCAGTCCTTCTATTCAGAATCTCTTACTACACCTTTCTAAAAAAGTCATTGTGTGTTTTCTGCTAATTTTTTTCTTATAAAAAAAAATTCAATGTATAGAAAAGCATTAAAATTGCAAGAAAAAGAAAAGCATAAACAGTAGTTACGGGATCGCTGCTTAGAAGAGGGACTGTGAAGCAGAGTGGAGGCCAGTGAGATCCCGGCGTGGCCTTGATCCAGCTGCCCGGAGAGGAACAGAGTCAGCCCTCCTGGGCCTGCTCCCGAAAGCCTGCAGACGCTAGAAGGGACCAGCCTGGGAGGTTGTCTAAAGACTGATGTGAAAGGCCCAGACGAGACCTGAAAAGTATTTCTAGATACTTCTACCAGCATCTGGGTATGAAGAACACAGGCAAAAAACAAACCATTACCAATCACTGCAAAAGACAACCAGTTAGGTCTCACTGCAGAAGTGCTGGTGGAGGGTGAGAAATAAGGACCCACTTGGAATATTTTGTGTATCAAAAAGAAAGTTGACAGATATCATACCAGCCTGTTACAATACGAACTGTGGTGAGGCCAGGGTTAGAAGAGACAGTAGGAGCTGTTAAAATAACTCCCCCAACTTCCTGAACCTCTCTGCCCAGAGAATGTTCTGGCCTAGGAAAAAAAGCAGCTCCCCGTGGCTCCTGACCAGTCACTCAAGGCATACTCCATGCTAAGTGACACGCTCCATGTCTCTGTCTTTGCTGTTCCTTCTGCCCAGAACACCTTTCCCTGGACACCTGTTTATGTGAGGCAGGAATTGGAGAACTATTTCTTTACAATATATGTACTTTTATTATGTCTGTCACTTCTGTGAGTGTCATGGGGACCTGAGCAGTATCTTACTAATCACTGCCACCTCAGTGTCTCCTATGAGTGGACAACAAGTGAATGTTCACTGTTCACTGAATGAACAGGTGAGCTCGCAAAAAGACGAACGAAGAAAGAACTGTGTCACTGGAATCCCCAGCAGGGTTCCCAGCCGGGCTCTCTACCTTCCAAGTTCTGCGGGGCCTCAAAGTGCTTTTGCATTTTTGACCTCGTGTGATTCTCAAATAACCATCAACAGCAGCAGCACTGTCCCATTCTCCCATTTTCCAGATGAGTCAACCACCACTCAAGACTTGCCTACACTGACAGGGCTCCCGGGTCCCTGATTAGTGCCATGACTGGACATGGGCCACCGAGCCCTGGCCCACTGCTAGGTCCCCTCCACCCTGACCCGCCTCAGCGCGTCTCGCGCCTCATTCCCAGCTGGTAACTGGAGAAGTGTGGCAACAGCCAATTCTCCTTCGCTCAGAAATGGATAACCCCCTGGGTAGCTGCAGAGGCCCATCTCCTCCTCCTATTTCATTCTCATTCGTATAATCATCACCGGCACAGGCATCCCGCAGCCCTTGGATAGCTCTGCTCAAGAGTCCTGGGAGAAGACGACAGCCAAGGGTGGAAAGGATCCTGTGGGCTGTCTGTAGGTTTCAGATGCTTGGGAGCCACTGCCAACTCCATCACCACATGTGATGATGCAGGTCAGAGCAGGGTGTGGGTCGGAAACGCCCCCAGCCAGCTGTCCGAGGGGGCCCTGGCTTGACACTAAGGTGCTCCGGCTTCTTGTCCGCGGACATCGACACAGAGGAGCGCAGGGGAGCAGGAAAGGGCTTTGGAGCTGGGAGATCTGGGCTCCCAGCTGTGAGAGCTGGCGCCATGCTCCTCACCTCGGTGGGCCTCGTGCAGCGTGCTCC
>NW_011888811.1:1405257-1418542 GCF_000151845.1 Pteropus vampyrus
CCACAAACTTCAGGCGTAATTACTTATTTTTGTATTTAGGGCAGTGCTAGTGCTAGGCACACCCCAGGTTCCTGAGAAATGTAGAGTCGAAGAAAGAAGAATGATTTTTTAAGTAAGCTAAAATATATTTCAGAAATTTATCTGAATAGTTTGAATTCCATTTTTCTTTAGAGAATAGGCAAACCAATAAAAAAGATTCAACAATGAATCCCTGATTTACTTCTGCTCACATGCATCAATACTGGAAAAAAAAAAAAAAGATGAAAAGATAATCATTTTTGAAAGAGCCTAAGCTAATTAACACATATGTTTTACACAGCTACTATATGCCAAGCACGAAATACTATATGTGAGCTTAAAACCAGCTGGGAATAAACACATAAACATATTCATTCACTCATGATAATATATATGGAGGAAAACAATGAAGACATTGTTCAAAATGAAACATTCATGAAAGATGCCACAGGGCCCAGAGAAAGGAGAGGCCCGCGTGCTGGCCTGCTCCCAGGAAGCTCCTGAAAGGAAGCAGGAAATAGCCTGGGTCCTGAAGGGCGGCCATTATTCAACCAAGTAAATAGCACTGTATGTTTTCAATCTTCACAGCCAGGCACTGTGCAGCAGAGGAAACTAAGGCCTCGAGAGGGCCTATGATTGGCCCGGTGGCACACAGCTATGGGGGAACAGCCCTCAAGGACATGGTCCAGGGGCGAAGAAGGTCAGGCTCCCCGGGGGCTCAGGGAGGACAAGGGCAGCAACCCTCCAAGGGGGTCAGAACAGGCTCGGGCCGGGGCAGGGCTGTCTCTGTCTGCACGTTAGCAGCCTCTTATCTCTTAAGAACTTCACTTACGACGGGCAGGAAGGGCAAGAACTGCATAGGGTCTGGAAGAATAGCCTGGGACTGGAAGAAAATTCTGGAAGGAAGAGCCAGGCCAGTCATAGCGTATTTACAAGGGAAGCCAGGGGAGGAAGGGAGGAAGGGAGATGGTGGATTCTTCTTAGGGAAGGCAGGAGAGGAAGGCAGAACAAAACTGCTGAGGTGAGTCTGGGGAGGCCCAGGGATGAGAGGCGGCATGAGAGGGGCTGTCCCAGGTCTCCTAGAAGGGCCCAAAAGACACACGAAGGGTTTCCAAGAGGGAAGGAGGCTGCTAGTGAAGTAGAAGGAACACACAGGCCTGGGTTTGAACTTGAGTTCAGTCATTCACCTCATTAGTATAACAGTAATAGTTTTCATTTAAGGAACGTTACTACTTGGTAGGTACTGTTCTAGGAGTTACACATATTAATTTAATCCCCATGGCAATCCTATGAGAAGATACCACTAAGGATTACTATCTGCCTTTAAAATGGACACCGAGGCATGGAGAGGTAAGGCCAGTTGCTCAAGGCCCTATAGCTGGAAACTGGCAGAGCGGGGATTTGAACCCAGGCAAGCGGGTTCTGTGCTCTTCACACCTCGTACCATGCAATTAGCAAAACAAGGATTAAAAAATATTAATACCTTGCAGAGTTATTCTATCAGGGAAAAACAAGTATGGAAGGCTTTGGCACCAATGTGGAGCCCAGTGAATGATACTTGAATAATTACTGGATAAACCCACAGCTGAAGTCACCCAGGCAAAGGAAAAACCTGCCGGTGGCATACAGTGTGGTTCTTACTTTGCCAGTGGTATTTCGTCGCCGGAAGCAGGTGTCCCATTTTTCAGATGATGAAACTAAGGCTCATGGAGGTTGACTTGCTTAAAGTCACAATGTCGGGAAGCAGTGGAGACAGGAAGCCAACTGTGTCTCAATTGCAAGCACTCGGTGAGCATGTAGGGAACCATATTTTTCAAACTGTGTTTGTTAATGTTTGGTGAGCTCTTGCCCCGGGCCGGGCACTCTGTGGGCACCATCCCATTTTACACCCCGAACCACCCTGTGAGGCCGGTACTCAGATTACCACCAAGTAACAGGAAAGAGGGTCGGAGAGCTGGACGGGAGCTGCTCTCGGAGCTGAATGCAGACGGGCTCCTACCCCACCAGCTGCCACTCCGGGGAAACTGGGAAGAGAATGCGGAGCAACCCAGGCTGTTCTGCGGGGAGCATGTGCAGACAATGAACAAGTAGCTGGGCAGACCTCCCAGCCTCCGCTCGAAGTGGGGAGCCTAAGAGAATTACTTAGGAGGCTGCTGTTGCTCACAGACTTGGGGCCGGTGGAGCTGCTGGTCCAGACCAACTCTTGCAAAAGTAGGAGGCCAGTGGGCCAGAGGCAGTCTGCCCCGCTCCCAGCCCTGCTCTGCCTTCTGCCTGCAGACAGAAGCAAGGGGAGCCAGGTTAATTAGGCGGACAGAGAGGAGCAGTCCTTGAGGACCTACTACGTGCCTAAGAGCAGACCCGGATGTAAGTCATACCTTGGCAGAGCCACTCATGGACTGTGTGAAACGGGCAGGTCCTGTGACAAGTGCTCAGTAAGTATGAGAGGGCTGCTAATGCCTGTCTGCAGGGCCGTGCTGAAAGCGAGGCTGCCAGCCCACGACTAGACCCTACAGGGAATAAAACGGTGGTTTCTTGAGCCTAAAGTTGGAAAATATTTAAAACAACAACAAAAAAAGGAGACTTCACGAGGCTTACTCAGAAACAAATGTGCGTGGGCAAGAAAATCAGGCAGGGGTGTCAGAAACCTAGGTGCCCAAGAGGACTTACCCTCAACGTTATTCTGTGGCTGAATGACCTTGTGAGTCCCTGTGACACAATCATGGGGCCTTGGTCATAAAAGGACTTTTCAAAATCGCTGTGCCCAGTCATCTCGTTTTGGAGATCAGGGAACCGAGGCCGAGGGATGGGAAGTGACTTGGTCATGGTCACTCCACCTTGTTGCTCCATTCACCAGCTCTAGAATCCTGGGCATGTCAGCGTACCTTGCTGTGCCTCAGATCCCCCCTCTGTAAATGGGGATAACCACAGCCCATACTTCGCAGGGCTGCGGGGGTGGGGGAGTTTACAGGACAATGTACGTGCAAACCAGGCGCTATGCCTGGGCACGGAAAGCATTCGAGGCTCGTTAGCCATAATTTTCAGACCACTCAGGAACTTTTCCACCAGAAGAGAAACCTCTTTCCCCCGACTTCCCCAGGCAAAGAACCCTGTAGTTTGGAGACTGGTCACCCTGAGCCCCATACCCCCACCAAACTCCTTCTAGGCCACATTCAGGAAGGGTCCTATAAAGGTCCTTTCCTGGATCGATAATGTCTGTCTGTCTTTGTGTTGCTCAAGTGGCCCCTAACCAGACAACTGCTCCTTGACTGTCCCGTGCCCAGCTTTCCGGAGGGAGTCTTTGTGCTTCCTCCTTGGAGAAGCCCTTGTTTATGATGGCCGTCACCCCCAGCTGGCAAGTTGGTGAGGCTCCTCTGGCCCGTCCGACATCGAGGTGGGATAAAGGGAGGCCTGTGCTCCCGGCCAAGCTCCCACCCCACCCCGGAACTTCTTGAGAGGTGTGCTTCATGAACGGGACAATGATGTGTGGCCCTTCCCTCCGCCAGCAGTGCCAGCAGCTCTTCCCATCCGGCCGTGGATTAAAGGAGCCTGGGTAAGTGCCCAGGCGGAAGAAAGCCTGCAAACATCCTGGGGACGTGCCCCTCCTTGGCAGGAAAACAGCAGAGAGGGTGAGGGTGACCCCTCGGGTCTAATGGAGCTGCACCCTAACACACACACATGCACGCAGAGCAGTCACATCCCCAGAGCTCAGAAGCAGCTTTGCCCCTTGGCAGCTCTGTGCCCTGAACTCATCACTTCATCTCTCGGTGCTGCACCCCGCACCTGTCAAACAAGGCTGGCAGTAACACCTGTCTCATAGGCATGCCAGGTGTCTATGCAGTGCATGGATATAGTAAGTGCTCAGTACTCTTTACTGGGGTATAGTAAGTGCTCAGTACTCCTTACTGGGGTAGGTCTAGTGAAGAATTAAATCACCATCGCACAAACAACACTCCTCTGACCCTCCAGACCGGGTGTGCTTTGCTTCAAATGACTTACAATCTCTCCTGCAGACGGTGACCTCTCCAAGGGCAGACATCGGGCCACTCACTGCATATCCCCAGTGGACAGTGAGAAAAATATGTGCCTGGCACATATGATGATAATGAATAGATAGGGATTTGGTTTTTTGGACTGACATTACTTGACAATGACTTTATTTTTTTTTTTTTAAAAAAAATCAGATTTAAAACCACAATGAGATACCATCTCACACTTGTTAGAATAGCTATTGTCAACAAGACAAGTAATGGCAAGTGTTGGAGAGGATGTGGAGAAATAGGAACCCTCATCCACTGCTGGTGGGACTGCAAGTTGGTACAGCCACTATGGAAAACAGTATGGAGGTTCCTCAAAAAACTAAGAATTGATCTATCATATGATCCCACAATTCCTCTACTGGGTATTTTCCCCAAAGACTTGAAAACTCATATCCGAAAAGGAATTTGCACTCTGATGTTCACAGCAGCATTATTCACGGTGGCCAGGACATGGAAGCAACAGAAATGCCCTGTGATAGATGATTGGCTAAAGAAGCAGCGGTACATATATACAATGGAATATTACTCAGCCATAAGAAGAGATGAAATACTGCCATTTGCGACGACATGGATGGACCTCAAGATAATCATGCTAAGCGAAATAAGCCAGACAGAAAAAGTTGAAAATCACATGATATCACTTATTTATGGGATATAAACCTAAAAGCAACAAACGAATAGGACAAACAGAGACTCAGGGACATGGACAATGGACTAGAGGTTACCAGAGGGGAGGGGGTAGAGGGGAGGTAGAGTGGGTAAAGCGGGTCAAATATGTGGTGATAGAAAGAAATCTAACTATGGGAGGTGAACATACGATGTAAATATATATACGACTTACTGTTAAAATGTACAGCTGAAACTTACCAGATTTCATTAACCAATGTCACCATAAAAAATAAGTAAATAAGTTTAAAAAGATATAAATAATCAGATTTCTCCCAGGCTAATAAAGGAAATAGGTCCTCACGTGGGTTCCTGTGCACCTTCTTCAGAGCTCTCCCTGACACCTGAGTTGAGGGCATAGGTGGGAAAACGAGGGCTCTGTCCACATCGAGCTGTAAGCTGACAGAAAAGCAAAAACAGGGTTTGAGTGTCCCCTTAGCAAGAGACCACAAACATGTGCCAACAGAACGAGCAAGGACCTCACAGGACCTTTTTCTCAACACTGGCATCTCAGCAAAAGGTACAAGGAGATCCTGGAGCAGCTGCTGGGGGCTGGGGCACAGAATTCCAAACTCATCTCCAGGTGAGGCCAGGGTGAGCATGGGGAAGGCTGTGGATGGGCCCCCTCCAAGCATGGTGGGCGGGATAAGCTCTCCTGGAACTGCCTTCCTCCTGGGGTCTCCCCTGAGAGCATGTGGCCCCAAATGGTTAAAAACTCACAGCATCCCATGCCCCAGGAAACAGCGCCTGAGTGCTCCAAAGTCATTGCAACTCACCTGGAGAGACCTGGGCCTTGGCCTCTGAGGGACTTGTCACTCAGGGACGAAATGAGGGGTTATTGCCAACGCCTGGGGTGATTTCTGAGGATCTTATAGAAAAGGAAGGAGGAGCCTGGTGTACATGCCCAGAGTCACACACAGATTGAGGTTTTGTTTTTTTGTTTTGTTTGTTTTGTTTTTTGCCTGTCTGAGACAGGGGCTGCAGGCTCATTTCCTGCTCTGCTCAGGTCCCCACGGCCCTGCATGCCCCTTCCCGAGATTCCTAAGAGAGCCTCAGAATGTTCGTCCACAGCCCCAACATCAGAGGGGAAGCATCTGGGAACTGAGGGAGATACAGTGCCTGACAAGCACACAGCTCCTACTCAGATTCTTTTACGGAAAGGCAAACATCCATCCTCACATTCAAAAAGAAGGCACATCCGCGATCATTTCTACACCGCCACCAATTTAGGGAACGATCTCAAAGAGCATGACAAGCTTGGACCCTGGGAGGTCCCCAGCTTTTACTTTTTAACTAATCCTAACTAGTAGCACAGGTTCTTCAACAATGGCTCAGCTGAATTCCTTCGCTCACAGCAAAACAGGAGGTTTTCTAATGTATTCTGCATTCCTTTATTCTCTCAAGGAGCATTTCAGGCATGGCTACCAAGGAGGTGTGTAGTATCTCTTTACAGGAGTTTTGCACTTCCAAAATACAGATGTCTAGCCTAACTCCAGCCCTGCTGACAATGGTCTGCAAGAACCTGTCCTTCCCACACCTTCTTCCTCTTCGCTTCTTACATCAGACACAAGGCAACTGGTTAATTTCAGGGAGCGGCGAGCTCTGGGCAGCTGGAGAGCCAGCTCTGGAAGGTGCGTGCCCCCTTTGGCCATCTGCTTCTGTTATGGGACAGATCGGTCATTTCTCCCTACAAGGTGGTGTTGGGTAGAGCCTCTTGCACCACACAAAGTCCTTGCATGCTGGTCACACTCTTGTTCCCAACCTTGAAGTGGTTCTGAGATGCTTCCTTCCTGCTGTAGCCTCATTTATTTTAGACCGTGGAATTGGATGTAGACTGTCACTGACGCTGTGAACTACACCTCCACAGAAAAACTGGGCCACAGATGAATAAAAAAATTCTGGTGAAAACCAGGAACAACAACACTTGCTAATAATAATAAACTCTTGCTGAGGGCATCCTAAGTTCCAGAAACTAAATGAAGCTCTTTATCTCAGCTATCTATCTCATTTAATCCCGATTAAAGCCCCAGGAGTTGGGGATCAATATATTTCCTTTATATAGGCAGGAAAAAGTGAGACAGGTAATTTAATTATCTTGTCATGGGTCCCACAAATTGTACAAGTTCATGCTGGGATTCAAACTAAAGGCACTCTGACTCCATGGCCCACAATCTTGATCGTGGGAAACTCAATTACTGGATATTATTATCTTGAGCCCCATACTTAGATGATCACTTAGAGCAGCAAGAATCATCGCCATCTAAAAATTTAACCCATGAACTGAGCACTTATAAAATCAGTGCCTACTCAAATATCACTCCCCATTTAATACCACACATTTGATATCAGCGTCCAGCCAGCCAATCGACATTTTAAGTCAACATCCTAATGCACTAGTTGGAGGTCTCGGAAGTTGACAAAGCAATGCAAGGGCTGAAAGGGAGACAGCTGATATTCTAAACGATGCAGGATTACAGCGAGCTGGTGAACGTGCTGCTGAAAAACCACTGGAATCATCCCCAAGGAGCGGCAGCGTTCCTCACTTAACTAAGACGACCACCAGGATGACAGAGACAATGTGCCCTTCGAAAGAACTGCGACAATAAGGAATTAATCGAGGCCCTTGGGAAAGCAGTGATGCCCTCCAACAGTTTGCAAAAATGGCCTTCCTTAAGAGTCGACTGGGAAAGTCAAATGATGACAGTAAGCTGTCCATTGCTACTGTTAATTGTGTCTAAATAACTATGTAAAAATAAGTCGACACCTGTTCATACTAAGAATGTGGGCAGAGTTGCAATATCCTTTAAATTTTGTTAGCTACAAGAAAACACATATTGCCATAATTTTCAGTTTTGTTTCTCAAAATTAAGTCCTCTTCTTTTCTCCTCGGTTATTTACTACAAACATTGGACTTCTGTTTTAAACAGTCTCTCTTCTAAGGGGAACCCCTCATTGTCCTGCCCTCCCTGCTTCCTGCCGTGGGACACACACTGCTCAGGGCTGAGCGATCGTACCACTGCCTCGGCGATGCAGGAAACCTTTCGGTCCTCACAGAACTTTCCCGTCTATTGCTTCATCTGATGCCTTCAGGAACTCCAGCCGTAAGGAACTGTGTACTGCTCACCCACACACGTATCCCACACTGCAGCTTCCAAAGCTCTTACCACTTCTGCTCTCTCACCTGGACCACAGGGCATTTCCACAAGGCGAAGGTAACACTCGCGCGTCATAAGTGAGGAAACTGAAGTTCAGACTGAGGAGGACATGCCCGAGGCCCCAGAACTCATTGGTACAAGTTTTAGGGCTGGAACCTAGGTTTGAACCATTTATTCTTTCCCGTGAGATGGCCGGCTCTCCCAAGCTAAGAAGGACAAATGAAAATTCTGCAGGCCAGTGGGCATTTTTTCGGGCCAACGAAGTCTCAGAAACTATCTGCAAGTCTGCCTTAGCACACCCGAACACCCCTCCTCTCACAGAAACAGCGAAAGATCCTTACGCCCGAGTGATAATCAGCACATTTCCACTTCCCTGTATCATGACTGTTCTGGGTGGAAGATGATGTTATCAGAGGACCTCGAACTCAAACGCTCAGAACACAGGGGCCTCGCAAGCCCCTGTGTGGATCGGCTGCAGTCGGATGCAGCCGTGTTCTCTAACTCCCAACTGAGCTGGGGGAGAAGCGCATGAATTATTAAGAAATGCCATCAGCGAAAGACTGAGTCAGCGTGCTGGAAAAGACTCTGAGAGGGCTGAACCTCCGAGGACGAGAAGAAGAAACACCCCTGGAAGGCAGAGTGCGACCTTTGAGGGATAAGTCAGCAACATCTCTGCAACCAGCTGTGTGCTGCACGGTGTGGCGGAAGCAGCGATGTCTTAGAGTTAGGCCGACCTGGGCTCTGTGACCTTGGGCAAGTTACTTCTCATCTTTGAGGCTCCGTTTTCCTCATCCATGAAATGGGACCATCACCTACACTCGTGAGAAGTCTGTGAGATCATGTGGATATACAGCACAGTGCCTGCTTCGTGGCAAACACTGAAAACACAGAGGCTATCATGAACAAGTTCAAGTGAAGGGCACACGATAGCACTCGACAGGGTCCTCCGTCAAGAAGGTATTTCTGTGCCCTCTGGCGAGAGGACTTCATGACCTTCAAACCATGACCACGGGTTTGTGTTAATGGGAGGGGGAATTAAAATTGAGCACGTTTGGGGGTGAAAGTCCCCACGTGTGCAATGGGAAGTACATGCAGCGTCCCCAGGGGAAGTCCTGAGGCTGAGGTGGCGGTTACAGAACAACTCCAAGCTACTGGGAGCCCAATCCTTACCGCTGGAGGGTGATGAACAGGAAGGAACTGCCTAACTTTGGAACTGAAAGTGCCCTTTGCTTCCTACCTGGCGCTCAGACAGGTTCATGACCATGGGCACTTGGACAAGCCACCAGCCAAGGGTGGGAACACTCAGGAGACCCACGACAGTGCCCTCGACCCACGCATGGTGGGGTCTGCTCCCTACAGCACCTTCATCCTCTTGTTCTCTGCTCAGGAATCCCTGTCACCTACAGGTTTTCTTAGCTGGATCTTCAGGCTTGTCCTCACCTACCCTTGGAAGTACTCCCCCCTTTGCATAAACCCCTTCCCCCATGCAGCAGGGTCTAGAGCAGAGTCCCTTCCTGCCCCAGCGTCTCAGCATGGAGTCTTCCACGAGCCCCGCAGCCCACCCCCACCCACATCGGTATCGGCCTTTCTAAATCCTACAAAACCTCTGGGGCCTCCAGGAAGTCTACAGGAATCTCCCTCTGCTTGAACCCTGTCGGCATGAGTTCAATCCCGTATCTAATTTCACTGCTTAAAACTTGTGAACACGCACCACTGGCTGAACCGTGAGCTCCAGGGAGCTGGGGGTTTTGAGGTTCCCCCGTGGCATCTAAAACACTGTGACCTGGATTCGGCCAAGTGCCTGCCCAGCTGCTCATGGCCTGACTGTTGCTCGGTGACCCCACCCTCCAAGGTCCCTACCCTGGTTCGGCTCCATCAGCCCCCAGAACTTACTACTCTACTCTGTACGTTTTCTCTCTCCCTTCCTCTGCTCCACACAATTCAGAATAAAACCAGGCCAGCTGTGTCTCTGCGTCCCCACATCTGAAATCCCTTAGCAGGCCCCTCCTAATCTCCTCCACTGAACCCCCACCCCCACCCCCGTGAAGAGGGTAGAACTTCTGTCTGATGAAGCGCTTGGAACCAGCACCCTGGGGGCGGGGAGCTGTTTCCTCCCATCACACAGGTTGGTGTCTAAGGCAGGCTGCAGACTTGACTCTGGGCCCGGAAGCCCGCCGGCACTGGGCAGGGAGCAGCATAGACTCTAAATGTGCGGGGTGATCATAATTAGCTAATAACGCCTATTCCCTGCCCACCTGGGAAAAGGGGGGGGGGGCTGGGCTCAAATGCTGCCAGAAAGAAACGACCAGGGCGTTCTCCTTCTGTCTGCGGATGAATCACCAGGTCCCCTTCATAGCTCGTTTACGAAGGGGACAGGAGGGGACCTGGCTGCTGGAGCCCCTGGCAGGGGTTTATCAGGTGACCAAGACCTTACTCTTTCTAAAACCCATTCTTCATCAGCAAATGCCACCTGCACCCCTTTGAAGAGGAATGGGTATTCTGCCCCATTTGAAAGGCCAGTTACCTGGAGGGAAGGAGATGAAAACCACCACCCCAGGTTTAGATCTGAAGCATTCCGGCCTTCTGATGTCTAAGATGAGCAGCAGGAATAAAAATCCGGGTCTCTGAGACTGAGACATCAGTGATACCGACAGCGAGACGTGTTCATGCCTGGTGCTCGAGCAGGAGGCGTTTTTCTCAGCACTGCTCCTAGGGCTCATTATCCATGGAGCCCTGTGCCTCTTAGAGGGCTCACTCAATGCTTGGCCTCTGAAGGATGCATGCAAAATGGCCCAATACTGGGGGCTCACACCTGCGCAAGGCTGCTGCTTCCCTTGGCTCCATCTCTGCCTGGTCAGCACCTCTGCATCCTGCAGATCTCAGCCTAAGCACCGCTGATAAGGACAAGTTCTGGGACCAACCACCCCGGCTGCCAGAACCTTGTAACTCCACTGTTACAGCTGTCCCGCTGGTCCCTTCTCCCTTCGATTGCTGCATCGTGGTCTCCCTGAGCTTCCTGAGGGCGGGGCATGTCTGCTTGCTCTCCAGGTGTCTCTGGCTCCTTGCACAGCAGCTGCTACGTAAGAAGCTCTCAGAAGAGCACAGACTGTGCTGCCAGACTCTCTGAGTTCTGATTACGGCTCTGTCACGCACAGTAGCTGTGTGACCCAGGAGAGCCATTTACCCCTGCTGTGCCTCAATCTCCTTACTTGTCAAATCGGGATAAGAATAGTACCTACTGGATACGTAAGAGGAATAAAAACTTATGTACACACAAAAGCTTGTAAAAGCATGTTCATAGCAGCAGGATGCATAATAGCCAAAAAAGTAGGAATAACCCAAATATCCATCAACAGATGAATGGATGAGCAAGATGTAATATATACACACAACTGAATATTATTTGATAATACAAGAAACGAAGTTCGGATACAGGCTATGACGTGGACAAACATGATGCTAAATAAAAGACGCCAGACACAAAAAAGCCACATACTGCATGGTTTCACGTACATGAAATGTCCAGAATATGTAAATCTAGAGGGACAGAAAGTAGGTCGGGGGTTGCGTAGGACTGCGGGTGAGGTGGGAGGAGACTGAGGGGCTCACGGCTAAGGGGGGCAGGGTATCTCTTTTGGGTGATAAAAATGTTCTAAGATGACTGTGGTGACAGCTGCACAACTGAATACACTGAAAGCCGCGTAACTGCATCTTTCAAATGGGTGAATCGTACGGCATGTGAATTCTCTCTCAAGAAAGCCGTTTTTAAAAAAGTACAGTATCTAGCTCATGCTGTTGCTATAAGGATTGAATTAAATATTATTTGCGAAAGGGTGTGTTACCTAAACTGACCACGTAAATAACTAATACTCATTAAACCTTGATGATGCCCTGGGACTCCATGAAGCACTTTACAAATAGTGCCTTATTTCCACCTCCTAGCCCAGTGAGGCACTCACCCGCTTTGCAGACGAGGAAACTGAGGCTCCCAGAGATTAAGTAACTTGCCTAAGGGAAGTGGCTGGTAAGTGGCAGAAGCAGGCAAAGCCCATGCACTGAACCATCACATATAGACAGAACAACGTTCCCCAAACCCAGGGCCCCTGGACTTTCAAGTGGGAACCACCTGGCAAAAACAAACAAAATAACTTTCTCCTTTGCATCCAATGAGAGCAACCCCCCTACCCAGGCCCTGTGACCTGAACTACCATATGAGCCAGCAATTACACTTCTGAGTATCTGAAGACAACAAAACCACTAACTTGAAAAGACTCGTGGACCCCCACGTTCATTGTAGCATTATTTACAACAGCCAAGACATGGAAACAACCTAAGTGTCCACTAACAGATGAATGGATAAAGATGTGGTGCACGTGCGCGCGCGCGCGCACACACACACACGGAATACTATTCAGCCATAAAACAGGAAATACTGCCAATTGCAACGTGAATGGAACTTGAGGACATTATAAGTGAAATCAGTCAAAGAAAGACAAATACCATATGATCTCACTCACTTATGTGTGGAATTAAAAAAAAAAACTCACAGATACAGAAAACAGACTGGTGGTTCCCAGAGGTTTGGGGATGGGGGAGGGGGCGGTGGCAAATGGGTGAAGGTTGTCAAAAGGTACAAACTTCCAGTAATAAAAAAAGCAAGTCCTGAGGATGTAAGTACAGCATAATAATACTGTAGTGCATATGTGAAAGTTGCTAAGAGAGTAGATCTTAAAAGTTCTAATCACTAGAAAAAAAATTCTGTTGCTATGTATGGTAACAGATGTTAACTAGACCTACTGTGGTGATACTTCCCAATGTATACAAACGCTGAATCAATGTATTCTAATAGAATGTTGAATGTCAAGTATACCTTAATTTTAAAAAATGTTGTGAGGTGCTAAAAAACCAGGCCTGGCCGTCTTAGGGACCGAGGGCCTCAGGGAAGCCGCTGACCTTCTGCAGGTGTGAGGACACACACGAAGCTTTGCGAGGGAAGCAGCAGAACACATGTGCTGGGCTCCTTGCAGAAACTAGACGCCCCCAGAGCAGAGGGAGGAGGGATGGGGGATCCTGAGACTCGGGGAGGGAGGGAGCTGCCCCAGAGAGACTCATCTAGGGGAGAGGAGAGTTACAAGTCCAGATGTTTGCAGGATCCCAATAACTTTGCCACCATCAGTTGGTGTAGCTGGCTGGGTGGCTGGTAAGGAGAGAATGGGTGATGCTCTTCTCTCTGAGAAAGTCACTCTGATCTTTACATAATTCACGGATATACAGTCTGTTGCCTGTTTCTAACTGTGGTCACTGTACATGAGAAATAACATGTGCTTTGCAATCAAGATTATTACTATAGCTAATATTTGCTGAGCACACACACCACCTGGTTTAATATTAGAACCTGAGATGGGCATC
>NW_011888811.1:1418942-1427462 GCF_000151845.1 Pteropus vampyrus
GGAGGCCACGAGGTATTGCTTTTAAAATGACAAAGTGCCCTGGCTCTTCTATTGGACCCCAAAATTACAGAAGCAGAGATGGCTGACCACACCGGAAAGGCCTTGGGAAGCCCCCTGCTGCTGAAGTTCTCAAACTGGGTTCTGCTTGAGACTTTGTGGGATCCAAGGCCTCAGACCCCCGGGCAGGCTGGCAGCAGAGAGAGCGGGAGGCACAGGAAAGGTCCAGATGCCGGGGAGCGATGGAAGGCTCCATCTAAGAGATGGCTCCACTGCTGAAAACATGTGAAAACCCCAGAGTCCAATGCCCTTGTTTTATAGATGAGGAATCTGAGGGACAGAGAATGTGATTTGCTCTGACATAGACGCCCCTGTTCCCTGCGGGGGAAGAAGCCAGGGCTTTGCAGGGGGGTGACACTGTGTCTGAACCCCTGGTTCTGCCACCTAAGTTCTCTAAGCCCCAGTGCAACATTTGAGGAATGAGAGTAATCCTAGCTTCCTCGTCCAGTCTCGTAAAGAATGAAATGAGCTAGTGAAGGTCAAGCGCTAGAAGACTAAGTGGTCAGAGGCCGGCTGTCAGGGCAACCTGGACACAGCACAGTATTCAGAACAGAGGCTGGAGACCTCCTTCGTGCATCTGTGTTCAAGTCCTGTCACTTCTACCCCCAGCCGTGTGACTGTGGGCAGATGATTTCAGTTCTCTGAGCCTCCCTTACAGGTGTGTTGGGAGACCCGGTCGTATGAAGTATGCTCAGCACACTGTCTGGGACATAACAGCTGCTCGACAGAAATCTGCTATGCTCATCATACTGCTCTTTTTAACTTCTGTGGCCCCTCACTCAGGGAACTGCTGCTGGGACGGTCCTGCTAGTACCCAGAGAGCACGCACCAGGAACCGCACCTCCTCCAGGTGTGCGATGACGACGAATCTTGGCAGGTGCACCTGCACCAGCAAGCAGCAGCTCTGGGTGCCGAGCGAAGCGTGACTTAGAGGTCTTAGAGGTCCCCGCCTCGCAGCCCCTCAGAAAGAATGTGTTGCATGATTGCACCTTTTATCTTGATTTTTTTTTTTAAGAGGGGGAAAGAAAATAAAGGCAAGAACTTCAAGGTCAGGTTCATTTCCCTGCAGGCTCCTCCTGAGCTGAAGTGAAATTTCAAGAATGCAGTCTCTGGGCCCAGTTTACATTCCCACTCTCTCGGTATCCAGGATACGGGAGGAACCTGTCACATTCCATCCCACCAATCAGCTTCCACAGTCACATTCTGCTGGGGGCAGGGCGAGCCACTGGTTCTGGGAGAAGCATCACGGTTTAGCAGGAGGGTCGTAGATTCAGTCACTTGTCTAACATGTATGATCAGAGCTCACAGGAGACAGGCACTGGGGATAGAGTATTATGGGAAAACAGCCAGAACTCCCACTCTAGGGCAGCTTGCAGTGCAGTGGATTAGACAGACAGTCACGCAATTAATGAGCAACTCTCCGGAGCAGCAGCACACAGGGGCAGGAGTGCGCACAGGGGGCTCTGCCCCACTCAGCAAGGTGAGAGGCTTCCCTGAGTCAGTGATGATTAAGCTCGGGGCTGAAGGATGAGTAGGTGGAGATAGGAGAAGAGAGGAGACAAGAAAATTCGAGGTAGAAGAACGAGCATTTGCAAAGGTTCTGTGATGCGCACAGTTGCAACGCCTTGGAAGACCTGTTGCCAGAGTGGGAGGTGGGGAGGAGCGGGGTACAAGATGAGGCGAAAGAGGCGAAATCCGGGCCAGACTTACGTGAGTGTCCTAGGGGCCGTGCTAGAATATCCAAGTGTCTTATGCAAGCGGATGGCTGTGTTTCTATAAGAACCTGATAATAAAGTCATCTTGGAGAATGGAGTGGGAGGGAGGGTAAGATAAAAAGCAAGGACAGCAGTTGGGGAATTTTAGTAGCTGTGTCCAAGACCCCAAAATGATGGACCTGGGCTGATGAGGGGGTGCTCTGTGGGTGGAGTCTGGGTGGTCTGTTCTCTTCCCAAATGTCCTTCTGCATCCCCTCCCTCTGGAAGGCCCTGGCCCTCACATCAGCACTGATCTCAGCGTCTGTGGACTGTCACTGCTTCTGAGCAGCCTCTCTGGGTTGCAAAGGTCACACAGGTGCTGCCAGCCATTGGGAATCGGATAAATGTACACCTGGCCTTGCCTCAGGCTCACCCCAAGGAGAGGAAGCCATTCCCCGACAGGGGACGGCCAGCACCCAGGGCACATTCTCAGGCCCAAAGACTGTGAAGAGATGGTCAAGGCCTATAATAACATACACGTTTTTCATGCATCTCTCGTGCAAAAAGGGCACCTCCTCCAACTCTGGGAGGGAGGAAGGGCTGCAGAAGCTCGTCTGACGCGATACACAGGTGAGGGGCTCAAAAGCCATGTGAAGAAGGGAGGGAGCGAGGGAAACAGGAGGGCAAGACAACAGTTAATTCGCTGGTTAATTAGTACAGTTTAAATCCTCACTTACTGTCTTCGATAGATTCTTGGAACTGCACCAAAATGACATACAATGCAATCCATTTTACCATAAGCTAATTGATGTAAACAAGAGTTCAGTTCCTACAACATCTCATCAAGGTTGTAACAAAATGATGTGGTTTCTCCGCAACCCTGATGAGTCTCATGGAGTTCTTGGTCCCCTGAACGAGGACACGCTGACTGGCCTTCGGCCTGGTGAGACACATAACCAAACCCGGCTGCCTGCCCCTGGGCCCCGCCCCCCAGAGATTCTGACGTCAGGAGGTCTGAGGTGGGACTTGAGACTGACTCGGCTATAGGTTCTTCACCCTATTTTTTTATGAAAGTAAAAAAATGAATCAGAGAAAATACAATGAAAAATAAAAACACGAAACAAAAACAAACTAAACAAAAAATCCCCAAAACATAAGCAATAAAAACCTTTTTCCTCCTCATCCACGGATGCAAGTACCTAAAACAACAGGAAAGTTAAGATTTCCTGTGAGTCCTTCCAGAGAAATTTTCGCAAACATACCAGCATGTTTGTGAAACATACTGGTACGTGCGCGCACACGCACACACACACACACACACACGTGTATACATATACATGCTGATCGCACACACACATTCTACATCAAACCTAAGAAGCCTCACTGACGGAGTGTAATAACAGTTTTATTATTTACACAACGAAGAAACAAAAACATTGCCAATAAACTGTGGCCCAGTGCTTTCTTTACCTTGGAATATTTACATGTATTAAAAACGCTCGTTCAGACTGATTTCAACATGGACTAAATTACACGGCTCTCTTTCCCATTTATGAAAAAAATATAAGTGAAATAAGTCAGCTAAGGGACAGGTAAGGTACTGACCCCTCCTCAGCGCCGAGTCCGGTGCGCGTGCGTGCTCCTGTGTCATTCTCTGTGCTCCTGGGCACGAAGCCAGCGTTCTGAATATGTCTCTGTGATTTTTCTTCCAAGCCACTGAAAAGTACCTTGAGTTTTGATTCTAGGGTCACCTTGATTTTACCAGAAGATGTCAGAGAAAGGTATTTTTTGACAAGAACAAAGGTCTGTCCACCACAGTCCCTAAACGGTCTGGGGCTGAAACGCGGAGGGCCGCGGGACCTAGTCCATGAGCGGGAACACCAGAGTTTGTGTGCGTGTCGGCAATGACCGTGGCCAACGGCATTTCTAAGATTCATCCCCAGTTTGAACATGTGAACATTTGAAGATGTTAATATTTTTTGTAAAACAAAACAAAAAGTTAATCCTAAAACCGACGAATTACACTACGGTGCAGACACCATCTCCCTCAACTCGCCCTCAGCTGACTTAGAGCTGCAAACTCAAATCACGACATGAGCCAGGCAGGCAGCGGGGTGAGGTGGGAAAGGTGGGGGCTGCAGTGACCGCAGAGGAGCTCTGGAGTGGTGCTTCTTCTCCGAGGGTGGTCCTGGCCCAGCAGCTGCTTTAATCCTGTGTGGGCCCCGCGTGTTTACGGATCAGCGAGTTCCTTGGAGCACCTCTACAAGACGCTAGTATGTATGGATGTGTGAGTAACGTTAATCCCATTTTTAACACAAGACATACCATTCTAAATCTTGCTGTCTACTCAGTCATCGACCATGGAATTCTTTCTGTACCAGCACCTGCAGCTCTCCCTGACTTTGGCAACGGTCTGCATGGCACTCCATGCCCGGATGTCCTGTCACTTATCTACGCAGCTCGCCATATGAGAGGTTCCCGCTGCTTCCTCGAGCTGTGGCTCTCACACTCAAGGCTCACTGAGGAAGCTGCAAAGCTGCATTGGAAGTATGGCCGCCAGTGTGGGACAGGGGACTCTGCGGGCCCCACACTGGAGAGTGGCTGTGAGCCACAAGCTCATTTCTTGGCAGCTCTGCCCTCAGGTCAGTATGAGGTTCTGGGGAGGTGGGGAGGCACTGAGTGCAGACGGTTCTGGATGCACCAGCTGCTTCTGAGAAGATTCAGCAGCTTTAGGGGAGAGGATAGTGAAGGGGGCCCTTCCCCACCTTTCTCTTCCTAAACTGCAGAGGCCTATAGCCCCCAAACCTGGCCGCTGCCTGCCAACACCCTCACTATATCCTGCTCTCTGCAATATGTCCCTTATCCTTCCCTCTGAGCCCAACCCCTTCTAGATGAACATAGGAAAGAGAAGGCAGAGGGGGCTTCGGCGAGCGAGTGCTCGCAGAGGTGGACGGAGGTCTTCGCTTCATCACCCCAGGTTCCCCTCCCACCATACTGTCCCCCACCAACACATCCCACATCAGTGAGGTGGGCCCTGTAGCTGTGGAGTAATGATAATGATTCCTAGACGCTGCTGAGCACACACAGTCCTGCTCAACCCTTGCAATTCTGAAGGTGCCGGTTTCATTGATAGGAAAACTGAGTCTGGGGGAAGGCGAATGCCTTCGCCCAAGTTAGACTACACATAAGTAGCCCCCCTCCACGGAATGTCCCAGCTTTCCGTGGAGCAAGCTGACTCTCAAAAGTCTTTTTCCCGGATTGTGCAAGTTCCAGGCCAGACCCCAAGATCCTCCTCTTCAACATATTATGTCCCTGGGTACAGTGAGTGGGGCCCGCTATGGGGTGGCGGGGGAATGGGGAGTTCCTTCTGTTAGCAATCATTTTAAGAAATTACATTTTTAACCAAAGCCACCATTTTAAAGATGAATATTGCTTTACATCATTTCACCTTCCCCTTCATCCTTCTTCTACCCTTTTAACTAGTGGTTTGCCCCGTTCCTCTCATTTTCATTCACTGACTTTCCCAGTAAAGGAGGAGGCAGAGTAGGTTTTCCTAAACTCTCCACCGTTCCAGTGGGCCAGGGCCACAGGGTCCAGAAACTCACAGAACTCTGCAGAAACACTGTGTCTGCTAATTCCGAGCTCATTAACATGGCTCAGTAATTATAACTGCTCCACTCCCAGCCACCCCTCCCCCAAACACCCCAAAACAAGGCAGGTTAAGTTTTAACTTTTGCTGGCATGACACCTGCTTCCCCAAATTCCTCCCCTCCACACCTCCTAGGATTTACAACACAAAAGTAAACATTTACATTGGTTAAGGTTTACCAAAAGGAAGGGTGGCGTGGAATGTGTCCTTTGAAGTTTAGTCTCAAAAGAAGAAGGGGCCCCTTTTAAATATGTAAAATAAGCAATCTCAAACCCATCTAGGTGATATCTGACTTGGGCCTTCTCAATTTTTCACGTGGGCCCTGACCTGACTCCAGCATATGTTAAATCCTAAGCATAACTCACAACTATAGGTCTGTGTTCCAGGGTAAACAGGGTCATTGGTCAGCTATGCAATCAAGTGGCTTCTCGGAAACTCTAGGGTGGAAATTTCTTCCTGACTGAGATACCACCTACGGGGAGGAAGTAAGCGGCACTTACAAAGGGAGAGCCAAAAGGCATGGCTGACTTCACAGGTGGGACAGATCCTGAGCCCCATCGACTACCTGCAGACACAGCTGATTTTCTCAAGGAGGCGTCCGTTTTATTGGAGGTGGGTGAGGGGCAGGGCACAGCCAGCCCAGGAGAGACGCTGGTTGAGTACCAGATACCAATACCAGAGTCACCTGACACTGAGGTCACGCAGATACTTAGGGGAAAAGGAAGTGAAAACATTCCCCATACCTCCCCCAAGTTTGCTGGTGTAGGCCAATGGAAACATTCTAATCAGTAAAGGATGACTGCAGTTGTGTGACATCAGTATCCAATCAGAACCTTCTATTCCTTCAGTGATCGCGCCTAAGGTGCAATCTGCCAAGAATCTTGACCCCGTGGGGCAAGTCCCAGGTGAAGGGTGAGCTGATGAACGAGGACTCACCAAGAAATAGCACTCTTCATGACCCACCCCGTCCTGGGCGGCTGTGGACTAGCTCACTAGTCTTCAGGACAGCCCAGGGAGGCAGTATTCTTACCTCCTTACAGGTGAGAACTCTGAGGCTAGCTCACCTGGCCAAGGCCGCCAATGATGCTCAGGTCCATGCTCCTTCCACTGCACTACAGGCCTCCAAATGCAAGACGTGTACTGAAGGCAGGCTGCACAGAACCTCGCCTTCTACACTATGGGAGGCCCGCTCGGCGTTTTTTAGCTGGGTGACTTTGAGCAAGTCACACAGCCCTCTGCGGGTGTTTCTGATTTCACTCGTCCCCCCTCAGCAGCAGCATTTCAGTGGGAGGCTCACTGGGGGAAACAGTCCACACCCGCCCACTTGTTTCAACTGCCTCGCTGATCCAGAGGAGAGTTCACAAGTTTACCAGCATGAATGCAGTGTATTTTGGTGGGGCTGCTTCTTCACGCCTGGGTTCGCTGTGAAGGGAGAGACACATTTCTTTTCCAACATAAGCGTATATCCTTCCAGAGTCGGCAAGGCTACCAACTTAATGCTACACTACACCATTTTACACTCACGCTTTCATTGAGTGAACAGCTAGCTACAAGCACTGGCCTCTCATGGTTCTTCAAACTCAGTCCCAGCAAGGTCTCATCTTGACTTGGCAAGACAGCGCACATGCAAAGCTTCTGAGCATTTATACCTGCTGCCTCCGGCTCCCCGGTATGTCATAAAGCCCCAAGCCCAGTCAGAACACCCTGGTTCTGATTCTGAATTTGATCCAAGGACCAAAAAGCTCAACTCCCCAACATGTTAATTGGGGACGAAACAATTTGCCCTCACAAGATTGTCAGTGAAGAGCTAAAGAGACCTCAGAAGGTAAAACTCTTTCAATCATAAACATTCCGGCACTTACCACACTCTGGGCCCTTTAACACACCATTTGAATGAGTCAATATTAGGCAGGTCAGGAACAAATATAAAAATATAGGACACAAAGCGAGCAAATGAACTAACCGATAAATGAAGGAAAGGCGGGAAGAGGAGCGGGAGGGAGCTAGCAAGGCCACGGAGCCTTGAGTCATGCTAAGAAGTTCTGGGATTTCCTACGGGTACTGGAGAATCATGAGAAGTTTCGGAGGAGGGGAGCAATTTGCTCTGGAAAGCCCTATGGAAGAAAATTCCAAAAGCTGTTGCAACCATGAGTTGCTGGAAAACAATTTGGGAGTCTGGCCACCCTGTTCGCCAGGGACTGTTACAACAGCCGATGCACGAAATGACACCTTAAATAACTCAAACGGTGGCCCTGGGGGGGACCATGAAGGGCAAAGCATCTTAGAAGGGTGGGATGGGCTTTAAAGACCTGTCCCATTAAATATGCAGATTTGCAAAGATAAACTCTCCCAAATGTTCACTTTTGTTCCCGGCTTCAAGTGTGAAACAGGCTGTCATGCCAGCGACCAGAATCACTAACTTCCATCCCTACCTTCACCTCATTGCCTTAAAACAAAACAAAGTTAAATAAATAGAAATCATTGCTATACCCTCACGTTCACAGCCACATTATTCACAATAGCCGAAAGGTGGAGGCGAACCCCGTGTGGGTGGATACCAGCGGCGTGCACATACAAAGGAATATTATTCCGTCTTAAAAAAAGGAGACTCTGACAGATGCTACAAGATGGATAGAAGACGTTATGCTAAGTGAACTAAGGCAATCACAGAAACACAAGCAACTGTGAGTCCACTTACATGAAATACCTAAAGGAGCCAAATTCATAGAAAGTAGAGTGGTGGGTGCAGGGGGCAGGGGAGAGGTGAATGAGGAGTTAGTGTTTAACGGGGACAGTTCCAGTTCTGCAAGGTGCAGAGTTCTGGAGATGGACGGTGGTGAGGGCTGCAAAGCAGTGGGAATGTACATTCTGCCACTGAACTGTACACTCGAAAATGCTTGACTGTAAATTTTGTCATGCGCATTTTACCAACGTTTTTTTTTAAAGTTTAAAAGAAATCAGCCATTGTTGGAGTGCCAGCAAGCGGGGCTGCGGGAAAACAATGCAACGCTTTGCCAACCAGGCACACCTCATCTGGGAACCTCCGCTCCTCTTCCGGCAACTTTTCGTTATTGCTTTAAAATTCCCTTACTCCCTTCCCCAGACCCGCTGGTGCTGACT
>NW_011888811.1:1427512-1433621 GCF_000151845.1 Pteropus vampyrus
GGAGAGTTCACAAGTTTACCAGCATGAATGCAGTGTATTTTGGTGGGGCTGCTTCTTCACGCCTGGGTTCGCTGTGAAGGGAGAGACACATTTCTTTTCCAACATAAGCGTATATCCTTCCAGAGTCGGCAAGGCTACCAACTTAATGCTACACTACACCATTTTACACTTACGCTTTCATTGAGTGAACAGCTAGCTACAAGCACTGGCCTCTCATGGCTCTTCAAACTCAGTCCCAACAAGGTCTCATCTTGACTTGGCAAGACAGCGCACATGCAAAGCTTCTGAGCATTTATACCTGCGGCCTCCGGCTCCCCGGTATGTCATAAAGCCCCAAGCCCAGTCAGAACACCCCGGTTCTGATTCTGAATTTGATCAAAGGACCAAAAAGCTCAACTCCCCAACATGTTAATTGGGGACAAAACAATTTGCCCTCACAAGATTGTCAGTGAAGAGCTAAAGAGACCTTGGAAGGTAAAACTCTTTTAATCATAAACATTCCGGCACTTACCACACCCTGGGCCCTTTAACACACCATTTGAATGAGTCAATATTAAGCAGGTCAGAAACAAATACAAAAATATAGGACACAAAGTGAGCAAATGAACTAATCGATAAATGAAGGAATGGCGGGAAGAGGAGCGGGAGGGAGCTAGCAAGGCCACGGAGCCTTGAGTCATGCCAAGAAGTTCTGGGATTTCCTACGGGTACTGGAGAATCATGAGAAGTTTCGGAGGAGGGGAGCAATTTGCTCTGGAAAGCCCTACGGAAGAAAATTCCAAAAGCTGTTGCAACCATGAGTTGCTGGAAAACAATTTGGGAGTCTGGCCACCCTGTTCGCCAGGGACTGCTACAACAGCCGATGCACGAAATGACACCTTAAATAACTCAAACGGTGGCCCTGGGGTTTGCAAAGATAAACTCTCCCAAATGTTTACTTTTGTTCCCGGCTTCAAGTGTGAAACAGGCTGTCATGCCAGCGACCAGAATCACTAACTTCCATCCCTACCTTCACCTCATTGCCTTAAAACAAAACAAAGTTAAATAAATAGAAATCATTGCTATACCCTCACGTTCATAGCCACATTATTCACAATAGCCGAAAGGTGGAGGCGAACCCCGTGTGGGTGGATACCAGCGGTGTGCACATACAAAGGAATATTATTCCGTCTTAAAAAAAGGAGACTCTGACAGATGCTACAAGATGGATAGAAGACGTTATGCTAAGTGAACTAAGGCAATCACAGAAACACAAGCAACTGTGAGTCCACTTACATGAAATACCTAAAGGAGCCAAATTCATAGAAAGTAGAGTGGTGGGTGCAGGGGGCAGGGGAGAGGTGAATGAGGAGTTAGTGTTTAACGGGGACAGTTCCAGTTCTGCAAGGTGCAGAGTTCTGGAGATGGACGGTGGTGAGGGCTGCACAGCAGTGGGAATGTACATTCTGCCACTGAACTGTACACTCGAAAATGCTTGACTGTAAATTTTGTCATGCGCATTTTACCAACGTTTTTTTAAAAAGTTTAAAAGAAATCAGCCATTGTTGGAGTGCCAGCAAGCGGGGCTGCGGGAAAACAATGCAACGCTTTGCCAACCAGGCACACCTCATCTGGGAACCTCCGCTCCTCTTCCGGCAACTTTTCGTTATTGCTTTAAAATTCCCTTACTCCTTTCCCCAGACCCGCTGGTGCTGACTCAGCCCCTCTAAGTATCTGAATGGCAGGAGCCAGACTGAGGGTGAACACTGCCACTTCACCTTGTGTCCTGGGACACCCAGGGTTTCCAGTGACAAACACTGGCTCCATCCAACACTCTAGGACCCCAGTTCTTCAACCTCAAAAACCATGGCCCCACATCCTGGCTGGCATCCCAAGTGAGACTGGCAGGTTCCAGCACACGTTTTACGGCAGGAAGAGCTGGAGAGCCCTGTGGGAACTACCTACGAGGGCTCCTGTGAGAGAGCCCCGGGGCCTGCCTTCTCGGCGGCGCAGGAAGGACACGACACAGGAAGGACACAGTGGTCACAAATGCTGAGCACGGAATGAGGCCATGAAGTTCAGTGTGCTTCTGCCCACTTCTGTCCCGTCCCCGACTCAGGAGACGGGGCTGGTAACGTGGGAATGCCTCCATCAATCCTTCCCCTTGCAAAGCGCTGCAACACTTGCTCTACGAGACTCCATCACTTATCCATGTATTTTGAACTGAGCTATTAGGTGTGTCTACATGTAGGACCATTTTGTCTGTTTTGTCTATAATAACTGGACTGTTATTATAAAAGCTCTCCCTCTGGTAATACTCCTGTTTTTGATAGAAATGTATGTTATCATTATAGCCATTCCAAATTTCTTTTGATTAGTATTTGTATGGTGTATCTCCCATTTTTCCATTTTTAGCCTATGTATTTATATTTAAAGGGAATCTTTAGTACGCAGCCTAATTCTTGAGTCTTGTGTTTTCCCTCCTCAACTTGACAGTATTTGTCTTTTAATTGGAGGGCGGAGTCCATTTACTTTCAATGAATGTATCGATGTAGCTGGATTGAGGTCTACCAACTTGCCAGTTGTTTCTGTCTCATCTGTTTAATTTTCTTTTCCTCATTTTTAAAAAAATTCATCCACAATACACTATTACTGCGTTTGCTTTCAGTAGTTAATTATCTCTTAAAGGAATTGAGAAAAAAAATTTTAAAGTCTTTGATATTACCAGTGGTCTTAATTCCTCATGTAGATTCAAGTTTCTATCTGATAACATTTTTCTTTCAGCCTGAGGAATTTCTAGTAACATTTCCTGTTGTGTGTCTGCTGGTGAGAATTCCTCTCAGCTTTTATCTAAAAATGTGTTGATTTTGCCCTCATTTTTTAAAGGATATTTTTGTTGGATATAGAATTGTAGAGTGACAGCTTTTTCTCAGTTTCAACACCTTAGAGATAAATATTCAATTACTTTTTGGCTTTCATTGTTTCTGATGAGAAGTCAGCAATAGTGCTTTATTCTCTGGCTGATTTTAAGATTTTTCTATCTTTAGTTTTCAGCTATTTGATTATGATGTGTCTAGGTGTGGTTTTCCATATGACTGCCCTGCTTGCTTG
This sequence comes from Pteropus vampyrus, assembly GCF_000151845.1. Classification (NCBI taxonomy): domain Eukaryota; kingdom Metazoa; phylum Chordata; class Mammalia; order Chiroptera; family Pteropodidae; genus Pteropus; species Pteropus vampyrus. The sequence continues at coordinate 1,430,603 of NW_011888811.1, forward strand.
GGGTTTGCTGAACTTCTTGGATCTATGGGTTGATATTTTTCATCAACTTTGGAACTTTTCGGCCATTCTGGATCTATGGGTTGATTTTTTTCATCAACTTTGGAACTTTGCGGCCATTCGGTCTTCAAATGTATTTTAATTCTCAATATATCTACCTCTTTCTCTCCTCTCCTTTCCTTTCTATTCCATTTCAAAATCCAAATATACATTTGTTAGATTGCTTAATAACGTCCCAAAGATCACTGAGATTCTGAACATTTTTTCCAGCTTTAGTTTTTCTTCCTGTGCTTCAGTCTAGTTTCTATTGCCCTGACTTCACATTCGGTGATCTTTTTTCCTATGGGACCTTATCTGTTAAACTCATCAAATTTTTCATTTCAGATATTGTAGTTTTCATCTAGAATTTTAATTTGGTTCCATTTCTCTACTGATGTATTTTTCCTTTAAATCCTTATATGTGCCTATAATAATTATTTTAAGTCACTTGCTGCTAATTTCAACATCTCTGCCATCTCTGTTTCTACTGTCTTTCTCCCTAAGAAATGCTTTTTTTCTATTGTATGCTAGACATTGTGAATGCTAAGTTGTTGAGAATCAGGATTTCATGTTCCTTCTTTAAAGAACGTTAAATTTTTGTTCCAATAGACAGTTAATTTATTGGCAGAGCAACTTATTTCTCTTGAGCTTTTTAAAGCTCTGTTGGGCTATGAAGTAAGTTTAAGGATGGAAGTCACATGCTACAAACGGTAGAGTAGAAATACATCAGAAGCCTGGGTCCCTGGAGACAATGGAACCACTACTCTGACCCTGACTAGCCTGTCTTTGATTTTTTTTTTTTAATGTGATAAAAAAGTAAAGCTCCATCTTGAAGTTAAACCATTTTTATTTTTGACTTGCGCTGCTAGCAGCTAAACACTATTTCTGTTAAAATTACTAAGTAGCAGGCCTTGTGCTAGGTGTAGGGGGGATAAAGCAATTTACAAGTTACATGTAGTTCCTGGCACCTTAGAGCTTACAGTCTAGAGCAGGAGTGGCAAACTATGGCCCACAGGCCAAACTCACTCACTGCCTGTTTCTGTAAATAAACCTCTCACTGGGACACAAATATGCCTATTTGTTTATATGTTATGTATGGCTGCTCTCATGCTACAAAGCTGCATAATTAAGACAGAAATAGTATGGTCCACAAAGCCGGAAATATTTACTATCTAGTCCTTTACAGAAAAACTTGCTAACCCTTTTTTAGGGCAGTTCTCAAACTTTTTGGTCTTAGGATCCCTTTATACTCTTCACACTTGAGAACTCCAAAAAGTTTTTGTTCCTGTGGGTTGTACTTATTAATATTTACTATACAGAAATTAAAACAGAGAAAAATTGAAAATACTAATTCCTCCAAAAATAAAAATAAACCCATCACATGAACATAAATCACATTTTTATAACTATGTTTTCCAACGTGCCCCTCAAATTAGTGAGAAGAATGGTGTTATTTTACATTTTAAATCTCTTTCATGTAGAGCTTAAAAGAAGACAGCTAAGTCTAAGAGCTGCTGCTTTTGCATTAGTCTGTTGCAAAATCATGTCATGTCGCCTCTGGAAAACAGCCCTGTCCTCTCGTGACCGGTAGGAAGTTAAAAAGGCAGATGATTTCTTAGTATTGTTATGACATTATGACTTTGCAGACACCCTGAGAGAATCTCAGGGACCTCCAAGGACCACACTTTGGGAACGGCTGGTCTGGAAAAGTCCTCTGCTGACATTAAACAGAAATAATACGAAGTCTTAACAAATTACTGTTGAACAACTGATTTAAAGGCAAAGACTACTGCCCTGTGAGGGAACGTAAACACTGAACTTGGCCCCATTTGGGGAGTCTAGAACCATTTCTTGAGAAACCAAAGTTAACAGCTGGGCCCTGAGGAGGGAGTGAACCGGGCAGGGGACGGGCAGCGCCCCTTCCTTGGGTCCCTTCGCTCCTCCTGCCTTGCTAAGGAGACTGGGTTAGGCTCTGGAAGAACCGGATGAGGGTTACTGTCCCATAGCACCCTCTCTAGGGGTGAGTGACCAAGACAGAGATCTGGTCTGAGAAGCAAAGTGAAGTTGTAACCCAGGGTCCTTCTGACACTCCTGGAATGTACCCCAGGGACAGGGGAGCTCTGAGCTCTCTGGGAGGACGGTGATTTCCTCCAGATGGGGCACTGTGTAGAGGCACGAGTGCCGACACGCAGGGGACGAAGGCCCGGGGAGAGCTGCCCAGGCCCTTGGAAGGCAATGCCCATGGTAACACATGCAGCAACGCAAACCCTTAGCTGTCCGCCCTACTCTAAAGCGATCGGGAGCTACTCCTTATCTAGATGGTTATTTGCTCTAATAACAACTAAGGTACTGGTGGAAGGGACCACAGCAGCTCCTCTTCCTCTAGGTTCCAGGCCTCGTCCCATTTCCTGGCTGCCAGCTCTGCAGGTCCATGCTCTCAAAACCGGGTGCTGCTGAGTTTCAGAGTGGACACTGGACGCAGCCACCATTCTTCCCCGCCACGTGCCTGCCTCTGGGGTGTAAAAACCAACCAGGTTCCAGCCACTGGCTCACCTCAAACTCCCAAGGCCTTGGCCCCACCTGAAAAAGACGAGGCGAAGCAGAAAACCAGCCCTGGAGGATGGAAGGGGTGGTTCACGGCACTTACCGAGCGCATACAGCGAATCTCACATTGCTCCATGGCACTTCTCTATCCATTCACTGACCGCCTCCACCTCCATCAGTAGCCCTATGAGATCAGTTCACTTATCCTATTTTACAGATGAGAAACCGAAGCACAGAGAGGCCATGCACTTGACCCAAAGTCAGCGAGGAGTGGTGCTAGCATTAAACCCGGGCAGCGTGGCTTCTAAGATTCAGCTCCTCGAACATGACGTTTTACTGCCTCTCTAGCTTTAAAATGGCATGAGGAGTTAGTTTCTTAAAAAGGTATCTGTGTAGTTGCTCGACATCGCTAATCATTAGAGAAATGCAAACCAAAACC
>NW_011888811.1:1434411-1453453 GCF_000151845.1 Pteropus vampyrus
CTATTGATTTCTAATCAGAAAGTTAAAAAGAAAAAATTCATTCTTTGGCAAAGAGAACGGGAACAAAGGGCCAAGAAGCCCTGGGGTTAACAGTAAAAGCAGGATCATGCAGTGGAACAGGCCCTCCATCTCCTTGTGGCCGCGTTCTGATCTGTGAGCAGGTTCTCCTGAAGCCAGGACTCGCACGGTGTCATCGGGCTCAGCTAACGTGGTGTGGCCCCTCACAAAGGCAGGTGGAGTCCCCGAATGCCAACGGGGACATTCAAGAGACCTATTCCAGGAGTCTCGTGATGAGACAGAAACTGTCCCCGTATACTGGCCTATCCTCCCCACACCATCCTGCCTCTCTCTCTCTCTCTCTCTTCTTGCTGGCTGAGGACGCTGGGAATACTGGAGAACAGGACTCTGAAAAGGCCCTGCGCTCACGTTTCCAAATAGCCACAGATCCTAAAAGGGCAGGAGGCCAAGAGGGAACTCACGCAGGAGGTCTCAGCCTGGGTTCTGTGCCTGGGAGCAGGTGCCCAGTAGGTCATCAGAACCCCACCTGCTTAGCACCCCCAGCCATGCGGCTGACCAACCACCAGGTCCTGCTTCCCGTCCTCACTAACGAGCAGGGTCTGTGGGGTCCAGCTGCCTGCGGCTCTAGGAAGGAGGCAGGAGCTTCCTCCAGAGCCTGGATTCCAGCCACTATACCCTGGAGAGTGTGAGAGCTCAACTTCTCCTCGAATCAGGATGCACCCACAAAATGCTCTGAGAAACGGTGAAGAGCTCAAGGAGTGTCTGCACTGTTAACATCAACACGAGCTGCTGACCTCCAGGAGACAATGTGGCACTGACTGGCACTCAGGCTGGGAGTCAGAGTCCCGGATAGAAACCTACCCCTCTTGCCAACTTGCTGTGTGACCTTGACAAATTCTCTAACTTTTTGGTCCCTTGGCTGCCTCATCTGGAAGGTGAGCACAAAGTGAAATAGGGAATGCATGGACAATTCCCCAGTAAACAGCTGCTGTGACAACCTCCAGCTGGGGTCTGCACCTAACGAGATTTCTGAACTTTATTATTTTTTGAATATGGAATGGAATCTTGATCAGATGATAACACTGTAATGTCTTCCTCCTGGAATCAAACCAAGTGTAACTTGGGGAGACGAGAAAAGAGAGGGAGTGGATTCAGAAATAACATCCCCAAGAGAAAAGCACAGAAGAAACTCAGTAATTACCTAAAATCTTATAATACCTGACTCCCTCCCTCAGGGAATGACAGCAAATTTCGGAAGGATTTGGACACAGCCCACGCTTACAACTAAAACTGCATGTTCCCTTTCGCCAGCTCGATCTGAGAGGCATTTGCTGAGAGCCTACTGTGCACTGCGTCCTCAGCTGCTCTGCCTATAATTCAGCCAATCCTTTCTTCTCAAGGAACCAAGGAAGGTTCTGACCCTACTTGGGACTCAGAGAGCAGGTTGCCCTCACCCTGACCTCACACATTAAGAGGTTAGTCTGGCTCCTGTTCTGAGGTCCCCCGCTGTCACAGCAAACTGGACTGACCCTTGAGTCTCACCAGGTCAGGCCATTCAAAAGCCACTCTACCCCCCACCAGACCCCACAGGTCCCCCCCTCCACCCCCGCCCTACACGCACACATAGATAAGCAAGATCAGAGGAGGCACCCCGGCTGGACTGGTAAAGCAGGTTTAATAGTGCTCAGGTTATTAAGAAGAAGGAAATGCATTTTGCTTTTCAGAGTTCGGTGATGGGCAGCATTCTTCAGATGGCAGGCACCTGGCTTTCCCTTCACCAAAAAGATTAAGACGGCCTGTCCAGGGCTTCTCATATCTTTGTATGATTTCTGTTGAGTTAATAGTTACCGGTTTGACAAATAGCAATTCAGAGCCTCACACAGAAAATCATGGTAGCAAACTCTGAAAATTGCTGGGGCAAAAGACTGGGGAGTTTTATGGTCTGACAGCTCTAGTCTTTAGCGCCTCCCTCCTGGCATGGGGGTGTGGGAGTGGGGCTTAGGTATTTCAGACACCCTGGGTTTGGGGGTCAGGCCCAGGACTGGCAAACAGGGTCTTCTTTTCTACATCGGGAGGGAGCTCAAGCTCTGGAGCCTTCCGCAAATGTAGAGAGGTGGGCTTCCACTGAGGGCATCTCAGCCCCAAACAGGTGGGCTGCGTGCCTGCCAGTCTGAGCCCTGGGCTCTCCTTGGGTCTAATGCTTGCCCTCTGGCTCCAAAGCTTGACCTAGGAGTTCAGACTGACGACAGAGGAGTTGGAAGGTAGGAAGCACCTGCTCATCATCCTCTACTTTGTGGCTTCCCAGGTGCCTCTCAGACACCTTCACTTGTATTCATTCATTCGTTCGTTCGTTCGTTCGTTTGTTAGTACCGATTATGTGCAAAACTCCATGCTGGGCCTGGGGAGACAGACAGGTTGCTTCACCATTCCATGGAGAACAGACATGAGAAATGATGATTATGCGGTAGTTGTGTCAGAGGAGTGTACAGCTGGCCCCTTCCCGAGCTGGGACAAAGGTGGCAGGCAATCTCCTGGAAGAGGTGGCTGCTAGCTAGGTCCAGCAGCATGGGGAGGGAGTATCAGCTGGCAAGGTGCTCACATCGTTTATGCAAAGGACATAAATGGGTGAGGGCAGGGAGAGGGTTTCAAGTTTAAGGTGCATTAGAATTTTCTGAGTAACATTAAAGATGCAGATTCCTGGAAGCCCTGATGAGACTCTGACTTGGTAGGCTTGGGGGGGAGGGGGCAGGGGGCATCTCGGGAATTTGTGCACCACACTCTGAAAAACCCTCCTTCAAAGAGATGGGGGAGGGTGGAAGCTACTTGTGGCTTAGACGGAATATGGCTTTATGTTCCTGGAATGTCCCCAGAGCGAATTTGGACAGCTCACTAATGACTCGTTCTTCAGTTATTCTACACAGACAGACACACGCCATCAAACAAACTGGAGATGAATGCAGGGAGGGCGTCAGGAGCTGGCTCACTCTGACTGGGCTGTCGCTGCGTCCACGGGGCGATGGTGGGTGTTATCTCAGGAATGTGTTGGGGCAAGGTCCTTGCGGATGCCAGAACACGGTTCACAGGTGAGCCAGGGCCCGTGAGCAATGACGGGAGAGCCCCTGGAACCAGGCTGCACCTCCTCTCCACTCTCCTGCCAGGAAAGGCCAAGAAGTCCACAGGCCTCTTCCAGACTTTCGCAGCAGCCTGAGCTGGCTCCCTGCCCCTCTGGGTTGGTTCCCCCCCCATCAGGAGCCTGCCCTCTGCTGCCCCAATGCCACCCACTCAGGCTCCCTCTGGCTTGGATTGGGGTTTGCTGGGGGGCGGGGGGCCCTGGCTCAGCCAGACTAAGCCTTAGCTGAGACACTGTTTCTGCTAGTCCCCTCAGGGCAATATGTCTGCCCTTTAGAGTTAGTTCCAAAGAACCCGCCATTTATTTTGCTGGCTCAAACCCCTCGCCCAGGAAGCTCATCGGGGACCCAGGCCTCCTTGCCCTGTTCTTGCTAATAGAATCTGAGAGCTGGAATCCTGCCTTTGAGATCTCTGTCAAGTGCCTGCCAGCCATGTCCTCACGACGCATTACCCTCCCACAAGGGTTCCCACCTTCCGACTGCTCCATGTCCCCCCGGAACCATGTTCTGCGCCCTGGTGGACTCTGCCTGCAGAGCCTACATCTGCTCGGACCTCTGACCACACTGGACATGCTGTGGCCTCAGGACCCTGCCCTTTCTCAGCAGGTGGATTCACTTTCAAATGAGCCCCTTTCTACCTCCCTAGCCTGCTTCAATCCTCATTCCATGTGGAGCCCCGGAAAGGGGCTGGGAAGCTCCCCTCCCTTGATAACGTGTTTACGACTGGTTGTAATAATTCACCGTTTACTGATATTACATCTACGTGGTGTGCCCTAGATTAGAGCTGATTAGAGGCACAGTCAGCCACAGAACAAAAAACAAAACAGGGCCACATAGGTGAACATAAGTATTGCTGAATGGTCAGTGCTCCTCAAACATTAACATGCGTGAGGATCACCGGGGACCTTGTTAAAACGCGGTTTCTGAGTTGGTGGGTCTGGCGCTCTGCGTTTCTAACAAGCTCCCAGGCAATGCCGATGTGCTGGTCTACCGCCCACACTTCCAGCAGCAAGAAGGTCGGCATCTCACAGTGAATGGGGGATTGCCACGGGGATGGGGCCAGACGCAGGGCTCAGAACCAAACGTGTGCTCAAATGCAGTAACCACCAGGTCCTGCTAATCGCCGCAGCATTCAGAACGATTCACTCTGTAAGTTCCGAGAAAGAATCCCCTCGGGATGCTGACTGCCCAGGTGAGTCCAGCTCAAGGCCAGCTCTGTGATCGTTCCAAATCAGCATCTGTCATAAGAATCTGAATTTGGGGACTCTGAGTTAGCTTTGGTTGCTAAGCTGAAGGGTTACGAGATAGGCAGGGGTAGCGAAGACCATATGGATCACCTGCAAACTAATGCTGTGATGATGTTATAACATTTTTGAGTACTTATTCTGAGCCTTGCTCTCTGCTAAGTGCCTTCAATGAGAGAATTCAGGCTGTAATTCTCACAATAATCCTTCAAAGTTGATGGCAGTCTAAGAGTGTGAGCTCTGGAGCCAGACAGCCTGTGCTTAGATCCAGCGTTGCCACATTCTAGCTGTGTGACCTTGGGAAAATTACTTAGCTTTTCTGTCTCCACTTCCTCATCCCTCAGTGAAGATAGTAACAGAACCTCCCTCAGTGGGGTCGTGTGACAACTGTTGAGCTAGCAAATATTAAACCACTAGAGCAGTGCCTGGCACTCGATCAAATCTTCGCTATCGCTTTATTACTTTTAGGCTCATTTGCATACATTGAGGAAACAGAGACTCAAAGAGATTAAGGAGCCTCTTCAAGGTCACACAGCAAGTAAGAGGCAGAACTGGTTCCTAACAAGGTTTACAAATTTATGAACAAATTCTAGATTTTTTCTAGTTTGTAGGCCTCAGGAAGAAGGCCTACAAACTAGGCCTTCTGTAGGCCATGATGGGGTTAGGGGGGTGGGGACAGAAGGAAGAGAGGGGAGGGAGTTCACGGAGATGCTGCCGCCTCAATTTCTCACAAGCTCCAGCTGCAGCTCTGAGCAGTGGGGGCCACTATCCCCTTCCCTGGATTCCTGTGAACTCTCTAAGCTCATAGCAGCCTCTCTTTTCTAGAGCCATCCCGTGTGGGCCTCTGCTGCTTTTGACTAGAACGGGCCTGACTTAACGTAGATCCCCAGTTTCCCGCTCCCCTGCCCCTGCCATGCCGCCCCAGCCAGGAGCCGGGAAGGAGCTGATGGATAAGGGGAAGGAGGTGATGGGTAAGGGAAGGCATCGTGGAGCAAGTGGCACTGTACTCAGTCTGGGACAAGGGAGGGGGCTCCACCGCATACAGCAAGGGCTGGGACACAGGGCAGAGCTATGTGTTTGAGACCCAGACTGGGTCAGTTTGGGGTGTGCGGCAGTTTGCAGTGTTTGCCTGGACACAGACATGATGTCCAGTGGGAAACTGGAAATGGGCACCTCAAGTTTCACCACAGAGCAAGTGGCTGAAGGCTCGGGGACCCAGGACACCGTGAGAGAGAATTTGCAAAATGCCTTACTTTCCTGGGTGAGAATGACCGCCGGTAGAGGACGAAGGTCAGCAACACGATTAGATGCTACAAGAGAGGTCAGGAAAGATGCCACTGTGCATCTCCTGGTGACACGCGGGACTTTGCTCAGAGGATGGGGGTGGGGCGAGGAGGACGGAGCACGGACGGGGGCCGTGGAGGCGGGAAGTATGCAACTGCCCTGCGTTCTTCAGAGGAAGAGGCATGGGGTCAGGGCATGAAGACTGAGGGGGGGACACCTGAGCACCGTGGAGAACAATCCATGGATGCCTGAAACAAGGAAGAGATTTTTTTTCTAATGTGAGGACCGAGAAGGAGGCCAGGTTATGGAGGAGGCCAAAGGGGTTCTAGTCCTGTTTGGGTTCCTGATCGGTGGGTGTCAAACAGCAGATGGTGTCAAAATTACTTGGGAGTTCTTTTTACGAATGGAGATTCCACATTATCTGGAGATTCCGATGTTGGTCACTGAAGCTGGGCTGGGCATCTGAATCCCCATTACCTTAGGGGGTTCAGATGTTTGTGGTCACAGATCGTACTGCCTCAGGGAGGAAAAACGGAGCTCCTTGGCCAAAGTTAAGAAAAAAGACACTGCTTGTTGCCACCGCAGTGGGTGCCACAGTCTCCTGACAGGAACTAAGAAAGCCTGGTTGAAGAGGCAGAGAGGTGACCACTTATAGATGTATCGTATTTAAAGTTAAAAGCAAATTCAGTTGTTCTGACTACAGAATTTCATGACATTATAGCTTGACCTTTGGTGTCATTCACAAGGCCTGATATTTCTAATACGGCATCCTCTTCATTTTCCTAATCTGCAATTATTTTATGTCATTATTATTTGTCTATAAGTTCCATGGGGAACAGTGTCTGTCTCTGTTCTCCGCTGTACCCCCTTCCCAGGACAGCTATCAGGAGCCAAATGCACGAAGAGACTATCTTTGGTTTCGATCCTACCCAATTGCAACAGAAGTGGAAGGTAATTCGTGCATAGCGAGAGCCACTTCAGGCCTCAGATGACCCAAATGACTTCTCCTGAACTCAAAACGAACATCCTGAAGGATGGTCTATTGGGCAAGCAAAAACGCTCCAGACCAAGCGCATACGCTGTTCAGACACCAGAGTCCAAGTGGAATTTGATTCTGCTAAGTCCTTCATGCCAAAGAAACAAGAGATGGGGCTCCCTTGCGTAGAACAGTCTACAAGGAAGATGAAGCAAAGATGCTGATCTTTGCCGCCACTGATACGGGGATGCGGACAAGGAAATCGATTCTTGAAGGGATGTTGAAAAACGGACTGCACTCAGAAAAAGAGCTCACTCCTCCTGCTGAGAGAGAGAGAGAGAGAGAGAGAGAGAGAGAGAGAGATCTGCTGAAACAGGAAGAGAGCAAACAGAAAGGACTGACCCTCAGCAACTGGAAGAAGCTGCCACTGCAGGACGCACAGCAGTGAAGGGCTCTGGTCTGAAGTGCCAGGATGAAGCCAGCATCGCTCTCCTTGGCAGCCTGGTCTGACCTCCAGGACAGCGAGGAACACGTCTCGCGGGGGCAGACAAACCGGGTGCACATCCTAGTCCTGCTACTTGTAGCTGTGCAATCATGGGCAAGTTTTCAACTCTCCAAGCCTCAGTTTCCCCACTGGCAGTTCTTCCGTCCTCGGGTTGCTATGAGCATTAAATTGGATAATGCATTCAAAGCACACGGCCCAGATCTTGGCACAATCTACAGTCTTCCTAAGTGTTTGCTATTATTAGCTCTTCTCCACGGGCTAGGATCTATATGGTGACAGCACCTGACTCCCCACTCCGCTGCAGTCTCAAGGACACAGATGTGTGCATGAAATCCACACCGGGGCCTGGTGAGGACAGACAGTAGTTGAAAGGGAGGCCCGACCCCCCAGGCTTACAACTCTAAGTAGCTTAGACCAATTTATTTAAAAGCATGCCTGCTGCAATGAGAGTTGAAAGATTTTCGCATTATAGCGAAGATGAGCCCAAATCTCTTTGATACTTAACGTATCAGGAAAGAAATAGCAAGATAGGTACAGAAGAGGGGAAATTAATAAACAGCAAGGTGCCCGACATGCCCCAAATATCCACTTCTCCCTCCCCCACAACTATTTTTTAATACTTTCTGAATGAACTCAATTTTCCTTCGTAAAACTGTACAAACCTTACATCTTTAAAGCCCTTTAAAACAAGGTATGTTTGGAGAATCTCACCCAGACTCTACCGGCACTGTGAGGAAGGCAGATATTTACCTACAGTCCTGGTTCTCCAACCTGGCTGTACCCGAGAATCAACTGGGGAACTTCGAGAAATCCCATGCCCAGGCCACACTGCAGACCAGTTAAACCAGAACTGCTAGGAGTGGGCTGGGCAGGGGTCTTTTTAGCAATCCCCTCTATTAAGTCCAAGGTGCAACTGAACTTGAGAATCACTGACTCTGAACTCCAAACACAATTTCCTACTCTCTGCCGTGAAAAGGAGATCAAGGGTCATGACCCCCTGATGGACAGCGATGGAAGAGGCCAGGACTCAGGAAAGGCAAGTGATTGTGCTACGAGGAAGGGCCAGAAACAGAATCCAGAACTCCCAGCTGGGGGGCATTCGTTTCCTGGCTTAGCGAGCTCCCACCGCGTGCCAGCCACCCAGCTGCCTATTAACCAAGAATGGAGGAGATGCGGGTACACGCTGTTCTACCACAGCCTCAGGGGTCACGGGGTCTGGGCCAGGGGTGGGGAGGCCTTCCTAAACTTCACTTGTGAGCTGAATCTGGAGGCCAAGGAGATGTGAGGTGATGGTGGGGCCTGGCGAAGCCAGTGTGCAGGTCCAGCTTGGACCATAAGGGTTTGGGGATGATATTAAAATGGCCATGAGCCAATGAAGACCATTTCAACTGGCTGCTTCTATGGGGGCTTCGTAGGTTCCTCAAACCTGGCCAGTTTTTGCCTGGACCACTAACAGATTACCTTAGGTTGTTCTGGCTACACAGAAACACTTGGCCAGTGGTTCCCAGACTTGACAGGGCAGCAGAGTCACCTGGAGGGCTCCACTCCCAGAGTTTCTGATCCAATAAGTCTAAGGTGGGATATGAGAATCTGCGTTTGCTGGTCTGGGACCATACTTTGAGACCCATTCGGGTGAGGTGACCAATAAGGAGGCTGAAGAAACACCTGGGGTCCTCCACAGGCTGCCGGCAAATGTTTGTATTATGTCCGCGATGGAAATAAATCACTCAAGCTGGTTTTGAAACTCCTTGAGCTGTTAAGATACTTCTTAATATTCCTGTTGGCAAAAGCCATTGTTAACTGAGAAGATGTCTATCTGCTTAACTATGATCAGTTTTTCTAGAGAAAGAAAGTGGATGATGTCCAGAAAAAATCTGGTACTCAAAATATATGAACTGAGCAGAAACTACGTAACCATAGATAAAGCCGTCCAGGAGCCCGGCCGGCTGTCGTCAGAACTCCCACACAGTGGGACCCGACTGCGAGACCTCTACTCTGACTCTGACCAGCCCTATGAGGTAGATTCTAATCTACCAAAGTTCCCAGGGGTGAAGGAGCCCCGAGAGCCTTCCTCTGAAGAGTGGATCAGCCCTAGTGTCCTGGCTCAGCACCATCAAGGAGCAGGGAGGACTGCTTCCTTGGACTCTTGTGACCAAGGATATATAATTCAATACATTCTACTGTAAAGAGAATTTCCATCTGGCTTCTGGAAAGCTCTCAGACTTCCTGCTTCGCTGAGATTTATTTCACAGGGGAGGAGGAAACCATTCCGGATTTTGCCACCACGGAGGCTCTGGGTCAGCAGAACAATGGCATGCCCTTAGCCATCCCAGGATGCAGGTAAGCAGGGCTTGCTCTGGAAACCAGCTCTCTTAGCATAGGAAGAGGGCCCAGTTACATCGCCAGCCTTCTTCAGTTTCCCGGGCTGTAAAACAGGGATAATATGGTACCCTCTCCCAGGTAATGGTGAAGATTCAATGAATCGACTGGGACCTGTTGGAAATGCAAATTTCCGGGCCTACAGCAGCCCTAGGACACACTGGGGTCTGGAGTAGGGTTAACAAACCCTCCACAAGGTTCCATGCTTCCCCCAGTTTAACAACTGGGGCTATAGAACTAAGCTCCATTAGGCCAGGAATTTTGTTGGTTTAATCACTGATGAATCCCCAGTGCTGGCATATTACAGAAACTCTACCTATTTCTAGGCATTCAATAAATACTTTCAAATGATCGGACGAGCCCAGATGAAATAGGAGGAAGGAAACTGAGGTTCAGAGAGCCTGGCATTTCTACCTATAGTTTGCACAGCTTGGTGACCTTACGTCTCTCACTGATTTGTAGTAAATGCCGTGAGCTGGAGACCACCAGTTCTGTCTCCCCTTGTACTTCCAGAGCTTAGCCTCGTTTCTAGCTCATGAGAGCGGGCTCTCGGGAACACACTACCAAAGGCACAAAGGTCTCCCAGCTCCAAATCTAAGTTCATACTGCAACTGCCAACAGGTGTCACAGATGCGTCTGCCCTTCCACTTTCTCTTACCTGGGTAAAAGGGCTTTAGAGAACACCGAGCCCCCGAACCCCAAGCAATTTATCGGTTTAACTGTCCATCTCCCTCCCCCGTGGCAGCAAGGACTTTGCTCTGATCCTCGGCCCTGGCAACAGAGACGGGAGCCCAGTGGGTGCTCAATAAATACCTGCTGAGTGAATGGCCAGCCCTCGGCGGGGTGGGCCGTGATAAATACCAGTGCCCTTCTGTGCCACCGCCATCCGAAAATCAGCAGGCTCTGGAACTGTGTGGGAAGGAGAGGGTGGGGCGGGGGGGACTTTTCGAGTGAAGGGACATGGCTTCCAAGCAGTTCTTCCACGTGAATTCCTGAGACCTCCAGCTTCTGCCTCAGCCTTTTCAGCTCTGCCATGACAACTGCAGTTCGTTACCCTTGCTTCCCACGCAGCCCTGGTGCCAGCTCACTGGCAAGAGTTACTTCACTCCAGAAATTCCTAAGAAGGGCTTGCCTCTGATAAGACTAGGGGGAAAAGAATTTATGGACTTATATAATGAGCGCCGCCAAGGTGGCTTGCAAGCACTGATGTCAACGTGGCTCACCAGGAAGAAACCTGAGCTGGCGAGGAAGGAGCAGTGGCTGCAGCTCCTCTACCTGGGCACAGAAGGTCAACAAGCCGAACTCATCGCAGCTGCCATTTGAAAGCCTGATGTGCAGTAGGCACTGAGCTAAAACTCAATGTGTCCGGTGCCATTTCACTACAGCCCTCGGGGTGGGCAGGTCCTGCTCTCATCCCCGTTCACACAGCAGAAGAGAAGGAGCTTGTTCAAGGTCACTTACTATGCATAAATGACAGAGCGAGGACTTGACTTGGCATCCTCTGAAGATCCTGATGAAAGCTTTATCTCCCACAAGTAACAGTATGGTATGTCAAATCGGTGTTTGCCTGGAACCCCACAAACACTCTTTCCATAGGGAACCAGGTATATATGCCGATAGATGTGTTTCTGTTTATTTCTCTGTAGTAAAAGGTCCCTTTCCCTTTGCTGCCCCTCTCTCGCCAAATTCACCGAGAGAGTCCAGTGGTCCAAACAGTAAGGCTTTGAAATCAGACGGACTTAGGCTCAGATTCCAACTCTGCATTTCTACCTGTACGACCTTGAGTTTGTCCCTTGACCGTTCTCAGCCTCTGTTTCTCCATTTGCATAATGCCAGAAAAACACCATAAGCAACAATGCTTGGCACATGACAGGCCTGGATAGAGATGATTAAAGATTATGATGATGATCTCCATCACTATCACCAGGTGCCAGCTAGTGTTCTCAACTGTTAGTGATAGGAAGACAAACAATGCACTAGTAAGAAATTCCTGGGATGTACAACGACATGCTCACAGAGCCCTAGCTATCCAAGAAAAGCCACGACAGATGCAGGACTGGAAGATTGTCCTAGGTTCATCTCATCCTAGCAGCCACCTGATGCCTGTATCTTGATACTTCACCCTTTCAAGTCAGGTACCAGTCAGGGATCCTAAGGGCTGACCCAGTGACGAATCAAGCAAGTAACTGCCACTGGGTGGGGAGGAAGCCAGCGTGAGGACGACCAGGCTGCCACTGAACCAGGCCCAGCGACAGCAGGCAGCCGGCTGGGGAAAAATCAGCAGCTGCCATTGGACTGGTGTCCTGGCTGCCAGAGGGTGACAAATGGAACGAGGGAAGAAAAAAAGCCAACAAAGTTATCCCCAATCTTGATGCAGCTTCATCTTTTTTCTGGCTGACCACTGAACGAGAACTTAAGCCTCGATCCTTTTCTCGGGCAGACATTTGAAACTGAAAGATCCCATTTCTTCCCAATGGTGAGATGTCATGGGTTGGAGCACTGAATAGGCACTCGGGGGGGGGGGTGCGCACGAGACCTACCACACTTGTCCTTTTGTCCCTCCTCCCCACTCTCTCTACTCCAGCCCATATTCCCAGTCCAGCATCTTTAGAGAACGTTCTGTGTTCTCCCTACACAATGGTGACCACCTGCCCCCTCCGCAATCTCCCATTATTTTGCAAGAGGTTTTCCGCTCAGAACTGGATGCTTAATGGCTGCTGGTGAAGGTTAAATAACAAAACGCTGCTGTATCCAGTTTCTGAGTTTTCTTTGATCTCACTCTGAAACAGGGATTCAAGGCAGCCGGGAAGCTGGTCCGCAGCAGCAACCAGAGCCTCTTGCTGTGCTGCCTAAGGGTGTAGAGCCAGCTGGCCCTCTCTGTGCTGGCAGAGGCCTGGCTGGAATTTTTTTCACATAGAATCCTTACGGATCCAGCCCTGTCCCAGTGGAATCTAGGAGATGTCACCCAAGACATTTCTCCAGAGGAATTGGATCCCTCTCATCCAGGGCTCCTCCCTGAACTGGGGGCTGCATCCTCACTGACTGGAGGCAGGAGATAGCTCCAGACACTCAGTGGAGACAGCCGACCGCCATCAAAACCTGACCAAAGGCTTCTTCCATCTAAGAGCTTTGTAGCAACATGACGGCTACCTCCAACTGTCACTTATTCTAGCCTTGCTCTCCTTATGTGGACCTGAGCTTGGCGTTTCCTTCCCTGTAACTAAGGCAACCTGATTCTCTTCTCTTCAAAAGAGCAGTGTTTCCCAGCTACCCGAGGTCCCTGGGGATTGGAGAACCAGGTCAGTATGGCTAGGCCGAAAGCGAGAGGATGTGGTGACAGAGTAGCTGCCTTTGCTTCTAATCCCCTGGCAGTTGGGAGCATTTACCCAAGCGACTAGGAAATGACTTTGAACTCTATACACACTGCATCCTTCAGTTTCTCCCCACCTATCTCTGGTCTCTCCCTCCCAGAGCTCGAGTTAGCTGGCTGCTCCCAGAAAGTCAAGTCTATGCCCAGCAGCCTCCGAAGCTGCCGCATGGATCTCATTGGCTTCTCTGATCAAGTCGCCTTTGCCACATCTCTCTGTGAGAGCCACAGCAAGTTTGCCTCGTTTTAGGAATAAACGGTAATTCTCAAGGCCAACTTGCCGACAGGGCACTCTGGTGCCTGGAATTGCTATAGCTAATATGAGTATGGATTTAGGAGTATGACTACCTGAGCTCCAGTCCTGGATGCATCACCTACTGGTGACCTTGAGCAAGTTACCTTTCCAAGTCTCAGTTTCATCATCTGAAGACACAGATATTAGTACTTACCCACGCAGTTGGAGGAAACATTAAATGAGATCATAATATAAAAGTGTGCAATGTAAATATTCAGATGTTAGTGTGCTAATGCTTTTCAACCTTATTCTTTCTTAGTAATGGGCATAAGATATCCTCATGCATTGCAGACTGCCATGGAATGGGAGCCTTGAAAGAAAAATAAAAGCCGTCTAATAACGTGTTTAGGCGCCCAACTACAGGTATTTAGTGGATCCTTAAGAACAGAAGAATGGAAAATAGAGGCTTTGGGTAAATTCTGTCGGGTTGGTTATAACTCCCACTTAAGAACGCGCGTCGAAATGTAAAGTGGTGGAAAGTGACATTAGCCTGACAATAACCTTAACGTATTTCATTGATTACAAAAATAATTCACTTGCAATTGCTCATACTTTAACTGTTCGACATACCACAAATTCCTGTGACACAACTCACAAATTCCTGTGACACAACTCACAAATTCCTGTGACACAACTCACAAATGACTGTGACACAACTCACAAATGACTGCGACACTGTGAAATGTGCTGGCCTGTGCTCTGAAAAAGGGTTCTGAAGGATAACTCAGCCACAAAAAGTATTACAACAGATGAGAAGAAACTGGATCTTACTTTTAGGGAAACGTTTTCATTAGAGAAAGAAGGAATTGGAGGATGCTGGAGGATGCTGTGAGCCCTTGGGCAAGTCACTTATCTCTGAGTCTCAGTTTCATCAGTGAAATGACATCGCTGGATTACATGACCAGAAAGGTCCATTCTGGTTGCCAGTTGCTACAGAGCTGGGAGGGGACGCTGTCTCCATTTGACTTAAGTGCTCCATAGGTACTTCTAGTGAAAGCTAAAAGAACTGGCATTCCCAAGTGTCCCCTGCCTGTCAGGCTCTGTGCCAGTAACTGTCCTACCTGACTTTGCTTATTTAATGCTCAGAGCCGCCCTTGCCGGTGTATGCGCATCTCCCCATCCTGGAGAAGACAAAACCAAAGCTCTGATGGAATATGCAACTTGCCAGGGTCATTTAGGTAGCAAGTAGCAGATTCAAGATGCCAGGATTCGAAGGTTCCCTCTCTTACCACTGTCCACACTTGCTCTCTGGTTAGCCGTGGCTGGGCCACACCAGTATGGATGCAGGTAAGTGAAATCATGCCTGTCCCAGCTCCATTCCCCAAGGCCAAGTTCCTTAGGCAGTGGAGCAGAGGTCTTGATTCAGCGACTACTTCAGCAGGCGGCTAAATAGGGCAGCAATTTAGAAATACAGGTTCTGGAGTCAGCAGGCCTGTCATTTGCATCTCCCTCCACAAAAGCAAAGTGGCTTCACCCAACTCCGGCCCTCTGAGCCTCTGGTTCCTCAGGTAGATAACTACCTATGCCCAGGGTTATTAGGGAGATTCAAAGAAATCACCCATGTAGACAGCTCTCAGCAGACCGCCTGAATGCAGTCAATGTTCCATCATTATTTCCTACCTAGCTCACCAGGAGCGGATACAGGCAGTGGCGAGCTCATCTGTGGCAGGACTTATGAACCTGGGGTCCATGAGCCTCCTGAAATGATGTGCCAACAACTGTGTTCGCACGTTTTCTTCAGGAGGCATCCTCAACCTTCATCAGATTCTCATAAGTGTCTGCGAGCAGAGGAGGTTAAGTTCTTTCGACTGCTGAAGACACGACTTCTTACAATGTAAGTCATTCCTGAAAGAACAGGGTGGCAGGAGCATCACGGGAGAAGGTGCTGAGCCTCCGCAGCCCTGTGGGCCTCAGGTACTTATCACAGACCCGATGCTGTGCCGAGTTCCCAGGTAGTTCCTGGAAGAAGGTCTGACTCCGAGCCACAGAATGAGCAGGAATTTGGCTTCCAGAACCTTCTCTGGCAGGGCCTGTTCCAACAATCTATTCTTCCTCAGAGAACAATCGGTGTATTTGTTTTTGCATACCAGCAAGTTAAACACGCAGGCCCTTCGCCCGGGGCGTTTTGCTAAAGGAACACAGCTCCGCGCGGGGCTGCGCCTGCACCTGACACCCCGGGACAGTCACCTTCCCAGACCGGCCTTGCCGCAGGACGAGCGTTGGTGCTGCTGGAGCCTTTGGCCCAGTAGGCAGGGCTCAAGTTGCCCACTGGACCCTCTCCGGTTGTTGGGACAACCGTGCTCAGGAATTCCGGCCTCCCAGTCTTCCCCCGGGTGAGAAGGGGAAAGAGTTGGCAAGGCCAGCTGCCTGGCTGCTCTTCCGACCCCCTGGTGGAAGGGAAAGCTGCAAGCTGGATTCCCTACCCCCAGCAGCCTCCAGGCCGGACGGCACACAAAACAGCTCAGCCCCAGATGGAGGAGTGTGCCAAGACATTCTTCAGGGTTGGTAACCCGAGACGCTATTTTATTCTCGGTGGCTAAGAAATCACTTTTTTTGACTGAAGGACCATTTAACTTACTTCTTTTAAATTCAGGGGAATGGGCAGGCATCTCTTCGATTCAAGTAAGGGAAAAGCCAAGACAAATGCATACGTGCGCGCGCGCACACACCCACACACACAGAATTTTTTTTTTTATGTGATATTTTGTTTCACAGCTTTAACCAGTCACAGAGATGTAACTACCTTGGCAAAATTGATCTCCCCACCCCACCACCCTCAGGAAGTCTGGCTCCTTTCAGCTTTGTTAAATTTTTTCCTCCTCCTCACGGCCTCACCCTCCCGCCTAGCCCCCTCTCCCCAAATTCTGGAGTCAGGAGGGGACGGGAGAGGCCTAGGAGTCTGAAATCATACCTGAGAGCCGGCAGCATCCTTAGAGGCCATCTAATCAACCCTCTTCTCTCACCAAGGAAGTACCTGCACCTCACAGAGCTCAAGGGATTTGCCTGAGGCCACACAGGGTGTGCCGGAGTTTCTCCAAGCCACGCGTGGGTGCCCTCTGCTCAGCTCTTTCCCCAAACTGCCAAAGCTGGCCCCCCACGACAGCCACCCCAGCACTCGGAACTCCTCAGCGCCCCAAGCTCGGGGGCCCCGCACCAGCCCAGTGCAGGTGAGATGACCAGAAGGTACAAAACCAATGAATGATTTGCAAGGTGAAGAAGTGAGCAGCTCCATTAAGCACCAGTATGTTTTTAATTCCTCTTCCCTGCTCGCCAATCTGCCTAAAAGCAAAGGCTGCGCAGGCCCGTTGCCGGGGCCGTGAGCAGGCCAGAGTAGCGAGCTAAAATATAATGGTACTGGGTTGTTGTTTTTTTCTCCCACTGTGTTTTAAGGATCCTTTCTATTTATGGCAATAGATATTACTAGTTTTCCACTTTGTGAAAGTGGTTAATATTTTTCAAACTGAGTTGATTCAAAGCCATGAATTAAGTAAGCAATAGCACAGGTGGATGTGGCCAAAAAAAAAAAAAAGGGAAAGTGGTTCCACAGAAAACAAAAATTTGGGAAATCATGCCGTAGCCAAGTCAGTCTTCTACAGCAGCTACACTGCTTGCCCTCTTCCAAAGGGAAAGAATGACGTTGTTTGAGAAGCTTTCTACAGATGAACTATCCCCTCAGAGCCCCAGAAAAGTTTCACACGATGCCCGACAGGGAGTGAGGGAGCAGCACTAGCTGAGGGGCAGTCCCCCTCCGACACTCCGCTGCTGACAGCACACCTGCCTCAGCAAGCTGCCGGGACCTCAACCGGAGGAGGACACAGATGCTTGAACTTGCGTCTGTTCTAGGAGAGAGGACGAGGGGTTGCCCAGTTCACCGACAAAGTAAGAGTCCCTGGGACAACTGACCTGAGAGGGTGGGGAAGGACAATGAGTCGGAACATGTTTGGAAGTTAGAACTTTGGAGCTGGTGAAGAACTTGGCGTACGACAGGGTAGTAGAAAGATCGGAACGAGCAGATCACACCTCTGGGCCTGAAATTTTCTCCTGTATTTGAAAAAGGAAGTTCTGATCTTCTATATCCTTTCCAATTTTTAGGAGTCCCACTGTTATTCCTCCCCCCCCCCCAAGCAAACCACTACCCTCACAAATGGGGAAACTGAGGTTCAGACGTTAAAGCGCTTGTCCAAGGGATGTGCTGTAGCATTAAACAATCCTCTTCCAGATCACCTTAATGAGGCATTCCTCACGGTGCTGAGCATGCAGTAACCCAGTAAATGTTGAATGAACCAACTGAAGTGCTCACAGAAACTACTGGGAATCTCGTATCTTTCTGCTTTTTCTTTTTCTTACCCCTCCACCTTGCTACACACCCATCCTGGCCTTCTGAGGCCTCTATCCCAATCCCGTAAGATGCAGGGTCCAAAAAATCCACCTTCATTGCTGTATAGGCACCTGCTGCCCAAGGTCACAGTGACCAGGTGAGAAGTCCTCATTCCTAAGACACTCTGATCACAGACCTCCTCAGCAAAGCACAATGAAGCTGTCCCAGAGGGTGGTCCTCCCCTCCCCCCAACACATACGTGGGGAGGGAGTGTGTGTGTGCAAAGAAATCCTAAGCAGTGGGAACCAGGAGAAAGTCTGGAAGCTAAGAGCCACACCAGCCACCTCAGACTCCACCTGCCTCAGCAAAAAAAAAAAAAAAAAAAAAAAAAAAAGAAAAAAAAAAAAGAAAAAAGAAAAAAATCCCGTGCTACCGCCGGCGTGGTGCAAGGTCAGGACGCGCTGGTGCTGAGGAGCCAGGTTCCCCAGAGGAAGAAAGGGAGGAGGCGGCGATGGGCAGCGCTTTGCCGGAGGCCTCTCACCTCCATCCTCATCCTAACAGCTTCCAAGCTGCTATGCGATTCCCGGAGAACCAGTCTTCCGGACCAGCCCTCCCCTGCTCCTTCCTTTCTTTCCCACTCCCGGCCTCCAGCCCGGCTGGCTGCTCCCGTACTCTCTCAGAGCCTCCCAGTCACCTGTCAGAAATCACACTCCGGACTCCCTTTCCCTCCGCGTCGTGTCCTCCCTCCAGCAGTCCCCCTCAGCAGTTAATCCTGAGGCCCTACCACCCTCTCCGAACCAGATGCTGCCCCCGCCCCCTCCCCCACCCCATGCTGGGGAAAGCCTCCCCGGGAAGCCCCAGCATCACTCCGCTAGGTTGCTCCCCGCCTCCGCCGCCCGACTTCTCTTCCAAAAGCGGGGGGAGGGGGGAGGACGACGCTACAGCTTAAGGTCACAACTCTGGGCAGGTGCCGGCTGGGGCCTAAGTCCTCTATCTGGGGATGGCGGAGGGGGCATCCCGGGCCCCTGGGCCAACCCACTGACCGTCCCCTCCTCCCAGCAGCCCACAAGGGCAGAAGCGGCGCTCCAGAAGGGGGTGGGGTGGGGTGGGGGGGACTGAAGAAAGCGCAAGAGGCTGCAGGAGCGCCCCCTCACCGCTTCCTCCTCCCGGCTCGTGGCCCCTGGCGCAGAAGGGGCCCCGCGTGGGCGTGTGGGGGCCTCCCGGGGTCCTACCTGTCCCGCGGGTCGATCCAGCTGGTGGTGCGGCTCGTGTGGTCTATGTAGTAGACCTTGCCGTCGAAGTCGCGCGCCTTCTCCCAGCCCTCCGGCAGGGGCAGCTCCGGCCGGGGCATCTTCCCAAGCGCGGCCCGCGCTCCCCCATGCAGCTCCCGGCCGCTACGGGGGCCCCCGGCTCAGCGGCTCCGGCCGGCTGTACCCGGCCCGGGCGGCCGCCGAGGCACCATAATGGGGTGGGGGGGTGGCACCCGCGGATTGGGGGCCCTAGTGAGGGCCGGCCGGGTCGGCGCGAC
>NW_011888811.1:1453778-1459272 GCF_000151845.1 Pteropus vampyrus
GTGCAGGTAATCCCGCTGCCCCGGAAACGGGAGGCGGAGCGCCGGGCCCCTGGGTTCCCAGGTCTCCTCCCCACGCCCAGCGCCGCGGGGGCGGGTCCTACGGCCCGAGACGCGCCCCCTCGTGGGACAGTCCGACTGTGGGCCGGCCGCCCCCCGCCCCTATGCTGCCCCTCTCAGAGCAAAGGGAGACCGTCCCTCACCTGGGTCCGGGACCCAGACTGGAGCCCCAGGAGGCTGAAAGAAGACCTGCTGTGCCTCTGCTTCCCAACGCTCCTGGCTCTCTCCACCCCGAGGGTCCAGGCTCTTCGCACAGGTGGCCCGAAAGCATACAAATGCACGTTTCTCTGTTATGTAGAATCAGTCAGGCAAGAAGTGGTTAAATAGAAACATTCTTGTAAATCGGGGACCGTAAGTTTATCAGGATCTCAGATCCCTTCCCCCAACACACGCACCATCTGTCTCACTCTTATTCCATTCTTCGCCCCATGTTGTTTCACCCACCCCCCACCCCCCCGTATTTGCAAGTGTAGCTGGCTCTCCTCTGGGTTGGTAAAATTAGGAGTGCTCTGAATCCCCTCCCCCAGGAGCGCCTCCGAAAGGTGTCAGGGTAAGCGCTTTGTAAAAGTAATAGCAATGTTGTCGTTGGATAAATTAAGCACTTAACCTGGTCCCAGGCTGTGGGCTAGCAGATACACATGCGTTCTGTCCTGCCATACCCTGAAGTGGTAAGTTATGGATTTGGGGTAAGGGGGTTATGAAAAAGAATAAAAGCAAAGCAAAAATTCACCTTGGAAAAAAAAATAGGAGTAATTAAAAAATCAGACACAAGCTTTCTTGAGAAATGAAAAATATGTGATTAAATACGAAAAAGAAGGTAGCACGATTGAGTTGAGAATCAGCTGGCTTCTGTGTGTGTTCCTGAGTGTATGTTTACTTTTTTTTTTCCCCCCTGGATGTATATTAAGAAGCTGGACTGAAGGAATGAAGCCCAGGGCTGTGTATCTTCTTGGCTGAATCTCAGTCTCCCTGAGGAGCCAGCATCCTGTGCTGTATGGGCCCAGGTATGCTGAGCAAAGATGGGAATCCCAGGTTCGTGGTCTCATCTCTCACTAGAGAAGACCCACCATCGCAGCTCCTCACCTCAAAACGCCTTCTGCAAAGTCAGTTCCCCGCGGCCAGGCCTATGGGCTCAACATTTAGCCCTTCCTTCTCTCCTTCATTCTGTAGATGCCATCCACGGAAGTCCAGAAACATGGGCCTCAGACTGGCCACCAACACCCCAAAGTAGGAGTTCCCCATCCTTTCATGGGGCATTCCCACAGCCCTCGACACTTCTTCCGCTTGGCCAAGCCTTCACCGGGTGACAACCTCTCACTACTGACTAAGGCAGTAGCTCAAAAGGAAAGCCACCACGCTGCTAGATGCTTCACACACATGATCTCATTGAACCCTCACAACAGCCCTCCACAGTAGGGAATACTACTTATTGTGCCCACTTTCCCGGTGAGAAATGAGGACCTTGGGCGCCACACTGTTGGCCAGGGACACAGAGCTCGTAGCTGTCCAGCTACAGTCCCCCTCTCACACGGTCACCAATACTTTCTCGTTCTCTCCTTTTTGTTTTTTTGTTTTTTTAATTATAGTAGGTCCTCCAATAATGTCATTTTGCTCTGGAATCGGTCTGTTTGGGCCCCAAATCCACCCTATATTCTGGCCTTTTGAACTTGAGTAACTTGCTTCACTGAAATCTCAGTCTTAGGTCTGGAAAACATCATGATAATACAGACTCAGTAGCCTTGCTGTAAGGGCTAAATGGGAGAGGAGAAATTTGGAGGGCCTGGCAGTCAGCAGTAAGCCATCCTCCCAGAGCCCTCATGTGTTACATTTGGAGCATCAATGCCGGGCAGCAAGCATACCCCTATGAAATGTGAACCAATGAAGTATTTTCTATTCCAAACGCAAGCCCATGTCCTTCCCCTTCCTGAAAATTGTGCGTGGTTGCTTGCAATAATCCTCCTAATTACTGATTTTGTTTTTGTCTTGTTTTGTGACCAAGCCCTCTCACTGGCTAGTGTTGTTTTGTGAAGGGAAATCACCTTCTAAACTGCCAAATCCAACTTTCTTTTTAGCCTAGGTGCCCAAGCCCTGGCATTTTCCAAATGGCTTGTTCCTTCAGACCTTGAGGCCTGAGCTGCGGAGCAGGAAAGTATAACCAGAGCAGGAACTAACTCCTTACAGTCTTAGTCTGTTTGTCCGTTCGAAAGAATCCCAGGTTATCTTCCAGAAGCTGCAAGCAGGGTGAGGTAATAAATGACTGCTTGCCCCATGTGATGGCAGTGAATCATCCCCAGGCATTCCTCAAGGCGGAGGACAAATGTGAAAGGGATTAAAGGTAAAACCGGCTGAGCCGCGTGATAAAGCGTATGGGACGTTACTCTACAGGTGACTGAACTGCAGGAATCTGAACTGAAGTCAAGAAGCCCAGCCTCTCTCGGCCTTCCTTCTGAGGCTGTGTGCGGCTGCCCATGAGTGGAGTTGGAGGAGACAGGCATGGCCGCCATGGGGGCCGAGCAGAAGTGACCACAGGCCAAGCCTTTCTTCATTTGCTTTCACATCTAGGTAGCCCACAGGAGACACCCACTTAAATTCTTTCCCCCACTACTGCAGCAAAGGAGAAAGACCAGTTTCCATACACGTGTTTCAGAGAATTTCAGAGCATCAGGGTAATATATTTCAAAAAGATGGTAAAGAGGAGAAATTAAGCTTTTTTAAAAAAGAAACGGATATGTTAGCAGTAGTTTCCTGTTGGCTTCTGCATTCTTTAAGTGAAGGCTGTGGAAACCTCTGCTGAGAAGTTTCTTCCGACTCCATGACTGTACCTCTCTACCTCCTGCTGTTCCTCCCACACACCCCAGAGAATGCACACAGTTACATTTCTATGCTCGAGCCGATAATGTCCCCTTTCTTTAGTCATGCATTAGCTGAAGTTCATAATTGGGCCAATGAAGGGAGCCAGAGAAAAAAATGAGTGTGGAAGAAACCTTGGCAGTCTGAGAGCTGAGGCAGAAGAGATGGTTTCTATTTATCTCTGGGTCTTCAGTGCTTGAAAATAAATCGAAATAAGTCAAGCATTGCCAACTGATTTTACAAATAGGGAGAGGGAGCTTCTATGAATGATGACTCATTGCCCTGGTACTTATTAGTCCCATTTTATAGATGCGTAACCTAGACTCAGAGAGGCTACTTGACTTTCGTATGGTCCCATAAATAGTGGAGTCAAAATTCTAACTCGATGGGTTTTTACTTCTGGATTCACAACGGTGTGGACTCTCCTGTGCCAGTGAAGGAGGAAGAGAGCTTCGGGGCACTTCGAGTTGCATATCTACTTGGAGTGGTGGGAGGTGGGAGGGGACATGCTCAAGTCAGAGCTGTGTTTACAAGGAGAGGAAGTGGGAGTTCTGAATGCTAAGCCGAAGATGGATCAACCTGAATTTTGACCTCCACCGTGCTTGTCAACAAGACCCTGCTGGGGGGTAGCTGTCGGGGGATTTGATAGGCTGAGCTGTCTCCCTAGAAGGAGGCGCACTGTTCTCCCGGTCCTGGCTGCCTCCCCTCCTCTCCTCCCCCTTTTTCCTTGCTGGTTCAATTCATTAAATGAACTGGATTTCTCCAGGATCCGAGGCAATCCTGAGGCTGGCAGGAGAGGTTTTCAACTCTCCCATCGAAAGGTCTCTGGGTAGTGAAGGCTGGAAGCTGTTGTGTCTTTCACCAACGAGGAAATGAATTATGCACTGGAGGAGGAGGTGGAGATGAAATCTCAGTTTCAAGGGTGGGGGTGTGGAGAGAAGAAAGAAAGTGTGCTCAGAGGGAGGGAGTTCCTACAAAGCAGTGCTTTCCTCCCCTCCCACCCCAAAGGCAGAAGAGGAGCCCCGGTGGGAACGGGGGTGGGGTGCTGTAACCAGCAGGCTGGCTAGAAGAAGCCTCTCTAGGGGTATTTATAGAGCTTTATAAGGCTTGCATCGCCATGGTACCCAGGGGCTTAAATTAAACTCTAGCCCAACTGCTTAGAGAAGGGTGGAATGAAATGCTCTTTATCTGTCCACTGCTCCTGGTTTGACGCCTTATTCTCAGAATTTTAGATGAGCAACCTGAGTGAATTTTATAAGATACTAGTAAGAAAGGTGTAGGGTTGGGGCTTGAACTCAAATAACTTGCCTCAACAGAATGGCTGGGTGGAGTAGTGAAACATACATGGGCAGAAAAAAAAATCTGTGTGAAACTTGGCTCTGTATGTTGGCTGATGTGTGTTTGAGCATGAGACTGCACCTCTTCGAGCCTCAGTTTCCTCGTCTGTCGATTGGAGCAACAATACGCGCCATACAATACTGCTTGTGACGACTAAATGAGATGATTGTAAATAAAGTGCTAGCTCGGCTCCAGAAACAGGAGTTTTTTTTGTTTCTTTTTTTTTTAAAACTGGGTCCCTTCCTTTTTCAGCTCTTTATTTGTTTATTCAACACGACTCTTGTCTGTCAACTGTACCAGACAATGGGTCAAGTGCTCAGGACACCGAAAGGTTTCTGGTCTTACAGTTTAGTAGAGGAGATATGCAATACACAAGTCAGCAAGTGAATAAATAATGGCCTATTGTCATCAATAACAAGAAGGAAATAAATAGGGTATATGACAAAATTTTGTAGGCTGGGGATTGGTAGAAAAATCTATCTTAGACAGGGCCAGAGAAGAAGGCCTTTCCGAGGAAGTGACATTTCAGCAGAAACCTGAAGTAGCCAGCAATGTGAAGAGGCAGAGAACATGCATTGCAGGCTAAGGAAGCAGCAGGTGGCAAGGCCCTGAAGAGTTGGTATGTTAACAGACCAAAGAGTCCTGTTCCCATTCCACTGAAAACCATAGGAGGTTTTTTCCGTGGGGGGATCCAAGCTAGGAGGTGGTCGCTCCAAATTCTTGCAAGGTTCTCTGGTCCCAAACATATGGTTTTCTGCACTGTCACTGACACCTTGATCCAGGCTGAACAGTCCCTGCTCCCTGGCCCTGGCTACTCACTGCAGTAGCCTCTAAAGGTCCGAGACAGCCTAGCAAAGTTTGGATGCTTTGCTTACTGTTTTTAGTTTTCAGAAGTTTAACTATGTGGTGAACAGAATGCCATATACAGATGGTAGGTATATTATGTAACTGTACACTTGATATCTATCTAATTTTAGCAACCAATTTCACCCCGATATATTTAATTAAAACGATAAAAGATTACATACCATGTTTTTAAAAAAAGTTAAATTATATGTCTTGGCATGGATTTCTTAGGTTTATCTTGTTTGGAGTTCACTCAGCTTCTTGAATCCCTAGTGTGATGATTCTTCTCAAAGCTAGGAAGTTTTCAGATATTATTTCTGAGACCATTTAGAGTTCCACCCTCTTTCTCCTCTATTTCTAGGACTCCTACCTTTTATTACAGTCCCTCAGGTTGCTTCTGTTC
>NW_011888811.1:1459322-1465350 GCF_000151845.1 Pteropus vampyrus
AAAAATCTGTGTGAAACTTGGCTCTGTATGTTGGCTGATGTGTGTTTGAGCATGAGACTGCACCTCTTCGAGCCTCAGTTTCCTCGTCTGTCGATTGGAGCAACAATACGCGCCATACAATACTGCTTGTGACGACTAAATGAGATGATTGTAAATAAAGTGCTAGCTCGGCTCCAGAAACAGGAGTTTTTTTTGTTTCTTTTTTTTTTAAAACTGGGTCCCTTCCTTTTTCAGCTCTTTATTTGTTTATTCAACACGACTCTTGTCTGTCAACTGTACCAGACAATGGGTCAAGTGCTCAGGACACCGAAAGGTTTCTGGTCTTACAGTTTAGTAGAGGAGATATGCAATACACAAGTCAGCAAGTGAATAAATAATGGCCTATTGTCATCCATAACAAGAAGGAAATAAATAGGGTATATGACAAAATTTTGTAGGCTGGGGATTGGTAGAAAAATCTATCTTAGACAGGGCCAGAGAAGAAGGCCTTTCCGAGGAAGTGACATTTCAGCAGAAACCTGAAGTAGCCAGCAATGTGAAGAGGCAGAGAACATGCATTGCAGGCTAAGGAAGCAGCAGGTGGCAAGGCCCTGAAGAGTTGGTATGTTAACAGACCAAAGAGTCCTGTTCCCATTCCACTGAAAACCATAGGAGGTTTTTTCCGTGGGGGGATCCAAGCTAGGAGGTGGTCGCTCCAAATTCTTGCAAGGTTCTCTGGTCCCAAACATATGGTTTTCTGCACTGTCACTGACACCTTGATCCAGGCTGAACAGTCCCTGCTCCCTGGCCCTGGCTACTCACTGCAGTAGCCTCTAAAGGTCCGAGACAGCCTAGCAAAGTTTGGATGCTTTGCTTACTGTTTTTAGTTTTCAGAAGTTTAACTATGTGGTGAACAGAATGCCATATACAGATGGTAGGTATATTATGTAACTGTACACTTGATATCTATCTAATTTTAGCAACCAATTTCACCCCGATATATTTAATTAAAACGATAAAAGATTACATACCATGTTTTTAAAAAAAGTTAAATTATATGTCTTGGCATGGATTTCTTAGGTTTATCTTGTTTGGAGTTCACTCAGCTTCTTGAATCCCTAGTGTGATGATTCTTCTCAAAGCTAGGAAGTTTTCAGATATTATTTCTGAGACCATTTAGAGTTCCACCCTCTTTCTCCTCTATTTCTAGGACTCCTACCTTTTATTACAGTCCCTCAGGTTGCTTCTGTTCGTGTGTGTGTGTGTGTGTGTGTCTATTGTCTCTGTTCGATTAGGTTGTTTCTATTGTTCTATCTCCCAGATCACTGATTCTTTCCTCTACCTCCTCCATTCTGCTGTCAGACCCATCCACTGAGCTTTCCATTTCAGTTGTTATGTCTTCCAGTTCTAGCATTTCCATTTGGTTCTCCTTTATGTCATTTATTTCTTCTCTGAGGCTCTCTGATTTTTTTCATTTGTGTCAAGTGCGTTGATGGTCGTTTATTGAAGCATCTTTAACATGGCTGCTTTAAAATCTTCGTTGAATAATTCTAACATCTCTGTAATTTTTGTATTGGCATCTATAGATTGTCTTTTTTTTCCCCCATTTGATTGAGATTTTCCTGGTTCTTGATATGACAAATGACTTTTGACTGAAACCAGGACATTTTTATATTGTTCTGAGTTTCTGGATCTTATATAAACTGGTTTTACCTGGCTTTCTCTGATACCATTCCATCAGGGGAACTGGGAGTGGGCACAAGGACAGCGCCTCATTACTGTCAGGTGAAGGTGGAAGTTCCCACTTCACCTTACTGACACCTGTGTGTGTGTGTGGGGGGGGGGGTGTTCCTCATTGGCCTTCTCTGACACCATCTCAGGGAAGTGTTGGGGCACCTGCTTATCCTATCCTCTTGAGGTGTGGGTGAAAGTGAGCCACATTTTTTTTCTGTCGGTATTTAGCTAGAACAGGGAGGTTATTGTCTAAAAGTTTTCTATTTGCTAGCCTGTCCCTTTCCTGGTCCTTTGCCAGAAAGAGCAGGCTTTTTGGATATTTTTTAGTTGGCACCCATTGTTTCTGGGTTTTCTCTTTCTCCAGCTCTCCATCTGGGATACGTGAGGCAAAAAGAAAATTTAGGGAACTCACACTTATCATCGTGTCATTCCTCGGGGCCTGAGGTCCCTTAGCCGTCTGCCTTCTTTTCTACACTTTGAGTCTTCTTATGTTTGTTTTTATATAATGTCCCAAGTTCTGGGTTTTACTTAGTGGGAAGAATAGAGAAACCATGCCTACTCCATCTTCCCGGAAGCAGAAATTCATTGCTTACTCTGAGCCAACAAAACTCAATGTGTCTAAGCTGGAATTCACCCCTTTCCTCAAGCCAACTTCTTATCCTCCTCCACTCTCTTTCTGTCTTCATTCATGTTCCTGTAGTTACCTAGGTAGGAAACTGAAGGTTCTGCCTCCGTGGCCGCCTCGTATATCACTTCCATCTTTGAGACCTGAGCCCTAGCTCAGTCTCCTTTGTCTGATTCTTGCAACTTATAGTCTCATCAATCTTTCCCATTGCATCTCATACCCTTTCTAAAGCAAGTGTCCCCAGGTGCATTTCTCAGGGTCAAACTCAAAAATGATCTGAGAGCAAATACACTTGGGAAAATTTGGCTTTAATAAAGAGATTGCCTTTCTGTGGGACTTCCCAGAGCTCTCAATGTGCCTATACCTATGATGAGTAGCCAAGAAAACAAAACAGAATACAGAATTGTCCAAATTTATTTGACAACAATATTCTTTTGCTTTCTGAGGCATCTCTGGCATACAATGTCTAAAACAGAGGTTGGCAAACTTTTCTGTAAAGAACCAGATAATAAATATTTTCAGCTTTGCAGGCCATTTGGTCTCTGTGGAAACTACTCACCTCTTTCATTGTAGCTGAAAGCAGCCATAGATGATATGTAAACAAATGGGTATGGCTCTGTGCCAATACAACTATATTTACAAAACAGACTACTGGCCCTCAGGTTTTAGTTTATCTACCTCTGTAATTAAAATATCATTTTAATTACAGAGACCTGGGTGTTTTCCTAGATTTCTTTCTTTTCCTTATATTTTATCTATAAGAGTCTTGGATCCTATCTACAAAACATGTACCTGTTCCCATCTCTCCATCCCCACTTCCACCAGCTTAGATGTAGATCATCAGCACCTGTACCTGTACAGCCTCCCAATTCGGCTTTCACTTGCCCCATCATTCTATACAGTGTGCCAGGACACCTGATCATGTTATACCCCTCGGTGACACTTCAATGGTCTTAGGATAAAGTCCACGAAACTTACCATGTGTTGTAAGGTCCAGTTTGTGCTAGCTGTGGTCCATCAATTTTATGCCTCCTTCCCTCACACTGCACAGTTGAGCTTATATCTGTGGTTTGCACACACTCAACTCTTCTCACCTCTGGACCCGCACACAGGCTAGTTCCCCTATCAAACATGCTCCTCTGTCTTCAACTTGTGAATTCTCCTTCTTCAGCTTCCAGCTTAGATCTCACTTCTTCCCTCACTGTTCAAGGTCAGGTTATAAGTCCCTCCATCTACTTTATTTCTTTATTTCTCTCTCTCTCTCTCTCTCTCTCTCTCTGTTTTTTTCTCTCTCAACTAGACTTTAAACCCTGTGAGGGCAGGGTTATTTTTGTTACTTTTTATTTTTCTCACATCTCCAGGGCCTAAAACAGGCCTAGCACTGACTGACATAAGCATGTGTTTTGAGGACAGGGGCTATCCCCTGATCAGGGCCTAGGATTTCCTGACATCACCTTTTTAAAACTATTTTTGCTTCTCATAGGGAGCAGATGGCATTAATCTGTCGGAATAATTAGGAGCCCATATGCCCCTCTAAGAAGTAATTTGCTCATCTGCAGTGAGGAATGAGAATTATGTAGCATTCAAGGGGCCTTTATGGAAGTATTTTTCCTCTTAGCTGGAGTCTAAATGGTCTTTCTCAAAATATTGATTTGAGAACTCTATATCTTTCTTTACAGAGCCAGAATCAATGTGTGATCCATGAGTATATTCTGGATTACTTATTTTTTTAAAAAAAGCTACAAAGAACATTCTTGAGACAACTAGGGAAATGTGACTCTGGCATGTGTTGTGGACAGTATTACTGCATTGATGTTAAGCATATCAGGAGTGATAGTGGTATTGTAGTTATGGAGGAGATTAATCCTGTTCTTAAGAGGTATAAACTGAAGCTGAAGCATTTATGAGTGAAGTGTCATGATGTCTACAACTTACTTTCAAATTGTTCATTAACCATTTTAGCATTTCAGAGGCAGGGAGGGAGAGAATGAAAATGTTTATGACTGGTAAATAATAATAAAAATAGCACTGTATTTTATATTTTATTCAACACTCATCTCATTTAGCATGGCATCTGTCATGGAACACAACTCATTGAAAGTTGCCTGAACTGTAACAACAACTACTAGGTTGCCTAAAAATGTGCATTAAATTGCTTAAGATAATCTATTGACTTCCTGTCGATGAACTTCTGATATTAGACTTTAAACAGCTTTATAATCAAGAAGCCCAGCAAACAGCCATCTCTCTCTGGGTGAGCCAATGGCCTGAACTCCAAATATATTTCATAGAGCTTAATGTTTTTATAGTGAAAGTATAGAAAATAAACACACAAAAAGATAGGGTATTGTAGTTATGGAGGAGATTAAACTTGTCCACTACATTCCAAATAAAGGAAAGTAATATGGATTTGGATGTGACCTTGGATCACAATTTCTGGCCTGATGCAGAAGGATGGAGACACTCTCTGTTTCATCTTTCTGGACAGCTTCCTGGATGTCCCTGCAAGAGCTGAGCTGCAGGTGGCATGCAGTCCCTCTGATGTCTACTTCATTGTCCAGCTTAAGGACCAAAATCATTTGGAAGGCTGAAGACCTGCACGTGCATGGAATGAACGGAGATTTGTGGGCAAGTAAATCTCTTCCCTTGCCTTAGTCTCCTGGTGTCTGAGGTGGCAATTCCTGTGTTCAGAACTCATTCCAGTCTCAACATGTAGGTAACCCTGCAGATTCAGACCCAGGCCTGCCTGACATTCAAATCCAGGCTACAGAGTGGCTGGTGTAACATAACCACTCCCCACCCCTGGAAATATAGAAGATTCTATCCATATAAGAGATACTGCATATGAGTGCTTGGTAAAGTTCTAGAATAATCTAAATGGAGATTGGTATGAGTTCCAGTCAAGATAACAGAGCAGGTAAATGCTATGCCTGCCTCCTCTCGCAACCACATCGAAATTATAACTATACTATAGAATAGTCATATAGTATAGTATAACTATACTATAGAATTGCCTGAAGTCTAGGTGAACAGAAGTCCTACAACTGGGGGCACACAGAAGAGGCCACTTCGAGACTGGTAGGAGGGGTGGAGACATGAAACTGGCTGGTCCCACTACTGCATGTGGAGGTCAAGAACTGGGAGAAATCTCTCAGCTGCTGAGGTCCCCTCGGAAGAGTGAGGGGTCCTGGCCCCACACCGGGCTCCCCAGCCCAGAATTCCAGTGTCAGGAAGAGAAGTCACCACAACTTCTGGCTGTGAAAACTAGCAGAGTGTGGCTGAGTGACATGACGGGCTGAGAGGGAGCCACAGACATTCCTCTTAAAGGGCCTGTGCATGGTCTTACCACTGAGGGATTCACTCACTCTGAGCTCCAGTGCCGGGTCAGCATTTCAAAGGGTACCAGGGACACACAGGGAGGAACTGAGTTGTCCAGCTTCAGGACAAGGTCTGGAGGGGCAGCTTTCTCCTGGAGAGAAGTGCTGGCATTTTGTTGAGCCTTCCCTGGCCTGGCTTGCAGACACAGGCGGCCACCATATCTGAGTCTCTGCAACGCAGCTAAGACTGGTCACCCCACCCAGTGCTTCCCTGAGACCCCACCCCTCCCAACGTGCAGGCCCATGCAAGTCACTTCCAGTGGATTTTCCACACAAATGGCCTGTCTTGGCTTATACTGTGGACTTTTCTAAA
>NW_011888811.1:1466120-1469819 GCF_000151845.1 Pteropus vampyrus
CACTGGGCCCCACAACACACCTACTACATAAGGCCACTCTACTAACCCTGGGAAATATAGCAGCTCTGCCTAACATAGAAACAAACACAGGGAGGCAGCCAAAATAGGGAGACAAAGAAACATGTCCCAGATGAAGGAACAGAACAAAACTCCAGAAAAAGAACTAAACAAAAAGGGAGAAAAAGAATCTACTAGATTCAGAGTTCAAAACACTAGTTATAAGGCTGCTCAATGATCTCAGTGAGAACTTCAACAAAGACATAGGAAACATAAGAATGGAGATAGAAAACATAAAAAAGAACCAGTCAGAAATTAAGAATACAGTAACCGAAATAAAGAATACATTAGAGGGAATCAATAGTAGATTATTTAGAAGATAAAGTAGCAGAGAATACCTAATCAGAACAGCAAAAAACAAAAAGAATCCAAAAAATGAGGGTAGTTTAAGGGGCTTCTGGGACAACATCAAGCATACCAATACTCACATCGTAGGAGTACCAGAAGGAAGAGGGAAAGAGAGAGCAAGAAATTTAAAACCTATCTGAAGAAATAATGATGGAAAACTTCCCTAACTTGGTGAAGGAAATAGACATAGGACCCCGGGAAACACAGAGAGTCCCAAACAAGATGAACCCAAAGAGGCCCACACCAAGACACATCATAATTAAAATATCAAGGTTTAAGGACAAAGAGAGAATCTTAAAAGCAGCATGAGAAAAGCAGTTAATTACCTATAAGGGAGCTCCCATAAGACTGTCGGTTGATTTCTCAACAGAAACTTTGCAGGCTAGAAGGGATTGGCAGGAAATATTCAAAGTGATGAAAAGCAAGGATCTACAACCAAGATAACTCTACCCAGTAAAGCTATCATTTAGAATTGAAGGATAGATAAAGAGATTCCCAGACAAGAAAAAGCTAAATAAGTTCATCACCACCAAGCCAGTATTACAGGAAATATTGGAGGGGTTTCTTAAAGAAGAAAAAGGCAAAGAGATTAAAAAATATGAATAATAAAATGGTAATAACTACATATCAATAATTACTTTAAATGTAAATGGATTAAATGCTCCAATCAAAAGGCAAAGGGTGGCTAAATGGATAAGAAAACAAGACCCTTACATCTGCTATCTACAAGAGATTCACTGCAGATCAAAAGAAACACACAGACTAATGGCAAAGGGATGAAAAAAAAGATGTTTCATGAGAAAGGAAACAAACAAAAACCTGGGGTAGCAATACATATACCAGACAAAACAGACTAAAACAAGAGACAAAGAAAGACCCAGTTTATCCCACTTCTGGATGTTTATCTGAAGAAACCCAAAACACTGCTTTGAAGGGACCTGTGAATCTATATGCTCATTGCAGCATTATTTACAATAGCCAAGATATGGAGTCCATCTGGGTGTCCATCAGTAGATGAATGGATAAAGAAGAGGTGGTGCATATAGATACAATGAAATATTATTTGGCCATAAAAATAATGAAATCTTGCCATTTGTAACAACATGAATGGACCTAAAGGGTATTGTGCTGAGTGGAGTAAGTCAGACAGAGAAAGTTAAATGTCATATGTGGAATCTAGAGAACAGGATAAACGAACAGCAGAAACCAGCTCACAGATACAGAGAGCATTTTGATGGTTGTCAGACTGGGGGAGAGGCGAGGAATGCGTGAAAGAGGGAGGAGATTAAGAGGTACAAATTGGTAATTACGAAATGGTCATGGGGTTATAGAGTATATAGCATGGAGGATCTAATCAGTATCATAATAACTGTGCGATGTCAGATGGGTACTAGATTTATCAGGATGATCACTTCGTAAGTCATAGAAATGTCTAATCATTATGTTGTATACCTGAGATTAATATAATATTTTATGTCAATTATAATTGAAAAAATAAAGTATTTAAAAAAATGGAGATTGGGGCTGCTGTTATCCTCAGGGTCTAAGGACAAGGAAGCCCCTCCCTTGCACGGGTGCTCATGCTTAGCTCCAACGCCTCAGAAGAGAAACTAACTTCCAATCGGCAAGTTAACAAGCAGCATGGTGTGCCCTCAGAAGGGGCAAGGTTCACACAGCTGTGCTATCAAGGAGTGCCTAGATTGGGCAGAGAAATTATTGGGGGAGGTGGGAGGCAAATTCTGCCTGTAATGGGAAACACCGACGTGGACACAGTCCATTGTCTGGAGTTTGCTCAGCGGAGCTCTCCTGTGGGTAGGGGGCCAGGAACTCCCTCCGTCCAGGTGGTGGGAAGCTCTCCACCTGTGAAGCATCCTCCGGAGAACTGCATGTCACAGATGGAGCTTCTGAGGCAGAAAGATGGCAAACAAGCCCAGCGAAGCATCGAGGGATGAAGGAAGGAAGGTGCTTTGGGAGCTCTGGAGGGTCTTGCGGGGGGAGTGACAGGTGCTAGACGTCTGATTCTTCAGCTTTCCCTTCTTACAGTAAACGTGAGCTGGGCTGAGTTCTTCCTACCTCCACTCGAGATCCAGGGCCTGGAGTGTGTTCGGGATGGTGGTGTGTTTTGTGCCTGAAGGTAGGGAGAGTGTGTGTATCTGCACGCTCAGATCTCTGTGTAGCCGACAGAGCGGGTGGCTATTGCCACAGAGGTCCTGTGTGTTGCTAAATCCAACAAGCAGGTGACATTCTTTTGTCTCTCTCCCCTTGCGGTGCCCTTCAACAGGGATGCTGGCCTGGAGAGCAGCGGCTCTCTCACACGCACGCACGCACACACACACACACACACACACACACTTCATCCTGCTTCTCTCCCTATCCGCGCACCCCCATATATCACTTAAGGTGCTCCCCACCCCCACAAACGCACTGTGTTGCCCCTTTCCCGAGGAAGCACCCTGTGTGGGCTCTCCGCAGGTCCCTAGCATTTCGCCGCCTGTGTACCCAGCCCCACTCAGAGAACCGCGTGGGGGTGGGCTGTTAGGCCTCCAGGCAGGGGTGCCCACACCACAATCTCCCGCCACCATCACCATGTGCCCTTTCCCTGTTTACGGGGGGACGGGTAGGGGTGTCTCAGGTTGTGTTTCCCAGGAAAAAGACTCTGCATGTCTCAGAGAGTATGTCAGAGACACACAAGGGACACAGCACTGGGCAGAGAGAGAAGCTGGGCTGCGATGGCTCAGCAGACCTCATTCAGAGATCCGGAGCTGGGATAACCTCAGGGGTCACTCGCCAAGGCAAGCGGACAGGCCTTTGTGCCCCTGTGTCTATCCGCCAGTCCCCGGAGGTGGGCTTCCCCTGGGGACGAGAGCAGGCAACTCCTTTCAGAGAGGGCTCTTTGTGACGTGTCTGCAGGTGGCATTTCCACCGGCCGGCCCTGGGGAGGGGGCACCTAGGTCCTGTAGAGCGGGATCTGCACCCACTGCAGGAGTGGTCCACACTGACCAGACACACCCTTCGAATCTAGAAGGATGCAGAGCATGTCCACTTGCTACTTCTACCATAGTTTTAAAAATATATATATTATTATTATTTTTAATGGTGCCAGCCTTGAGTTCTTGACTCTCGAGCATCGAAATTGCCCACGTCTTTCAAGTCAATAATAGAGAAAGATTTTAACCTGTGGGTTTCTTCTTCTCCTGATGGCTTCCCTGACCCCTGTGTCATTGTCCTCAGGATGCTCGACATACCTCAAGTGCTACAAGAACCAAGACACACCCAAGCGGTAGAGGTTCCAGC
>NW_011888811.1:1471380-1476118 GCF_000151845.1 Pteropus vampyrus
TTTCCCTTCTTACAGTAAACGTGAGCTGGGCTGAGTTCTTCCTACCTCCACTCGAGACCCAGGGCCTGGAGTGTGTTCGGGATGGTGGTGTGTTTTGTGCCTGAAGGTAGGGAGAGTGTGTGTATCTGCACGCTCAGATCTCTGTGTAGCCGACAGAGCGGGTGGCTATTGCCACAGAGGTCCTGTGTGTTGCTAAATCCAACAAGCAGGTGACATTCTTTTGTCTCTCTCCCCTTGCGGTGCCCTTCAACAGGGATGCTGGCCTGGAGAGCAGCGGCTCTCTCACACGCACGCACGCACACACACACACACACACACACACACTTCATCCTGCTTCTCTCCCTATCCGCGCACCCCCATATATCACTTAAGGTGCTCCCCACCCCCACAAACGCACTGTGTTGCCCCTTTCCCGAGGAAGCACCCTGTGTGGGCTCTCCGCAGGTCCCTAGCATTTCGCCGCCTGTGTACCCAGCCCCACTCAGAGAACCGCGTGGGGGTGGGCTGTTAGGCCTCCAGGCAGGGGTGCCCACACCACAATCTCCCGCCACCATCACCATGTGCCCTTTCCCTGTTTACGGGGGGACGGGTAGGGGTGTCTCAGGTTGTGTTTCCCAGGAAAAAGACTCTGCATGTCTCAGAGAGTATGTCAGAGACACACAAGGGACACAGCACTGGGCAGAGAGAGAAGCTGGGCTGCGATGGCTCAGCAGACCTCATTCAGAGATCCGGAGCTGGGATAACCTCAGGGGTCACTCGCCAAGGCAAGCGGACAGGCCTTTGTGCCCCTGTGTCTATCCGCCAGTCCCCGGAGGTGGGCTTCCCCTGGGGACGAGAGCAGGCAACTCCTTTCAGAGAGGGCTCTTTGTGACGTGTCTGCAGGTGGCATTTCCACCGGCCGGCCCTGGGGAGGGGGCACCTAGGTCCTGTAGAGCGGGATCTGCACCCACTGCAGGAGTGGTCCACACTGACCAGACACACCCTTCGAATCTAGAAGGATGCAGAGCATGTCCACTTGCTACTTCTACCATAGTTTTAAAAATATATATATTATTATTATTTTTAATGGTGCCAGCCTTGAGTTCTTGACTCTCGAGCATCGAAATTGCCCACGTCTTTCAAGTCAATAATAGAGAAAGATTTTAACCTGTGGGTTTCTTCTTCTCCTGATGGCTTCCCTGACCCCTGTGTCATTGTCCTCAGGATGCTCGACATACCTCAAGTGCTACAAGAACCAAGACACACCCAAGCGGTAGAGGTTCCAGCCGCAAAAGAAGAAAGAAATTCCTCCGAGCAGCCCTTGAAGCCTCACTGGTTGGGCCGATGGACAACGGCTCACACTCTCTCTAGAAGTGCTATAGCGTCCCATGGTGCTGTCCCAGCCCTTGCCCAGAGAACATAATTTGGGCATCATCCATCCCCCTCAGAATGCTCCATTTCAAGGGCCTATGTGAACTCTAGCATTAGGACAGGACAAGAAGGAAGAAATCAATTCTACTGTCATCTCAGGCCCTAGCATCTTCCCCAAGCCCCAGGGAAGGCCCTCAGAGGTCCCCAGACTCCTCTGCACTTGTCATTTTCTCACGTGGATTGCTCTGACACTCAGCACTCTCACACACCCGTGGGCTGACCCTCGCTGCACAGAGCCCACAGCTGCACCGCCCTAGGCATGCTCCGTCTCTCTGCCTCCCTCCGAGTGGGACGGCTCCTCAGATAAGTCAGCGAGGGGAGGCGGGGCAGAGGGGGCGCCCAGGAAGGGTTGAGGAGAGCAATCAGTTCTCCTCCCACCCTTGGCTCATGAGCGCAGATGTGGGGTGGGGGGTGGAGCCCAGAAGAAGAGCATCAGAGCAGGGACCAGTCCTCAGTTCTGGAACCCCTGGTTGGGGGCTGTCCCTTGGATGAACATAGACAAGTACCTGTAAATGTCTCCTTAGGCAGAACTGACCTGCCCACCCAGAGGACAGAGGCTTCTCCCTTCCGAAGGCTGGGGTCAAAGAGAAATGAGGGAGAAGGTGGTGGGAAGAGAATGCACTAGAACAGCGGTTCTCAGCTGAGGACAATTTTCCCTCCCCAGAGGACATTTGACAATGTCTGGAGACATTTTGGGTTGACACAACTAGGCAGGGGATGGTGCTGGCATCTAGTGGGTGGAGATAAGGGTGCTGCTAACCACCCCGCAACGCATGGGGCAGCCTCCACTACAGAGCCACCCGACCCACGGTTCTGCCCGGCGACAGGTTCTGCAGGCTGGTGTTGGAACGAGGCTTCTCGCCTTCCCAGAGGAAGGGAAAGGCCCGTGGTGTCCTCAGCGGGGTGGGCAAGAGCCTTGGTGGGAAGCCCTGAGGGTCTGGGTGTCTTCTTGGTGAATACCGTTGTTTGTGTACATGTCCCTGTCCTTCTTTCCGAATCCCCATCAAAGCTGAACTAACTGGGCCCCGCCCCGCCCCCGCGTCCCCTCGGTGCTGCCGGGTTCTCTCTCCGGCGCTCCTTGTTGTAGCGTGCCACTGTTCACTGGCTCCTTGGTGTTCCCCACTATGCTGCTTCTGGGTGGCTATTTTATTCACCCTTGGGTTCCCAGCACCCGGCTTTGTCTGCCAGCATTATTGGTTGACGGAATGGACACACGCACGGTTTTGGCGAATGTCGTATCAGCAGTGGACACGTTTTTGTCTGGACGGGTATATTCCTGGGGAAGCCCACCGCCACTTTTCTTTCTTTATAGCCCTGAGAGGTCTGATGAGATTTGGGCTAATTAAAAGTCTTTTGTGAGTTGAAGGGAAGGTCTCTCTGCTATTTCCATGGGTGTAATAAGGAGGTAGGTTTGGGGCAGCCAGCAATCACCTTTCCCTCCCCTGGAGAAAGCCTGCCTGGGGGTAAAGCCATGTCCCAAAGGAAGCAGAACTGGAGGTGGGGCACAGACATTCTCCGAGCCCCTGGGTCTAACCATGTCTGAAGTCAGTCATGCCTTTGGACTTCCAAGTTTTTGAGTTGGGGTTCTGTCACTTACTACCTTGTCTCCTGATCTATAGAGTCATGCCGCCTGGGGTAGTGCCAGCTTGTGTTCGTCTTCATCTCCTCTCCACTCCAGCCTCCTACATGATAGGTATTCATGTGGTTGGCTTACAATGAGGCCGATTTCTTCTGGCCAGTGACTCTTGCCTTCCTAAGAATAAAATCTGCATGTATATGACTGAGATAACACTGAGATAAGGGGCTGTTGAGGGAATGGACTGGGATTGGAAATAATGAATGGGTTAGCAGACTGAGATCAGGAGAGGAATTTCCAGCTACCTAAGAGGGGCCTGTTCTGTTGTGTGACTTCAAGGTGGTCACTTTCTCTCTCTAAACCTGTTTCTCATCTGCTTCTGTCATCAAGAGGATGTGAAGTTCAAATAAAAACAGTTAATTTGGGGGAAGGGTTTTGTGAATGCATACGTTTAAGGAACCACTGGAATTGGCTCTCTGGGCAGACTCTTGCTTCTCAGTCTCTAGCTGCCTGACACCTTTCCTACACAGCCTAGGGCGCCCAAACCAAGTCCAGGAAGATTATATGGGAAAGGCTGCCACCTGGTGGCCAAATGCAAAACCACCATTTACTAGGAGGACAGGATGGCTTGGGAAGGGAGGCTTGGGGAAAGGTGAAGTCAGTCTCCGGGGTGAGACCCCAGCGGGAGCACCCTTGCTTTGAAAGGGCTGCCTCCCAGGCAGAGTGCCAGTTCTGGGCAACGGAGGGAGGGTTTGGGCTGCCCGGCTGCCTCAGGATGGAAGGTGGGGCTTGTGTGTGGGCGTGGTGGATCAGAAGCTTCCTGGAAAGCCCTGACTCAGGCCCATCAGAGGACCCCTGAAGGTAAGCCTCGGTTAGACTTCTCCTTGACCCTTCTCCTGAGGTGTTGGTCCTTTCTCCTGGGTCGGGGTGGGGAGAAGTGATGTTGGAGAAAGACCCCAGATCCTGCCCTCAGCGTTCCACTCTGTATTGACAGGCCCCAACTCCGAGGGAGTTACAGGGCCTCGTTCTCCCTTCCCAAATCTAACCCTGTGTGAGGAAATTTCCGTCTGTCCCCATGGCCCACCTCCGTTCAGGCCCCGCCCTGGGCTGTCGTGTTTAGGCTGTGGCAGTCCCCCAGGCTCTGCTCTTTCTGCCCCTTCTCTCTCTACTTTGCTAACTGAAGGATTTCCTAATCAGAGTTCTGTCCACTCAGTTTACTTCCATTTTCTCCTCTAAAGTCCAAAGCACTGGTCCTTTTTGGTACCGAGGACCGGTGTTCTTATGAGAATCTAATGCCTGATGATCTGAGGTGGAGCTGAAGTGGTGATGCTGGCCCTGGGGAGGGGCTGCAGATACAGATGAAGCTTCACTCTCTCGTCAGCCACTTACCTCCTGCTGTGCTGCCCGGTTGCTAACAGGCCATGGACTGGTACTGGTCCGCAGCCTGGAGGTTGGGGACCCCTGGTCCAAAGTACCTTTATCTCAGGTCAATGGCCACCAGCTTCTTTTTCTCACACATACAACCACATCAGCAACCCTACTTGTTCTTCACACAGCATCCAGAGCACGTTTATGAAATTATAACTGACTCCCTCTTGTTTTCCATTTAAAAACTGCAGTCTTAATTTAAATTTTTAGGCTTCCAATCAAGATGGCGGAATAGGTAAACGCTGTGCTTGCCTCCTCTCATGACCACATCAACATTACAACTACAGAACAAGCATCATTGAGAATCACCTGAAGTCTAGCTGA
>NW_011888811.1:1476168-1476493 GCF_000151845.1 Pteropus vampyrus
TCTGGCTGTCGTAACAGCAGAGGTTGTGGCTCAATGAGACAGAGGGTGCGGCTCTTAAAGGGCCTGTGCATGAACTTACCGCTGACGGACTCGCTTGCTCTGCGCTCCAGCGCTGGCGAGGCAGCTTGAAAGGCGCCAGGGACACATGGGGAGGAACTGAAAAGTCTTGGCTTCAGGGCGAGGGCTGGAGGAGCAGCTTTCCCTCAAACAAAAGTGCTGGCAGAGGGCACTGCTCCTTCGTTGAGCCCTCCCCACCCAGCTTGCGGACCAGGCGCTGCCATATCTGAGTCTCCCACCGCAGTTAATGCTGGTTGCCCCGCCCAAG
>NW_011888811.1:1476543-1496608 GCF_000151845.1 Pteropus vampyrus
TGAAGTCTAGCTGAATGGAAGTCCTATAACTAAGGACATAGAGAAAAAGCCACGATGAGACTGGTAGGAAGACATGGAATGGGCTGGTCCCATACTCACCTGTGGTGGTTAAAAATTGGGAGGGACATCTCAGCTGTTGAGGTCCGCCTGAGTAGCAAGGGGTCCCAGACACATACCGGGTTCCCCAGCCCAGGGTTCCAGTGCTGAGGAGAGAAGTCCCTACAACTTCTGGCTGTCGTAACAGCAGAGGTTGTGGCTCAATGAGACAGAGGGTGCGGCTCTTAAAGGGCCTGTGCATGAACTTACCGCTGACGGACTCGCTTGCTCTGCGCTCCAGCGCTGGCGAGGCAGCTTGAAAGGCGCCAGGGACACATGGGGAGGAACTGAAAAGTCTTGGCTTCAGGGCGAGGGCTGGAGGAGCAGCTTTCCCTCAAACAAAAGTGCTGGCAGAGGGCACTGCTCCTTCGTTGAGCCCTCCCCACCCAGCTTGCGGACCAGGCGCTGCCATATCTGAGTCTCCCACCGCAGTTAATGCTGGTTGCCCCGCCCAAGGGCGGCTTGTGTGGGCCCCGCACGTTGGGAGGGGCGGGGTCTCAGGGAAGCGCCTGGGCGGGCAGCGAGTGTTAGCTAGTTGGGGAACACTGAGATACCTCCAGCAAGATCTCCTCTGAAAGTTCAAAATGCCAGCTCAGCCGTGTGTCGTGGCAGTAGCTTTTACCATTTCCTCACCCCAAAGCATTTCCACAGAAGGCCAGTGTCCACAGGAGTTTTAGAGACTTTATTTATGTATAAACCATTTAAACACTTTGCCATAAATTATCTTTGCCTGTCCCTAGTCTTTGCTTAGCAGCAAATTAAAATTAATATAAAAACTCGATGAACAATTCATACATGTATATTACAAAAAATTTCCTGTACCAAAGTTCTTATTAGACATTTTTTTTTGTTTTTTTTTTTAAACTTTTTTTTGATGTTTTTGTAGGTTTTCTTTTTTTCATTTTTTAAATTTTCTCTCCTCGCGGTGACTGTCATGTGATTGTCTCAGTTTCTGGACCAAACAAACACACTAATAATTTTAAATCTGAAACAGTGATTGTGCCTTGAGGCTATGTATGTACAGGGTGATCTGAAGTGGTGCCCGTTAGCAAAAGAGTGTCACGATGCCACACCTCTACTGCAACTGATACCCACAAACTACGGAATCTAAACAGACTACACCCTGTAACTGCGTATTACTGTCCACAATGGAATCTTCAAAGACAAAAGAGTATGAAATTTATCTGTAGTGATTATAGCCACCATTTTGAATTAAATTTTACACTCTGCGCTCAAATAAATCAGCTCGGGCCAGACTAAGTTGGGACCCGGGAGTTAAGTGCTCAACGGTATTATTTCACTTTGACTTTTGATGAATTTCCTTTTTGTTTTTCCCCTCGTGTTTTTATTATTATTTTTTTTTCTTTAAAAAGTTTTCCAGTGCTCACTCTTTCACTTGTATCCCCCCTCCCCAGTCGCTACACACAAATCACCCCCAAAGTTGTGTTTTAAATGCACCTGTATTTAAACGAAAACGTCTGTAG
Source organism: Pteropus vampyrus (assembly GCF_000151845.1). Taxonomy (NCBI): domain Eukaryota; kingdom Metazoa; phylum Chordata; class Mammalia; order Chiroptera; family Pteropodidae; genus Pteropus; species Pteropus vampyrus. The sequence continues at coordinate 1,478,124 of NW_011888811.1, forward strand.
TATTTGTCCAACAAGCAGTCTGGACGGTTTTGCTCAGCCGGCCTGGTGCTGCTGGCCTCACGGATGTCTCTGTGTCGCTCACGCGTGAGTGAGTGAGGTAATAGGACGCGAGGCCTTCTCGTCTTCATGTCTGTGTTTTTCTGTCGGTGTGTTTGTTTTGCTTTTTGTGTTCTGTGGGTTTTTTTGTTTGTTGTTGTTCTCTTGTTCCTTTTGGACATTTGGCGTCTCTTTTCTGTGTAGACCCAGAACAAGTGGGTCATATTTTAGGGGAACTTGGAACATTTTGTGTGTTTGTTCATTCATTCGTTTGTTTTGTTTTTCCTCGGAATTTTCAGCCAGGCTTTAGTCTACTTCAGGATGTGGGACTTCTCGCTTGGACAGTAGCATTTGAACTCAAAAAATGTGAGCTTCCTTGCCACTGATACCAAAGCAGCCCGGCCTCAGTGCCCCTGGTAGGTCTTCATCTCCTTAGGAGAGGAGATAACAGTTACTCCTGCTGAGCCATCCAGACAAGGAATGGCAGCCGATTATTTTGTTACCTCTTTCCCATCTCATTCTGTCTTAAAAACTGGATGTTGCTGCTACTGTCTGCAAGCTCGGGGTATTGCTCTACGGGAAGCACGTAATACCCCTCATAACCCTGCACACGCCCCGTGCTCAGGAGCTGCTGCTTCTCGCCCTCAGTCCACAGGCGGCTCCCTTCTCTCCCGTCCCTGGCTTTCTGCTGCTCCTTGGCCCAGGCGGTCCCCAGGGCCCTCTGTCTCGCCTGGTCCAGGACGCGGGCCTTCTCTTCGTCCAGGGTGTCGGGGGTGAGGCCGTAGCGGATGCTGAGCAGCAGCGTGTTGTACTGGAATTCAATGTTGGTGAACCTTCGAGTCCTGCCGTTAACCAGCAGCGTGGGCTGCGACACGGTCACATTCACCCCACTCTCCAGCACCTTGCGGCCAATGGTGGTGCCTAGCGTGCCCAGGTCGCCGTCGGCTGAGCCGATCTTCACAAAGTAGTGGGTGTCTTTGCCCTCGATGCTGTAGTGCATCTTGTCCAGGTAGTAGGCATTGTTCAGCACGGATGCCACCTTGCGGCTGTCCTCACTGGCGATGCTGGACACGCCAGTGGTCACCCGCCCCTCTTTGATGGCAAACATGATGCCTTTGCCAATGATGGGCGTGGTGGTGGCAAACCAGTGGCCTGCTTTCTCTCGGATGTTGGCATGGAGCTTTTTAGAAATGACCTGTCCTTCCAGAGCCATGAAGGCCTGGTTGTGCCTCTCTGTTGTCTGCTGCACACCTGTAATGAGCTGTGGGCATGAGAAAACACAGAAAGCTGAGACAATGGGCTGGGCAGCTGTTTGCTTGGGCTGGGAAGCTTGTTAAAAAAGGGTTGGAAAGAAAAAAGCTTGCAGTCCCCTGTAAGATGTAAGAACTAGTCTTGTGTCCCTAATTATATGAGCTAATGTAGGCCTACCCTTTAGAATTAGGACAGGCCAGAAGTTCCCAGTAACGGTGTGGCTTGTCCACTTGTAACTGTGCCACTAACTAAAAGATGGTGTGGAGGTTCGCCACCTTGCTGGCACCCACCCCCCGGCCTGCTCACTCCCGTCTCTCCATTATAGGAAAGAGTCACTCTGCAACTCTGATGGTTTGGCAGCTGCCCTGCATACTTTAGACCCAGGAATATCTTGACCTGAAGGGCAGGGTGTTTGTTTGAGCAGCTGTGAACCCTGCTGCTGTGACCTAGATTTCTTTGAGGCCAATGCCTTGGATATTTATTAACTTCCTTGGGTTAAGACCTTGCTACTCAAAGTATGGCTAGAAGCAGAGGTGTCACCGGGAGCCACCCTGGTAGGAAAGCAGACTCTCAGACCTCAGTCGGACCTACTGAGGCAGGAGCTGCATCTTAACAAGACACCCCAGGTGATCTGTGTGCTGTTACTGTTTGAGGAGCGCCGGGCTAGGAGATTCTGGCTTCGTGGGCCAGAGGGATTATCCCTGCACTCTGAGTCATTTGCTTTGGATTTTAGCCCTGGTTCTGCAGAGGGAGGAAATCACCATTATCGCCTTGGCCTTGAGTTCTCCACTCACAAATTACAACTTGTCTCAATTGGTGGTTGGGGGACAGGCTGGGATAATGGAAGAGGCTGTGTTTGGGAGGTAATGGCACTTAGATAAATGAGAGAAATGACGGCTATTCAGCCACTGAGTGGTCCCTGAGGGGCAGAACTGAGAGAACGCAGTTGTTAATTAGCCAGCCGCCCCTCCTTGGCTCTCTAGTCACACAGCCTGGACAGTTATTCAGAGCAGCTGAGACCTTTCAGACTTCGCACCGGTTCTGCAGCAAGGGTTATCCGAATATTGGTGCCCAGCTTTCCCATCCAGTTGTGGCAGAGGTCTCAGCTGTACCCAAATTGAAAATGATCACTCTTTGGTCGTCACTGAAAGACCCAAGCACCACTTATGTTCTGAAAACTCTATCTACATACATTTGGGGCATGAAACGCTGAGGTTTTATGTGGGGCATAAAAATGTTCTTTAATGGGACAGAAACTGCAAGCCGTACTTTTATTATGCCCCATAAAAGCCAAAAGGGTTATGATATTATAGGCAGTGCAGATGGCAGGTTGCTGCTAGATTTCTCTGTGCGCTTGTTAATCAGGAGTGACTCAATGGCATACACCGAACACATAATGACACCACAATTAAGGTCATAACTGAGGTTTGGAAGAGATATGTGCTTCGCCAGACAGGTGACAGCAGTGACATTCACTTTCTTGGGAAGTCACAATGTTTCATGCACCTTTTATACCCAGCTCCAATGTTTTCCTCCCCTGCTGACATAGCCTTGGCTCCCATGTGGTTCTGTGTGCAGAAGGGAAGGATCATTCACATTCATGGCAAGAACCTCCGCTTACCTGTCCGTTCTCACTCGCTTGACTCTCCGACAGTTCATAGGGAGGAGGCACGAAATACATTTTGGCTCTTGGGAACCCAGGGATTATGTTGCTAAGCTGAAATCCGAACATCACAAGCCAGCTTTTCACATCTACGGTGGAAACAAAAAATAAAGAGTTCTGAAGTCATCGTGGATGGAAAGCAATAGAGGATCTTGGAGAGAGAACAAAGTAAGATGGGTGGTCGGGTGCGGAGTCCAACAGGGGAGGGAGGCAAGGGCTTGTGAAGGTCTCCCGGTCCGGACCCAAAGCTTCTTCACGTGGACTGTAGGAAGGAGATGTCCTTCCAGACTTGGTCAGTTGATAAATCCCCATGTGGTGACTTAGAGGGCCAGCGCTGGAGCCAGGTAGATGGAGTTTCAAATGCCCTCACTGTGTGAACTTGGACACGCTCCCGCCCCTCTCTGAGCTTCGGGGTCCTCAGATGTGAATTGGGACAATTTCTGTGCCAATCTCGTTAGACTGTTGTGAGGACTGAAGGAGAAAACCCATGTAAAGGGCTTGTCACAGTGTCTGGCACATGGATTGCTCAATATGTATGAACTCCTTCATTTGGCAAGTATTTAAGGGAGCGTCTATCACAGGCCAGCGAATGTGCCGAGAAGCTAGAGATACAGTGATCAACTAGATGGGTGAGTGATGGTTATCAATGCTGTGTCGGACGTCTGGGCAGGGGATGCTATGCCAAGGGAGCTCATCATGGAAAGGAGGTTCTAGGAGCATACGGAGGGCAGAGATTTCTGGCTCCAGAGATTTCTGGCACCTTTTTTATCAGGTGACTACTCTTTAAGAAGAGACCAAAAACGAGCTCTGCATGCTCAAAGTAAGACCATCCTTCCCGTGCCAGGGGTCCTGCCATCCACTGAGTGGTCCAGGCTCTCCCAGTAAGACTATCCCCCAGAGCACCCTGCCTCCCTCCACAGTGATCGACAGAGGGTCACGAAGGTCCAGTCCTCACAACACTCACAGCCTCACCCATGCCATCGGCCCAGAGTCCAGCTGGACTCACCTCCTCAGGCTCCTTTTCCTTGTTTATAACAGGCACCCAACGTCGCGCCTCACATCCCTCTTTCACTGCTTCCCAACTCCCGAGACACTTCCAGCAGGGCCTCTGGAATTCACACCCATCACCAGCATGACCCCCACGTCATCGACCTCTCCGTGGTTCCTTTCCCTCCGTGGCTCTAACTGGAACCATCTCTCCCCCATGGACACTGGTTTCCTGGCTGCTTCTCCTACACTCACTGGACCCGGGGGCACGGGTGCTCCTTTTGCTGCAGTCATTGCTGATCCCAGGGCCGCGCACCTGCACTTCTTGATGCTTTTCTGCTCCACTGTGATCCTCTGCACCTCTGTTCCTGAATTCATTCTTAGAGACTTCATGATACAAGCCGTCCATCCTTTCAACACCTTGGCCTCTTAGTTCCTTTGAGGACTCTTCCCTCACTCACTCTCATGCTCATCTTTAGCACCTTGTCACCACCAATTATTTTACTGCTCCCCCATTATCTCAGCTTCATGCACTTTGCCCTCTGACCACCCCCGGGACTCTTTCTAGCTCACGTCTTCCTGTAACCTGACACGCGTATTCTTTGATCCGCTTTCTCAATCCCTCCTAAACTTCTTTCCCCTGTGCCTCAACACGTAGGTCCCTCTCTCTCTCTCTTATTTTTTTTTTTTACCAGGCACACATATCATGGCCACTCATTAGACTTATTCCCCTATGTATAGTCTAAGATCCTCTGCCCCCTTCTCACTTTGTCACAGTTTTGATGAAATCAGTTTTGGTTACATCCAAGTCTTTGCCTTTTCCATGTTTGTACCTGCGTAGTCGAATGTGGCTGGAGGAATGAATGTAACCGTGTCTAGTTTCCCTTTAAATTTCTGACCTGAACCCCAATTGTCCTTCCTGCTGCCTGGCCATCTGAGTACATTCCCTTCGTCCATTCCGCCATTCCCCCGTTCTCCTGTGTGATTGTACGTCCTTTCATCTCTCTTAGACCCTCCGACGCCAGCCCTCCCTTCCTCACTCTAGCAGCCGACCTTGCTTCCTATTTTGAGAAGTGCAGCCAGAGAGGGAGTTCCCTAAGCTCTCATGCCATTTACCGTCTTACCAGGGTCTGTGCCCACAGCGCCCACCTTGCTCCTGCAGCTAAGTTGACCCTCCACTTTTGCACTAGGTCGTACCCTGTCTTGCCCACTCTAGGACGTCACTCCAGCGGTTCTCTCTCCCTCCCCCGTAGCATCGATCTACTCCCTCTCGCAATGGATCAACCCCGTCAGCACACGCGCATGCTACTAAATGCCCGCTTTAAAAAAATTCCTCATTTCTACTTCTCCCTTTAGCCACCACCCATTTCTCATCTCTCTTTACAAAAACTTCTCAAACTTAAAATAATTCTCTATACTCACTGTCTCCTCTTCTCCTCCGCTCCTTCTCCTATGAATCAGGCTTGCGCCGACTACACGACACCAACTCTCGTCAAGGTCACGAATGCCCTGCATGCTGCTAAGCCCAACGTTAACCTGGGCCCTCACCTTATTTGACCTTTCAGAGACATCTGACAATTTGAACGTTCCTGTCTTTATTTTCTGTTCTTGGCTTTCAGGACAATACACTCTCGTTTATCCTTCTACCTTTGTAGCCACTCCTTGTCCCTTTTTGGTTCCTTCCCCTCCCTCTGATCTTTCAATGTTGGGGTACCCTAGACTCAGTCCGAAACTTCTCCATTCTATCTACTCACGAACATGGTGATCTCATCCAGCCTCAGTTTCCTTAGTATGATCTCCATGCTGATGCTGACTCCAAAATTTATCTCTCCGTCCTGGACCTCGCCTCGAACTCCAAGCTAGGATGCCTAATTATGTTTCGAGTTTACATCCAAAGCTGAGCTCCTGATCTTCCTCCCCAGATCTGTCCCACCCACAGTCTTTTCCATCTTCCCAGCTACCATCCTGGACCCCTTTTTCTCCTTGACTCCCATCTGGACTCCCACATGTAATCCATTGACGAATCTTTCGCTTTTTAAAATTGAGGTAAAATTCACATAAAATTCATCATTTTAACCATGTTAAAGTCCACAGTTCAGTGGCTTCTAGTACATTCACAATGCTGTGCAACCATTGTTACTAATTCCAGAACATTTTCATCACCCCAAAAAGAACCTCATACCTATTAGCAGTCATTCCACATTCTCCTCTCTCTGCCTCTGACAGTCACCAAAGTGCTTTCTATCTATGGATTTTCCTGTTCTGGACATTTCATATAAATGAAATCATACAATATGTGGCCTCTTGTGTTGGCTTCTTTTACTCGGCATTACTTTTTACGGCTGAATAATATTCCATTGTTTGGATATACCATATTTTGCTTATCCATTCATCAGTTAATAGATATTTGGATTGTTCATGCTGTTTTTTTTAACTGTTACAAAAATTTTTCTATGATCATTTGTGTACAAATTTTTCTCGAAAGCCTGTTTTCAGTTCTCTTGAGTATATACTTAGGTGTGGAATTGCTGGCTCATATGGCTGAACCCTTTACTTTTATAATAGATCCAGAACCTGTGTCTAGTCCTCACCATTTCTACCACCTCGACCTTGACCTCGTCTTCTCCCCCCGCCCCCTCGCCTGCTCAGCTCCAGCCTCTGTGCCATTTCTCGATCATGCCAGGTGCATACTCACCTTCACACTGGCAAGCACCTCTGCCCGGAGCGCAGAGCATCTTCCGGTTCTCTCACCTCCCTCGAGTCTTGCTCAGATGCTGCCTCTCCAGTACAGACAACCCCAACCACCACGTTTACAACCTGCCTGCACCCCATTCCCGCCCCAGCAATCCCAAGTCTCTTTGCTTGGCTCATCCCCTCAATCTCCCTTAGTAATCACATTCTAACATGATGTATCATTTGTATGTTTATTATATTTATTGCTTATTGTCAGAATGTAAACTCCACCAGCTCAGGGAGTTAAAAAATCTGTTTTAGTCACAGATGTACCCCTAGGCCCTACAACAATGCCTGGCACAATATAGGGGCTCAATCAGTACCTGTGAAATGAATGAATGAATGAGCACCGAACATATGTGGCAAAAGCTACCCTGACTGGTATAAGTGTGACTGAGGAACTATCTGTACCTGCCTGGGAACTTGCTTCTGAAGGGGCCAGGTAAGGTATAATTGCCTTCTGCCCTGGGGCTGTCGTGAGGGAGCTCATGCTGGCTCTGCTACTAAACCTCTAATGAGAAGGAACCTGGGATCCTCAGTGGATCCATTGGCCTTGGGCTCAGACGAGTTCCTTGAAGGAGCTGGCAAATACATGTATCAGAGACAGCCCATTTAAGAGTCACCTAAGAATATAAGTTTGAAAGTGTCAGCATCAAGCAGAGAGGGGCCTGGTTTTAGTCCAGCGACAGTCGCATAATGACCAAGTAGCTGTTCTATGCGAGGTAGGTGCTGTAGAGCGTGGATTTTCCGACTTTGGATATCCGTGTTCACTCATCACAACTGTTTTGCCATATCCAAGTATCACCTGTACTGGTATTTACTTCCCGATTTCTGAAAAATACATTTGCCTTTTCCACTGAAGTCGATCCATTTTTAAAGAGAAACTTCATCACTACCATAAATGGGAAAGCAGACTCACTTGATGCAAACAGAAAATAACTGTAAAATTAAAACAAAGAAAACAAAGCAGTGCAATTAAATTGAGCATGATTTTGTTACCAGCTACTGAGGGAGTCTCGGATCTGCTCTCTCTTAAAAAGGGAGATTAGAAGTGTTAATGAGGTGTTAAATACATCCCAGTATCCAGTGGAGACTTTCTCCTCCTCCACTGATTTGGAAGAATAAAAAGAGGACTGAAAAAAGATGAACTTCCCCATCTGTGTCTCCATGTTATTTGATACCTCATCTGCCGCCACATGAAATCACCCTGCCCTTTCCCAGGGAGATGCAATATATTCAGGGGATCCCCAGGAAGGCAAGAGAGGTCTTTGTCCTCAGAAGGTTCTCCCCATCCTGGTTTCTTCCCTGCAAGGACCCCTCCCTAGCACGCGGGAGGTAATTCCCTGTCACTGCCTTTGAGACAGGGAATTTTAATGGTCATTCCCATGAACAAAATAGCTCATATCATCTACCTTTTTAAAAGTTTCTGACATGGCTTGGTTCCGGAGGCTAAACCTATTCTGAAATGTTTATTCAAGTTGCTGGTCTCCATCCATTCTGCAGAAGGCACATCTGGCATGGCGCAAACACCCCTCCTTTTGAAGTAACTGGTGTCATCTGGCGACAGGCTCCCTAAACGGTCTGTTGAGAGGGAGCCTTTGAGGCAGGCGCTGGTGACGTGGCCCTCCCCAGAGCTCATTACTCCCCTCTACTCAGGTTCCCCAGGGCATGCGATTATGAAGCACGTTCTCTCCCCGAAAATGCTGTCAGCACAGCAGCTTGGGTGTTACGTGTAGACAAGAGAAGAGGCTGATGGGAGCGGGAGGCTCCTGTGTAGGGAAATTCAGCTCTACAAAGTCCGACTCTAAGCTCGTGTGTGCCTGGGGTGGTACGTCCAGGGACCCGCCCAGGACAAGGGGTGGGAAGAAATTCCAAGTCATTGTGGGTGACATCTAGAAGGTTCGCTAGACTCAAAATTCGTCCCGGGTTCCAGGTTTGCCAAAGCTATGTCGCTCAGAGCAGAGTTTGGATCTGTTTCAGGGTGGAGCTGGAGACCCGGCCCCCCCCAAACATCCCCCAGAAAATTACACGAAGAGGGTATCTCCACCCATCCCGTACAAACTCCATGTCTGAGTCCACTGCTGCTTGAACATAGCAAACACATCCCTACCATTTATTAGCCTTCGTGCTGTGCCAGGTGCTTGACACCTCATGAATCTCATGGGGCAAATGCTATTGGTGTCATCTTTTTGCTGATGGAGAAACGAAGGCTGGGAGAGGTTAAGATGTTGGTTCAGGTCATGCAGCAAGTGGTCGGCCAAACCAGAAACGGGGATGTGCTCAGGTTCTGTCATCATAAGGAACTGGCCTGAGGCCAGGCCAGGCTTGGGGCTGGGCTCTGGTCCCAGTTTCTCCAGGACGGGGGCGCCTAACATTGGGAGGGGGAGGGGGTCTATCTCCCAGTCTGTCTTCTTGCTGTTACCTTTTTATCACAGATGTATCAACCATCAATGCATTACCTCAAAAAATAACTGTTGCAAAGAATATCGCTTTGGAATCACTTCTCACCCTCCTTCCCCACTCCTGGCAGCCACACCTCCGCTCTAGCCCAGGGGTCGTGGGCTCCGAACGGGCACCCTGCCCACTCTGTCCCTTGTGCCAGCAGCGTCCCTGGGAGGCAACAGGGCCACCTTTGGCCTCGGGAGCCGCCGCGTGCCCCCAGAGCCGCCTGCATGCCGCGCGGGTTCTCTGGAGCAGCAGACAGAGAGGGCTCGGCTCTGCATTCCTCCTGACTACATCTTAATTACTTCTTCAGCTTAAACTGTAAGTGGCAAGTTCAGCCACTCTCCTTGGTTCCTAAGTGGCAAATTAAGACGCGTTTAGATGGGGTTTATGGATGAGCCAACGTGTGAATGGTGGGGTGTGAGGGGTGTTCTCTGCTGGGTTCGCCCCTGCGGGGCTCGTCCTACCTTGAGTGGCAGCAGACGTGGGCTCGTGCTGTTCTCTCTCCCCGCAGTCCTCCCGGGCCCCCCTTATCCAGCTCTGACTAGACCTCAGGCCTAGACCCGTGCCTTCTCCAACACTATCTTTTATGTCAGACTCTTTCTAATGGTTTCTGGATTCACATTTGTTGGACTTAGTTCGACTTGATTTAATTCCCATTTATTGAGTCTCCACAAAGCACTGGAATGAGGAAAGCCATCTTGCCATTCGGAAATCTCTAAAAAAATTTCTTTTCCTTTTCAGAAGAACCAGGAAAGTAGCTGAGGGGGCCAGTGAGGTCGACTGTGCTCTGAATGATGTCGTTTGGGCCTTGGCAGCTGTGGTCATCTGCACAGCTCACTTGGAGGGCTTTTTAACATTTGCCTCCACCCATGCCCCTCTCAGGGCCCCCGGTGCCCAGCAGGGCTTTGGGAGGCCTGCTCTGGCTGGTGTGAAGTTCTCTTCCTGTGGCTGAGATAGACGTGATTTGCCTCCCGGCTCACACAGCTTCCTCTGCCTGGAACCTGCTTCCTCTCCCTCCCCCACTTCACAAAGGCCCCTGCTCAAATGCCACCTCCTCAGAAAGGCCTCTGTGAACACCCTACGTGAAGGAGACACTGCCTGCCACTCTCTGGCTAACCTTTATCCTATTTTATCTCCAGGGCACTTACTATCTGAAACTATATGCACATATGTGTGTGTTTTCCTGAGACGTCCTTTACTTCGAAACTGGAGGAGAAAAGCCATGCTAAGCCTCAGGGAAGGGGGCATGGGCATGCATCCCAATGAGGTATTGGGGGAGAACAGGAGGGTACAATTTTGCCATAGCTCCTGGGCTCAAGAAGTACCAGCTACTTCAATTGTAGAGGGACGCTGGGCTCCACCTCAAAGGGTCTGAACTTGTCAATGAGGCATGGCACGGCCACATGTTGATCTTTAAGGTTGTCTATTTCTTTCTGTAGCATAGGACATCAAGGGCGGCACTGTGTTCCAGGTAGCTGCTGCTTCCTTTCCTGTCTTGGGGATGGACAAGTGACCCCTTGTCACCTGAGGGTAGGGGCCCTTCAGGCTTGATGTCTCCCTGGCCTATGGCCATGAGCTATGAGTTTCCTGGAACTCGAGGGGCTTTGGACTTGGGGTCACCATGTTGTTCCTGTATGATGCATAGGCAGGTGAGATGACCTCGACTTCCTTTCTGTAAGCTGGTCTCTTTGGATCTCTTTGGATCTCTCTCTCTCTCTCTTTTGCTTATTTCCCTGAGGGACTTTATCTTGTTCTCCACTGCATCTCTAGTACTTAGAATACATTAGATGCTATGAAAATATTTGTCGAAGGGGTGAATGGATGGATGCAGGTGGCTGGATAGGGACCTGCATTTCATCAGTTTCTCACTTACGGAGGAAGTAGATAATTTGCCTTCCTTGGCCTCTCTAACCAAACCCCTCTCAAAGCTTCCTGTGTCCTTCTGACTTTTGCTCATAATTTTTCTTCAGCCTTGATCCTATTTCTGCCAACCAAGGTCCCCTTCATCAGGTCCAGTTTGACATGGGGTCCTTCTGTCCTACACTAAAATTTTCAAATCTCAAATAATCTACACACACACACACACACACACACACACACACACACACACACATTCTGAGAGAAGGCTGTTTGTCTTGTTCACCATATCTGCAGAATCTAGCATGGTACACTCTATAAATGCTTATGGAATAAATAACAGAATAGACACCTATAAGGTAGCATAAGCTTAATTCTGCTTTGTACTGCCACTGGTTATTTGTATGTGTATCCTGCCAGCCTGGTGGTGAGGTCAAGAACTGGGCTGTAGCCATCTCAGTACCTATGCTAACTCACTGCTTCACTTGTGATGATAACATTAATAACGTGAGCAGACGTTCTTCTGTGAACATCCACAGTCTAAGCGCCAGGCACTAGATTTTACCTACCTATGTTCGTTTAGTTTTCAAGATCACTCTACGGGGTTGTTTTATTAGTGTCCTTTCACAGAGACGGAAACTACAGCTCAGAGAGATTGGACAACTAGCCCATGGTCCACTGGCTTATAAGTGGAAGAAAAGGAATTTGAATCTGGTATTTCTGACACCAGAGTCCCGTTCTTGCCCCTGTCGTAAGGCTGTTTTCCTCTGCTGGGGTCGGAACAGAGGAAAGCCCTTTTATAAGGGAGGGCCCTCATAAAGGTTATTTCAACTGAATGGACTTGGAAATGGTGAGGACATCTTCGAACAGATTGGTGACTGCTCTATACTGTGGTCGCTTGACTGTTCTAGGTGCTGACTGCCCAGGGTTTATAGCTCTCCAGGATTCTAACCTAGCGTGAGATGTAAGACCGTCTTTTGACGTCCCCACTGGTCTGCCAGCACACCCACCCCACAAGGAGCCACTGCCCAACCAAGGTGCCAAAGTCCTCACCTGTCACGTAGTTCTTCAAATCCAGCTCATTGCTGAGAGGATTGTTGCTTTTGAACATGTATAGGTTAAAGGGGGCTGGTTCCTTGCCCACGTTTTTCCACATGGTGTAGTCTGGAGAGGTCCATCGTCCTGCCAGCACGTCATAGTCACGTTGAGTGAAGTGGACCAGCTTGGTCAGGGGATCGTAGAGTCCCCCATGGAAGCCAATGACCATCTGGAAGTCAGGGTTGGAGTCATAGTAAATCTCCCCATAGGCTGTGTACTGCAACTGTTTGATCATGAGGCCGTTGATGCTGAACACAGCCAGGGGAGTCCCTGTGTTATCCGAGGCAACGTAGTACTCCTCCCCACTGCTGCTCTCCATGGCAAAGAGGTGACCCTGGAGGTCGTAGTAGAGCGAGGTTATCTCTGAGTTGGAGTGATTGTAGACGTGGGTGATGCGAGTCGGGTTGTGGAGGTCGGAGTAGAAATACTGCAGATGGTGGCCCAGGTTGGTCTTGTAGGAAGCCCGCCGCCCCACACCGTCATAGCGGTACTGGACGCTCCACCCGCTGGCCTTGTTGTAGGCTCTCGTCAGGAGGCCCTTGGAGTTGTACTCGAAGATATCAGCCCCTCGCTGGCACAGGTAGCCGTCGTCATCGATTCTGTACTGTACGTCCCCGAGCCTGGTTATTCGATCCCGGAGGTCATAGCGCAAGGGCATCAGGCGCACGCTGTTGCCCGGGTTCAGCAAGTGGAGGTTCCCGTTGAGGTCGTAGCTGTAGCGCCAGGTCGGGCGGTCATTGACGGCCACACTCTGGAGCTGCCCATCCCCATCGTAGTCGTAGGTGTACTTAGTGGTGTTGGCGTAGGGCCCCAGTTTTAGCTCCCTCTTGATCACCCTCCCCATGCTGTCGTACTGCACCGTCATCCAGTACATGAGGGACCGGAACATCTCGTACTGGACTTCCTTGATCCGCCCGTGGGTGTCAAAGTGTTTGCTGAGGGTCATCACGGCCGTGGTGATGATCTGGTTGATGTCATAATAGATGACTCCGAACTTGCCAAAGTGCTCTACCTTGCCAGAAATCTCGTCATAGCGGTAGAGGTCAACGGGAAGGGGAGTTTCGCTTATGACGGGCTTGATGCTTGCAATCCGGAAGCTGTTGTCGTGATAGGTGTAGTCAAACCTGGCGTTGACCATGCCTTCCTCAGAAAACCTGTAGATCTGCTTGTCCACGAGGGGGCCGATCTTCCGGTACCTGATGGTACAGGAGAAGCCCCCACTTTGGAGGTTGACCATCTTCAAGACGCCAGTGGTCTCATCATACCCGAAAGTGACTGCGGTACTGTCATAGACAATCTCTGATAACTTGGAGAGTTTCCCATACTTGTAGAATACCTGGCGCCCGGTGCCCAAAAAGGACGTCTTCAGGATGCGGCCATCGTCGCTGTAGTCGAAGATGACCGAAGCGTTGCTTTCGGGCGGGTTGTAGATGTTGCGGATGTAGCCGATGGAGGTGTGCGTGGACATGCTGTGCCGGGCGACGCTGGGCATGGTGACGGCGTGGAGACGGTCGGAGGAGTCATACTCGAATATGTACTGACGCTGACTCTGAAGCAGGAGGACCATGGACTGAGGAAGCAAAGGGGAAGGGAACACATGAGTTGGCTCTTTAGGACGGATCACTTAGATCGACAGAATTTATTCCATTTCCCCAGATGTCAGTTCAAAAGACAAAAAAGATAGAGAAGTTTAGACCAGAGATTATGAATTGATTGATTTTATTGGGTATGTGACGGATCATGATGGCTGCCTGGAGCAGTGCGTCCCAATTTGCATGTGAAATAGCCAGAGATCTTGTCAAAAGGCAGATCTTATTTAGTAGTTCTGGGAGGAGGCGGAGCCTAAGAATCTGCTTTTGTAACAAGCTCCCAGGTGACAGTGATGTTGCCTGGACCATTCTTCGGGTAGTGAGCACCTGGAGGACTGAGGTGAGAGGCACTGTGTTTGCCTCCAGACTCGGTAACAAGAATCTTGAAATTATTTAGAAATGACTGCCATTGACCCAGCAAGGGACGGATGTGACGCACATACTACGTTCTTGCCACCCCTGATTAAATCTAAAGAGAAAGTACATCCTCCAGTTAGAAGCTACTAAAAAGATTAAATAGCCCAGAATCACTGATTCTTTAGGGGGGAAAAATGGCCTCAAACTCAAGGCAATTGGGAGAGTCCTGCCCCCCGGCCAAATGTCCCAGTATTTTACAGCATAATGAGAACAAGTATTCAGGAAGGACCAAAGGGACAGCAGCCCCTGTCTTGCAGAAGAGATGACAGCTCTGTCTGCAGTGAACACTGTAATCAGGAGATGAGAAAGGAGGGAATGGAAATTGACCTGCGTCCAGGTGAGTCCAGGTGAGAGGCCCAGGTTGAGTAAGCCCCTGCCTGATGACTAGATGACTAGACAGCCTTCAAAACTCTTGACCTGTGCCCTGAAGGTCACTGCTCCAACCTGACCTTTTCCGACACGGAGACCTGAATCTGGCACTTTCAGACACAGGGAATTATGCAGAGAGGATCTGTTGGCTGCTTCGGCCATGGGGCAGGTGGGAGGGTGCTGCTCTGTGTGCTCGAGTTTTAGGCGAAGTTTCGTACGTGGATGGTTTAATTTTGGGCAAGGCAGAAATGAATCACTGCGTTTCCAAATCATAAGTAAGGACCAGCTGTGCTGCCGTGGGATGATCCCGTCAGCTTCGGCAGCACTTATTAGTATTACATTTTCAGAATAAAATCAGACGATCCAGGCTTTTTGCTATTACCGAGTGTCTAGCACTTCCTTTTTTTTTTTTTTATTAATTTGCTTTTAATGGTAGTAATGCTGAGCTATGAGTAACATTTTTCTTTAGATTTCCTCCCTCCCAGTGAGAGGAGACGTGAGGGGACCCTTTACAGAGTCGAAGTAAAGATGTTAAAATGTCTTATGGCAAAGTGTATCTGGTCAACTGAAAAAGAGCAGCCCCAGTAAGCGGAAGACCCGGCTGAGCGTGGGCGGCACTCACTCACCTTGTCCAGGTAGGAGTAGCTCCACACCTTGCCATCGGCGAACATGCGTGACACGATCCGGCCTTGCTTGTCGATGTCCGTCCTCTCGCTCATGGCCCCGCGCTGCAGGCCGGCCAGGCGCCCGTTGAAGAAGTACGAGACGTTGACAGCTGCCAAGCCGCTGCTGGGGAGCCAGAGGAAGGGGCGGCCCACCTGGTCATAAATGATCCTCAGCGTGAACTTCCGGTGGTCGTCGTAGATCTTTTCTGTCCGAATGTTCCGGTCGTAGTCAATGGACAGGAGATTCCGTCCATGGACCTAAGGGAAACACGGCGGGCCTGGTTTGAAAGACGTCACTAGGCATATTAGCTCGGGCTTCTATGGGGACACGGCTGGCGTGGCCAGGGCATTGTGTGCGTTGGAGGAAGAAAGAACTCTGATGTCATTTAGAGTAGTGCTTTCTAAATGTTTTCACGTCATGGTGCACACAGAAAATAATATTTGTAGGGTGCACTAGAGTACAGTAACGACTGACCTGGGCATGGCTGCAGTGAGCGGTTTTGCACGCTGTGCCCTGCACCGTCATGAGGCGTGCCATCACGTGGTAGAAAGTGTGCATGGTGAAAATGGCAGGGCATAAATTATGTAGCCACACATAGTAACCCTGGACCTTGAGGTTCCGACTGCCTGGCCCGGCCACCCTAGGGGCAAGAGAATTTGTATTCTGGCATACCTCCTTTTATTGTGCTTTGCTTTACGGTGTTTTTTACAAATTGAAGGCAAGGTCCTCCGCCAGCAAAAAGATTACGGCGTGCTTCATTGTGAGACTCGCTTCAGTGCAGTGGCCTAGAACCCAACCCATCTCCGAGGTTTGCCTCTACTTGTACACTTACAGCCCTTTTGGGGCATATCAGCAGCTGAGTCGCTAAGGATCTTTAAGAGTAGGTGCCAAGATTTCTTCTGAAGCCTTAAGTAAAGGAGGGTGGGGAAAAGATCTTAGAAACTCCATATTTTACAAAGCTCTGGGAATCTGAAGGCTCGTTCCAATGTGAACTCCTTTACTCCTATCTAGAGAAAAATCTTGCCTCTGTCTAGAATGCGAGGCATCGTTGGGGAGACCTCAGCAGGCCTGGGAAACTGCAACACAGTGAAGGACTGATTTACTTAGATTTGAAAGGAGTAGTGGAATACATCCAGACACGATTTAATATTTATTTAGAAGTTGATCTGATCTGACAGAGAAGAAACCTGTCCCAGAAGGCAGAGCTGGGAGACTAGACTCTGGTTAAGGGTAAAGGAGAGGACTCTTGAGATTCACCTAACCCTGAGTGAATGGCTGGGAAGTGAATAAAATGAAGCCGACTCAGCTCAAGCTCTTTCAACATAATTGACTGCAAATCCAGACGTCCCTAAGGTAACCGCTGAAGGCAACAGATGTAAACAGGCAGAAGCAAAAGACGTGAGAGATGCCTGCTACCTCCTCACTTTACCCTAATAATTGAATAGCACTTATGATAATGACCATGACCATGGTGATGGTGCTGAGGGCTAGTATATACAGGCATTGCGTTAGGCAAACTGCATCTGTTGTTTGAGCTGATGCTCACAAAGACTGCTTGACAAATGAGGAAACTGCGCCAGACAGAGAGGTTACACACGTGCTCAAGGTCACACAGCAGCGAAGTGGTAGGGTTAGTGTGGAATCTAGGCCTAAAGACTTCAACCAGTTAACCACTTAGATATTTAACCAGCTTTACTGCCTCCTCTATTATATATGCGTTAAGTGCCCTATGTGTCAAATGAGGCAGACTGTAAAGCATTGCCACAGCCCTTGAAGGCCCCATGCTTCAGCTTTATGGGGAGTCAAAGGGTAATTCTAATACCACAGACACCTGCATACTGGGGAGCAGCACAGTGCCCAAGTAAAGACTTATCCTGCAAAGCTTCCTTTGGAGACAGGGGTGGATAACATAAGTAGTAGTTGTTAGCTGGGTCTTCTGGGAATCTTGAAGGAAGCTGACTCAGCTTAAAAGTAGGCACCATTTTGTTCTTCCTACTTTCCTCCTTTTCATAGGTAGAGTGTGGATGTGATTCCTGGAGCTCCAGCATTCACCTTGTGAATACAGGGTGACTGAGGATGGAGACCTCAAGGATGACGGCTCACCCAGAGAGGAAGACTCTAGATCCATGCTGACCTAGGTGTCTTCAGCGGTCATCCATACCTGCCATGAACTGCTTACCGCTATGCTCCTTTTAGGTCATAAAGGTAATAAGCCTATATCCTGTTTCAGCTCTTGTTATTTCCAATCTCTGTTAGTAGCAGGTGAAACTAACCCAAACTGATACAAACCCCTGATGCTTTGACAGGTACTGTACTAGGTACTTTTACATACCTGACCCCAGTTTAATTGTCACGACATAGGTATAAATTATTTTGTATGTGGGCAATTGAGCTCAGAGGGGTCACATAACTAGACAAGTGCAGGGGCTGGATTCGAACCCAGGACTACTTGATTCCCCAAACTATGGCTGTTTCCACGGAGTCATCCCAGAGAGAAGGGGGTAGAACATTTGAGATAGAATATTTAGAAAAGAGAATGCATCAAAGCTTGGAGATAGAAATAAAGGTGGCGAGTTCTTGGATTATGAAGAAACTCAGCTTCAAGTGGGAGGTTTATATCAAAGATGCAGCAATTGGAAAGAACAGTCAAGAAGGCAGAAAGTGAGCATTTTTTTAATGGGTCCAAAAGTTAATGCTGTCAGAATTACTGGGACCTTGATCTCAAATTAGTCACCACATCCAGAGCGAAGCACAGGCCGGGGGCAGACACAAGTTTAACCACAACGAGTTGCTACATTTGGGACAACTGCAAAAGATTCTTAAACCCCTGTGTTCAAGAATTTCAGTTCAAGGCCTCACCAATGCTTTGTTGGGCAGAATGAATAATGTGGCAACAAGGAGGAAGAATTTTCAGTGTTCCTCCAGCCAGCTGCTGGTGACTCCCCCCATACCTGCGTATTTTCCATCTCCTTCTAGCCTCCTTCTCTTTCCTCATCCCTCTCTCACCCTGCCTTTTGCTTCTCTTTGATAATATACAGCCACCAACAAAGCAATGCAGTTGTGAACTTAAGATGGGCTTAGCAAGTTCTCAGCACCACCCTTGTGTTACCTCATTTAGTCCTCAGGACAACACTCTCAGCCAGCACTATTACTACCATCATTTTACACACAAGGCACAGATAGGTTTAAGCGCCCTGCTCAAGCTCATACAGTAGTTAAGTTGTGGAGCCAGGAGTCCAGCCCCGAGTCCACTGTCTTCGTCTCTCTCAGTACCGCCTCTCCGACCAGCAGCTGTCGATGGGCACGCGATTCTAAACCACCTGGGCTGCTCCCTCAGAACATGGCTGCTGGACTGACGCCACAGTGCTGTGTCA
>NW_011888811.1:1497903-1503309 GCF_000151845.1 Pteropus vampyrus
TCCGACCAGCAGCTGTCGATGGGCACGCGATTCTAAACCACCTGGGCTGCTCCCTCAGAACATGGCTGCTGGACTGACGCCACAGTGCTGTGTCAGCACCCCAGGGAACAGACGTTGGGGGGCTCTGGTGCATTCTTGGTAAAAAACACACTCAGTGTGACTTAAGACCCTATCTTCAGTTACCTGGGAGAGACCAATGGGTGAATCATATGTATAACCATAACATAATCGGGTATGCATATGTGTGTATTGTCTGTCTGTCTGTCTACCTATCCAGCCATCCATCCATCCATTCATCCATCTGTCCATCCATCCATCCATCCATCCATCTATCCATCCACTCACCTACCCACCTATCATCTATCTATCTATCTATCTATCTATCTATCTATCTATCTATCTATCTAATCTATCTATGAGAATGAATATATACTATAACAATCATGAAAAGCACCAACATGTAAATCACACATATGAATTAGCATGACTATCACTGTAACAACTATATTAGTATGTGAGGGGCTAAGATTACAGAAAGAATTGAATAGTGGGCAAGCACAGAAGAGAGGTCCCCAACCTCTGACCGCCAACATTTGAGTCTCCTGCTACTACTCAGAGCTGGCGAGGCCTCTGACCCCTGGCCTGGGTGCACCAACCATAAAAAAGTAATAGACATTAACCATTAGCCATTGATAATTTAAGGTGGGATTTTATTCCCAAATAAGTTTAAGGTGGACGACATAATGATTTGACTTACACATATCATAAAATAATTACTGCGATAAGTTTAGTTAATATCTATCATCTCATGTAGATGAGAAAAAAAAAAAACACAGTATTTTTCTCCTTGTAATGAGAACTCCTGGGATTTACTCTCTTGACACCTCTCATATACATCTTACAGCAGTGTTAGCCATAGTCACCATGCTGCACCTCACGTCTCTAGTACTTAATTATCTTATGACTGGAAGTCTGTACATTTTGACCACCTTCTTTCAACTCCCCCTTCCTCCATCTCCCTGCCCCGCTTGCCACCAGTGACCACAAATAATCTGATCTCACCTCTTTTTCTATGAGTTAAGGTTTTTTAAGATTCCACATATCAGTGAGATAATACAGTATTTGCCTTTCATTGACTTATTTTACTTAGCATAGTACCCTTCAGGTCCATTCATATTTTTGCAAGTGGCAGGATTTCCTCATTTAATATGGCTGAATAATATTACACACACACGCACACACACACACACATACACACACACCCCCATAACTTCTTTATCCATTCATTTGTTAATAGATACTTAGGTGGTTTCCACGTCTTAGCTATGGTAAATAACTGCTGTGAACATGGGAATGCAGATATTTATTTGACATAGTGTTTTCATTTCCTTTGACTATATTCCCAGAAGTGGAATTGCTGGATTGCATACTTCTATTTTTAATTTTTGAGGATCTTCCATACTGTTTTCCATACTGTTTTCCATAGCGTCTGTACCAATTTACAATCCCGCCAATAGTGCACAAGAATTCCCTTTTCTCCATATCCTCACCAGCATTCATCTCTTCATCTTTTTGATGACGGCCATTCGAACGGGCATGACATGGCATCTCACTGTGGTTTTGATTTGTATTACCCTAATGATTAGTGATGTTGAACATTTTTCATGTACCTATTGGCCATTCGTATATATTGTTTGGAAAATGTCTATTCAAGTCCTTTGCCAAACTGGATTATTTGTTGCTCCGTTCCGACCAGTCAGGGTGCTTAGTAGTGGGTGGGGCTAGGACTCAGCTCCTTTGCCTGGGTAGGGTGGGAGGGCCCACTTTAGGCACCTCCTAAATTTTCCAAACAGGCTTTCTGTTCCAGAGGGCCAGGGAGCTAAAGGCAGCAGATGGTGGGGCTGTGAATTAACTCCCCCTGCCTGGACATAGCAGGAGACCCTCCACGCTCTGTGCCGGCTTTGTTTACCAGTCCGTCTCTCAGTTTGAACGTCGCTGGACTGTGCAGCGTCCAGGTCTTCTCGCCGGCCCTTCCAGTTGGATAGGGCTGGGTGCAACACTCAGCAGCTTGTGGGGCTACGACTCAGCTCTCCTGCCTGGGAGAGGACAGACCAGCACCCCGCTGACTTCAACCGTCAGACTGTGCCACCAACTTGGTTGTGCAGATGAGCAAAGCCGCTGGTGGAAAACAGGTCTGCTAAGATCTGAGTGCTAGTCGTTGGCAGCCCCTCCTCCATTCTTTGTCACAATCAGATTCCCCTGCAATCTCTGCGGGCTGAGACCAGAGTAGGGGCTCCCACGAAGAGACTCGCAATGCTGGGTGAGCTGAATGGCCCCTCTGGGCTCTCTTTTCCCACCGGAGGAATTGTAGGCTCAGGGGAGACCTCTCAGCATGGTGTGTCAGCCCAGGGGGGGCCATGTGGTCAGCGGGCAGCTGCTCCTACTTCTGATGCCATCGGTCTTGGTCTCTGTGACACGGGGGGTGCTTCAGCCTAGCCCTGTGTTCCAGGATTCTCTCAGCAGTGTCCTGTCCATGAGTAGCTGTTAGTCGTTCTTGTCATAAGGGGAGCAAAGTCAGGACCGACCCTGTCGCCATCTTGGTGACGTCACTCCACCAATTTGACGTGCGTAATTTCTTTACAAATGCCTAATGCTTCTAATAATTAAATATGATAAATTCACTGGAAGCTGAGCCAAGGAGTTCAGGTCAGTTGTGTAATTTGATTAGAATCAAATATCTTTAATTATGAGGGTGCCATTTGTGAAGAGGCGGTACCTCAGCTGTGGGGCGTGAGATGTTGGAGGGTTTGACAGGCACGTTCAACCCTTCATGGGCACCTGCCCCCCAGTTCAGATTGTGCGGGAGCTTTAATTTAGCCACACTGTTCTCTTATTCCAAATTAAATTACCCATCTAACAATATTTAAATTAACCTTGAGGCTTCCTGGAGAACATAAAAGTTATTTTGAATTATTTTCACTGCCAGGATCAGCACAATTCCCTTCCCAGCTGGCTCGGTAGGTATTCGGCAATAGAGAAACCAATTTTTAAATTAATACAATTTTGTGTTTGTAAGGAAGCCATTATTTTTAATTATCGGGCATTTTCCTCAGCCTGGCTTCCCCAGTTAATAAAACTCAGCTATTTAGCAGAGTTTTTATTTTTGCAGAGGGCACACGCTGGGAAGTCTGTTCCCCTGTGGAATCTCCCCCTAGAATGTTTTGATCTCACGGAGCACAGGCCTGTCACAAGGAGGCCCATAAAAACCCTGAGAAGAGGAAATGCTGTCATCAAAATAGCCCTGCTGGGCCTATAACCCGCTAGACTCTAACTTAACTTAGCTTGAGGGGCGATGATGTGAGCTGGTGATTTGAGAAACAGGAAGGAGGAAATTAACATGGGATGGATCCCTTTCAGGAAATGGCATTGTAGCACAGCAGGAGAGATTTCAGCTAGACTTAGAGAAGAACTGTCTGCCTATCCTGCTCGGAGTATGGGAAACCCTAAAAAGAATAGTGAGTAAGGGCATGAGATTCTCCAAGTCTGGTGACATCTAAAAGCAGAATTCCTACCTTGGAGAGTTTAGTTATTTGCCTGGCCTAGATGACATCTTTATTTCCTTTCTGGGTCAGTCCTCTGGGATTTCAAAAACAGCTTCTCCCCACCTCCCACACAAGACTCAATGCTACATGGGGATCAGGGCTCGTGCTGACAAAACAACTTGCTATCTATTTAATATTAGCTTAAATAATGAATAATTAGAAGGGCAAGCCTCTGTAAACACATTAAATAATGTACTCCCCAAGCAAACATTATTTTTGGATGACTTGCTGTTTTGGATGGTGGGGAGGCGGAAAGGTGAAAAAGACCTGGATTTGAGCTGCAATTTGGACGATGATTAGCTCTGTCACTGCAAAGCAGCGCCTTCGCCACCCGCGCCTCGGTTTCCTTATCTGGAATGGCCTGTGAGCTTCTGGTGGGTAGGGACTTCACCTTGTTTGTCTTAATGTCCCTATTATTTTGGGCAGTGCTTGGTGCTCAACAAACATCTGTAAATAAAGGGGGTTGAATTAGACAGAGTTAAAAATCCTAGCATCTCTGGTGATCTAAGGTTCCACCATGGAAAACTAAGAACAGAAACTGTGGCGAGGACATCTGTCATCTTCACATACCTGACTGCCTCACCCCAAAGAGCAGTCAGACTCGTTCTGGGGGGCCCCCCAAGACCTGAAATTAATAGAGGTCGCAGGGAGTGGATTTTCACATCAAGTTAAAATCCCATTCATTCATTCATTCATTCAATATTTACTGAGCACCTACAATTTGCTTGTTACTGTGACCAGCACTCAAGATGAGCAAGACAGTTATGGCCGCTGCCCTTACAGAGTTTACAGGTCAAGGAGGATAAAGACACATGAACCAGCCATGCAAAACATCTGTGTGGCAATGAGAATAAACATAGGGAAGAAACAATGGAAAAGATCCACTTTTGGAGGGTGTCCATCACACCCTCCAAACAGCAAGTCATCCGAGAGTACCACTTGCTTGGGAATGCACTGCCTAATGCGTTTGCAGAAGTTTGCCCTTCTAATGATGTATTATTTATGCTAATTTCAACGTATTACAAGTTATTCTGTCTATACAAGCATCGCTAACAATTTAGCCTTTTCTGTTTTGCTCACCAGGATACACTCAGTGTCTAGTACAGTGCAAAGAACATGAGGGGTATATGAAAACCAAAATATTAGTTGGTGCAGAATGAATGCCCTGTGGCAGGAAGCTGATAAAATCCAGGCTTTCGTGATGACTGTGTGTGTTAACAGACCCACCTGAGCGGGCTCCATGCAGAACTGGGTTCATGTGTATATGTGTTTACATGCACACATGCACGTCTGCCTCACACCTCGCTCCTCTGTCACTGTCATTTGCCACAGAAGTAAAAGTAACACAAGCTAACATGTACTTTCAATGTCATATTAATTATACGGAAACCAAAACAAAATTACTAATTCCCACTTCTTCTTGGAATACTAATAATGCTAATACCAATATCACGATGGAAGATTATCTTGGAAGCAATTTTTCTTTTGTTCTGCCACCTACACATGTAGCTGTTTCTTGCTTTTGCAATCTTTATGTAAATCGTAATCGGGAGGAAATATCCTAGAGGGTGGTTATACGCCTTCCTTGTCAGAGGGAACCATGCACTAAATCCGTTTTAGGAAAGAGCATAAGTTTTAAATCTTAATAGAACGGTTTAGTTTCAGTTCTGTCTTCTGAAAGTCCAGAACAAGGCTTTCTGGGGGGAGGGGAGGAGGCACGAATGCATTTACAGATCATATCCTCAGGGCCAGCATTTTGTCTTATGATCAGGCTTTGTAGGATGTAAAATATAACTGGTGTGTG
>NW_011888811.1:1504175-1504880 GCF_000151845.1 Pteropus vampyrus
GTGCCCTTTTTTATTAAGCCAGTTTGAGTGCATTTCCTGTGCTTGGCAGTGGCAATGATTCCTGACAGCTAAGGGCCACTGTGTGTGTGAATTCATGCCTGCTTTCAGTGGGGGTGAGGGGCAGAGCAGGATTTATGCACTAAACACCTCCTCAGGAGGAGCCTTAAGGGGGCACAGTCACCATATCTTCCTTTGTTACCTGTTGTCTGAGTGCCTACCACAGAGCATGTGTACCAGGAATATGGAGGTGACATGGTCTCCTTGCTCATGGCACTCACAGATGCCCTGATGCGACTGTTTCATGTTGAAAAATCAGAGAGAACAGAGCAAGGAGTGGTGTGTGGCGAGGGGAGGGGAGAGGGAGGACTCTGTCAAATGACATTCCTTGGGAAGTCCTTGGGAGGATAATGGAAATCTTTTCTACACTGAATTTGGGCTGGGAAGAAGAGACAGACATTAAATTTTGCCAAAGCATCATAAAGCTTTTGGTAGAAGGAAGTGGTAATGGTTATCTATCTGCCATCTTCCATGCCACCAGCCGATAAGGAAGAGCTGCTGACACGTTCTTCAGCTGAGACGTCCCTGACTGGGCTGCTGTTAGAAGGGGTACCTTGGTGAATTAGAATTTTGCTGGGCACTGCTCTGTGTTGATAGCTTCTCTGGACTTTCTGGTCTTCTCTGAACTCCAGAGATGCCCAGAGCCTT
>NW_011888811.1:1505542-1528165 GCF_000151845.1 Pteropus vampyrus
TCTCTTCCCCTTCTTTCTCTCTCTCCTGCCAGTGACTGTGTTTCTTGTCTGGATGACCGCAACAGCCTACGTGCCGCCCCTCTCCTCCTAATCGTGTCTCCTTCTTATCCATCTTCTTCCACATCTGAGGAAGCCTGACAGGGCTTCTTTTTTTTTTCTTTTTTTTTAAACCACGAATGCTGAGGCGGCAGTGCAGTGATGAAGGATATGCTTCTGTCAATCTTGGTCGTGCTTGCTGAGGAACTGGTGTCTCCCCAGTTGAGCAATATGTAAGTCCCATGTCTGTAGGCAGAATCCCTCTCCTAGTGTCTGACACCTGACCCTGCTAGATCTTTATGTGCTTTTCCAGAATGTGAAGGGCAATGTCAGACTCACACCCCATGTGCTGCTTCAGTCTCTCTGAGTTTCCTTAATAAATGTTGCAGAGGCCAGTTTGTGTGTGCTCTGGCAATTTGCCTTTGTTTGCTCAAGGTTGGATTTTGCTGGCATATAAAAATCAAATTTTTTATTTATGTATAGTCACATCGCTGAACTTTATTGCTTCTAAAATATTTTCAGTTGATTTTCTTGTTTTCCAGGTAACAGATTCTCCAAACGAAGATAGTTTTGCTTTCTTGCTTTTTATTGTCTTGCTCATTAACAAAATTTATTTTTTTATTTATATAGCTCATTCTCTTATATCTAAGGGTCTGTTTCTGTTTTGTTTGTTTATATTTTTGTGTTTTTAGACTCCACGTGTTAAGTGAGATTATATGGTATTTGTTTTTCTCTGTCTGGTACAATTCACATAGCACAATACCCTCTAGGCCCATCCAGATTGTTGCAAATGGCTAGACTTCATTCTTTTTTTTGTATTGCCGAATAATATTCCATTGTATATATACACATCTTTATCCATCCATCTGCTGATGGGTATCTAGGTTGCTTCCACATCTTGACTATTACTAGCAATGTTGCAATGAACATATGGGTACATATAATTTTCAAATTAGTGTTTTGGTTTTCTTTGGATATACACCTAAAGTAGAATTGCTGGGTCATATGGTAGTTCTATTTTCAGTTTTTTGAGGATCCTCCGTACTGTTTTCCATAGTGGTCACACTAATTTACAAGGCAAACAGCAGTGCATGAGGGCTCCCTTTTCTCCGCATCCTCGCCAACACTTGTTTGTTGATTTATTGATGACACCCATTCTGACAGGTGTGAGGTGATATCTCATTGTGGTTTTAATTTGCATTTCCCTGATGATTAGTGATGTTGAGCGTCTTTTCATATGATGGCCATCTGTTTGTCCACTTGGGAGAAATGTCTATTCAGTTCCTCTGCCCATTTTTTTAATAGGATTGTTAATTTTTTCTTGGTGTTAAGTTGTATGAATTCTTTATATATTTTGGATATTAACCCTTTATCAGATGTATCATTTGCAATTATCTTCTCCCATTAGTAGGTTGTCTTTTTATTTGGTTGGTTGATGGTTTCCTTTGCTGTGCAAAACCTTTTCAGTTTGATGTAGTCCTCCTATTTGTTATTTTTTCTTTTGTTTCTCTTGCTTGAGGAGGTATATCCAAAAGATATTGTTAAGAGTGATGTCAAAGAGTTTACTGCTTAGTTTTGCGTCCAGGAGTTTTATGGTTTCAGGTCTAACATTTAAGTCTTTAATCCATTTTGAGCTTATTTTTGTATATGGTATAAGAAAGTGGTCTGATTTAATATTTTTGCATGTATCTGTCCAGTTTTTCCAACATCACTTATTGAAGAGACTGTCTTTACCCCATCGAATATGCTTGCCTCCTCTGTCATAGATTAACTGACCATATAAGTGAGGATTTATTTCTGGGCTCTGAGAGATCTTCCTAACACTACATATCTCAACACATCACTCTGCTAATTAAACCCTGGAACAGCTCCCCACTGTCCTCAGGAAAAATGCCAGCTTAGCAAAACAGTCCTTTCCACGTGTGGCCCTGGCCAACTCGCCCGTTTTCTGCACCCCGGAGTAAACACGTTCCCCTTCTCTCTGGCCAAACTGAGTTAACGTTTTCTGAAATACCGTTCCCTTTTGGACCTCTTTGCTGTTTCACAGGAGACACCCTCTGCCTGACCACCTGGTCCCCATCTCTTTGCCTGGCTGATTCCTACAGCTCTTCGGAACATATCCCGACTCTTCTGTGACACTCTCCCTGACCTCTCAGAGCCCCTCGGGCCAGACTGGGGTGACCGAGCCCCTGCTATGCGTTTACCAGCTCTCCTTTCATTTCTTCCTTAGGTGCTCAGAGAGACAACATCTCTTGAGCTTCTTTGCAGTTAAGCTGAAGTCGCCCCGCTGTGTTCTCTTCAGGGTGGGTGGAAGTGCTGCGTGCCACATCCGGCTCTGCTCATGAAGCCCCTTCAATCATCTAAGCCCTCTCCCCTTTCCAATGCAACCTTAGCGGTCATGTGCTTAAAATGGCGGGATCGCAAGGTGGAGCAAACACAGCGAGTCATCACCAAGAAGAGCTACTTGCCTTACCTGGACTGTGTGTTAAGCCCCCGGGATTTCAGGTCTTGTTACCTGGCCACACAGCCTGTCCTCTCCTGAGTAACACAAGGAAGTATCGCTTTCCCTGTCATATTAGCCTCCACGATAGCTTATATCACACCACTCACACTGTCTTCCCCACTGGGCTGTAAGCTCCTCGATGGCAAGGATTCAGTTTTCTTTCTCTATATATAGTCTACTCACCCCATAGTGTTTGACATATAATTGGTACACAGTAAACATCTTTTTTTCGTTTAGAATTTGAAATATTGGTTTAATCTGCTGCCCAAATACTTTAAGAAGAGACTTACATCAAAGAGAAAATAAAACTAGACATACATAGGAAAACAATTTTAGTTATAAAATGTAATCTTCTAAGAGTCCGTTCTAGTAAACATCTTTTGAATGAATGAAAAATTTCAGGGCCCCATGTGACAATGGAGTCAAAGTGGAGTGAAGAGAAACGTTAGAACTGAAGGCAAGGAGAGAAGAGCCCTCGTTCTCGCTGGTTCTCGCTGCCGACAGAGCCCGTGCGCCTTGAGGGGACCCACAGCTACCACTGGTTCAGTGGCTGTGAAGTTCCCAGCAACGGGCTCCTGAAGCGTCTGAGGAAACAGACACTCCCCACTCCACGTCACACCCCACCTTTCCTTTGCACCTTCTTCCAACTGCTCCCTTGCAATTTCCAGAAGTTGCTTTTATTTCATTCACTAAACAATTTATGAATTGAATTAAAATAAATGAGATGCAAATAAATTCCAGACTTTCTCCCTCATTTTCAAATTACATTTTCAGTCCACTCAACCTGTTATAATCTCATAGTGATTTTCATTTAAGAGAGCTAAATGGATATGTGATTATTGTTACAGGAACTAACACTAGACAATTAAGTGTTGAGGTGTTGATAGATAAAGCTGTGTTTTGATTTGCATAAACATGATGCCAGCAAATCTAACCCTGGCAGAAATTCAGTTATAAGACTTGCGTGCCTAACTCCTGCTAATTACCACAAGTCCCGTTATTAAGATTTTTAATATTCAGAGTTGGGATTACAGCCATTTTATTTTAGGGCTACATTTATCTTTATTTTGAAAACTTAGTCAAAATGCATAACTGATTTATCAGAGAAAAGGCACGATTACTACTTCTAATCAACTTCTACAGTGCAGAGTATCAAAAATCAATTATACAGCCCTGAAATCCAGTCATTAAGGATTTAGCTACTAATCTCATTTCATTTTTGTCTGTAGGAAGATTCTGCAGCTTGCAACTTTGCAGATGCCGGCAGAGGAAGAAAAACATGGGAGCTAGCTGATAACCAAACGTGGAGAATTAAACTTCGACGAGACAAAGGTGGCATCCTAATTCGGGGTAGCCTGGCTCTGCAGGGAGGTCACCTGGGTTGGCTACATTTCAGTCCAACGACCCAGCAAAAGCTATGCCCCAATTTTGGTTGATGGTAAACCTTCTGACTCTCAGGGATTCCAAAGTGTTTGTTCACACTGCCGTGTTCCACTCTTTACTATCTTCCTAATACTTATTTCAATCTGCAATTATTTCAGTTACTTATTAGTGTAGTTATTACCTGCACTGTTTCCCCTACCCCTGAAAGTAAGCTGCAGGAGGGTAGGGATTTTGCCTGGTGTGCCACGGATCTCAAGTGCATAGCACAGCGCCGGCTCATAGTAGGCGTTCAATAAACATGGGCCGAATTTGATGAAGTCTGGAATCCCTAGGATCGCCCCCTCGCCCCCTGGCGGTTAAGAAGCAGTCCCTCTGAGTGCCAGACAAGTGACCAGAGCAGGACTCAGATTATCTGGATGCCCAGGGACCTAAACAGGAAGCTGTGTGGCCTGGTAGTTAAGAATACTGGCAAATGAACCACATAGAGAGATGGAACTGGGGCTGCCCTGGCTTTGCCATTTTCTAGCCATTGTGCCCCTGGACAGGCTATTTAGCTTCCCAGAGCCAGTGTTTCCTCACGTGAAAAATGGAGATATTAGTAAATATCCCCATGGGGCTGCTGAAAAAAATATAACACAAGTAAAGCATTTAACATAGTGCTTGTATCATAAAAGTCCTCAATAAAACGTTATGTATTAATTTTTTAAGATAAACATTAATTTTTAAGAGATGTAACTTGTGGGTAAGTGCCCCAGTCTGGGGAAGCTAGGGCTGGTTAAAACTCCCCACTGCGGTTTGCTTGTTGTATCCTCTTGGGAGGGCCTCCCTGATCCCCTCAGGCTGGGTGACATCTCCTCCTCTGTGATCCCACCAGGCCCTGGATGTTCCTCTACCTCCTCACTTAACCCATCGGATTATCCTGCACTATACACTCTACTGACTCTCAACTCTTTGAGTATAAAGAACACATGGAAAAACTTGTTCCTCCAGTATTTAGCAAATTACCCAGCATGCAATAGGCACTGTCACCAACTCATCTGAATTAGTCAAACAGTGAAAGTTGAGGGAGAAGATGGCAAGTGTGACAAGGAGACCAAAGCTATCTCTAGCTACAGCATAAGGGAAACCCCCACCTTTTCAGTCCTAGGAAATGGAGGATGTTTTCCCCAAGGTGTCAGCCCCAAAGGGATATGGCTTCTATCTTCTGAGGGAGAAGGACTTGTCTTTTCCAGGGAAGAAAGGAATAATGGAGGCTTGGAAACTAGGACATGTCCTCGGTCCCTGAGGAATGGGTAGATCTCCTACCACTCTGTGGTGACAGGTTGGTTGAAACCACTTACCCTGAGCTTCCTGCCAAAGATGGTGACTTTGCCTTTAATCTGTTCCTTCCTTAGACGCCACTCAATGGAGTTTAGGCCATTCTCCATGGGCAGCGAGATGTTGCAGCGCCCAATGGTGGGGGTGATGGTGCCCGCTAGGACATGGGGCTCGCTGTGGAAGCTGACACTCATCCCATTGGCATACATCACCCTCAGGGTACCGTTATTACAGAGCTGGTAGCTGTTCCGCACTTGATCTGGAGAAATGTAAGTGGGGGTGGGGATAGGGAAATAAATTATCCATTCAGGCATAGAGAACAGAACCCCTATTTTTATAGGTTTCCATGGTAGTTTGCAGCTGTCAGTCTAAGGCTGCCTTCAATTAACACACACACCCACCCACACACACACACACACACACACACACACACACACACAATTTTAAGGTGAGTAGCAGAGATGCTACTAATCCGTGGAAAGAAAAACATTATTAATATGTGGCACTCCAGAAATAATTATGCTGTGATATTTTTCTTTTACTCACTGAAGACTATTAATAGTACATTTAAACATTTAAAGATGTCTATTGCCTACACAATTTGTGTCAATCAAATCCCTGATCTTTAACATATATTTTAGCTTAAATGAAAAAAAAAAAAAAAACTACTTAAGTACTTTTGTGCCCTTTTGCCTACCATCTAATCTGAAGTTGGTGGTTTAGCCGCAGGTCAGATCCACTGCAAATCAAGTCTAGAATTCTTCAAGAAAATGAGAGAAAAAGAACTGTGCTGGCCCTCGTGCTTTTGCTCCTGACTTCACCATGATGCCACTTCCACTCAAGAGAACTCTAAAGAGATTCAACTAGCGCGAGGTGGACTGAGCCAGTGGGTGTGGATGATGTGCGCTTACCTGCTCCAACGGAATCTGCCTTAGTCAATCAGACTTCTGACCTTTTCCTTTACCGAAAACTTCCAGGAAGGGAATGTGAGTCAGAGACTCCTTCTGTAGCTACGTTGCTTTCTGATTATTCGGGCAAAGGAGTCCAGCTGGGCTGGCCTCTAAGACACTGCCTTTTGGGCTAGTGAGCGAGTGAGTACCTGTCACTTCTCGACTGCAGCCATCATACCGAAAGACAGAATCTACATCATTAATCATTTGGCAGAGTGGAAATAGAGTCATTGAAATAGACTCTGTTGTGGGATAATAGTCCAGAAATGTCACTATTTATCTACTGAGAGGACACTTTTATCCTCTGACAACGGGCGAACCCACTGACATTGTATCTTAATTAAAAGAAAAATTAATCCACATGATTCCTTTTCTTGTCAGCCCCTGCGCTTGCCCTGGACTGTGTGTCATGTTGAACAGCAGCAGTAATCATGGGGGTGGGGGGGAACCTCTGAGAGCCCACTTTTGGCAAGAGATTGCCGAAGAGCTCTGATTCCAGGACAACCAACTCAACAAACAAATGTTTGAGAGAGAGAATAAGAATGAGACCAAAAAAAAAAAAAAAAAAGTTGGGCCCAGGAGAATAAACAGCCTTTGAGAGGCACTGTGTGTGTGAGGCTGGTGACGGAGCAGGCGGAGGTGGGGAGGGGGCAGGTGGGGATGACAGCTGCTGTTTTCAGATTAGCCTGCATACGTTTCCAAATATCTGGATGGTCCTGTACAGACATTCTCCTGAATCCGATTAAGTCATTTTCTACAAGGCTGCGCTCTTGAGAGTTTGTTTGCTGTGGACCTTTCACTGAAACAGCGAGCTGAGGGATGCTCCAGGGGTGTGAAAGTCCTCTGGGGCTTGGTAACTCACTTCTCAGGCTTGGCTGGGCTCTGGGCCCGGGGGTAGATTTGAGGGTGGGTGGTGGTGTGTGTGTGGGGGGGCTTACCTTGCACCACTGTGTAGGAGGCCTCCACTGAAGACAGGTTGGTAACAACAGTGACATCGTCGTCACGGTTGGAGTTCTCAATGTCAATGGTGATGGACTTCTCCATTTCCCGGTGCAGACTGGTCACCACCCCCGTGGGGCGTGTCACATTGGTCAGGCGGCCCTCATGGTCATAGCTGGAGGACAGACACACTGGTTGGAACACGGTTCCTGGGGCTGAAGGCTTCCCCAATACCAAAAACAGTACCAGGGACAGGTTCATGGGGCCACAGAAGGAAACTGGAAGGTGGGGTGACTAGGTGGTGCTTCGCTCTGGGCCCTCCAGTCATAATCCTCAAAAGCCCATCTAGCCCTGAGACATGGTGGTGACGTTTTCTGCTGCCACCTACATAGCCGACTCAACTCAGTGACATTTCACCTCCGGCAGGGTGTACTTACTTAAGCTTTCCCAAGTTAGTGGAACACCTGCTTCTGCGCATCTTTCGCTTGTTAATTCAAATGTCCCACAAAGCCACCAAATTAATCCTTCTAAAAATTATCAGTTTCTTGATGTCACTTCTCTGCTGAACTAACCACACACTTTTTCCCATTCGTTGCTCAGTCAAATCAAAACCTAGCACTGGAGACCATCCAGGCCCTTGGTCTTCCACACTCACATGACCTCATCCAACCTGTCACCTCCTAATCCTCTCTGGACAGTCAGCCTGGGCCAAATGCCACCTCCATGCCTTGGCTCAAGCATAGCATGTCTGGCTTCCTGTAACCTTTTCTCTGGTCCTATATCACAAACCAGCCATGGCTTCGCTCCCCAAGCAGCCTTTTCAGACAGTGTTCTCAATGACTCACTTGACCACAATTGTCCTCAGCATCCAAGCTGAGGCACACCAGCGATCAAACTCTGCTGCCAGGGAGTTGCCTGAGCTTGGGCCTTCCTTCTTTATGTACTTGTGTCATCTTTACTCTGCTCAAAGTGTGGAGCGTTTTCTCCACCTCCTTGAGCAGAAGCCTTGCTGTTCCACTTGGTAGAGCAGTTCCCCGCCCTGGAAGATCCACTGTATTCAGAACACCTGAGCCCTCCTTCTGCCTCAGGCAAGGAAAAGAGACTCTTTTCAAGGTCTAAATGTAGAGGGCTTTGAGCTCCCTCAGATAAGATTTGTTACTGGAGAAGGGGTGGGGAGGAAGATGGAGCAAAGGAGGTATTTTGCTTAGAGGGTTAAAAAAAAAAGGAAAAACTACTTAACCTCTGGGTGTGACTCCCCCCAAACCCCCCAAAGACTGGAGATCAGGACAAAGTTGGCAGGTTCAGAGAGGTGAAGACGGAGCTTGTGCGGGGTGGGGAGGGCCTGTCAGCAGAACCACTGTGGTCTTTGACTTTACTGCTTAGTGCCTAGGACTACAAAAGCAGACATGGAGGGTGCTTGGTAGATGTTTTTGGAATAAAGGAATGCAGATCTGGCTCAGGACTTTTAATTAGGTGAGAAATTTTGCTTCTGTGTTGAACTGGAAAGAGTCATGTCCTGTGGATGTTTGCAGGCTGAGGACACATTAAGCTGAACGGCCATTTGGTGGGGGTCAGGGAAGGGAGAGCTGGAAGCAGGAAACCCAGTGAGCCTGGGGGCCCAGGCTTTGGCTCTACTCGCATCTCTTGCCAGGCAGGGGACTAGTACAGATACTACATTCCCTGGAAAGCTCTGGTGGCAAAACACTGTAAGCATGGATGGGACTCGGGCCCCCCTGTGCCTTTTTATCTGTGAAAGAAACTGCTTCTCAGACAGGAGTACAAGGATGTTCTTTATAACGTGACAAATCAGAATAACCTAACTATTCATTGATCAAAGATTTGTTAAACAACTGCTGATTTATCCAGAATAGAAACCTATGAAACCATCAAAAGTGATGGATTTCTATTTATCAGCATGAAAAAAATGTACATGTTGTTGAGTAGAAAGAGTGGAATACAAAAAATGTATTTTGTTGATAGTATACTTTTGGGGGAGGGAGAAGTAAAAAAAATGAGTATCTGCATAGAAAAAAATTCTCTGAAAATATAGACATCTCAATGTTTATCTGCATATGTATATTCCCATATTTTTGGAATTATTTGTAACCAATATGACTTACTTTCATGTTCTATAACCAGAAACAAAAAGCATTTAAAAATAAAACAAAAAAGAATAAATGAAGCCCAAAGTTATAGAAGGAAGGAAATAATGAAGATCAGAGTGGAAATAAAGGGAAGAGACTAAAAAGACAACAGAAATGATCAATGAAACTAAGTGTTGGTTCTTTAAGAAGATAAACAAAATGGACAAATCTTTAGCTAGACTGACCAAAAGAAGAGAGAGAAGACTCAAGGAAATAGGTGACGTTACAACTGATACCACAAAATATGCCAACAAATTTGACAGCCTGGAAGAAATGGATAAATTCCTAGGAAGAAGACAAAATTATGAAGTAAAAAAAATATAAACAGACTGATTACCAGTAAGGAAATTGAATGAGTAATCAAAAACCTCTCAACAAACAAAAGTCCAAGACCAGATGGCTTCACTGGTGAATTCTACCAAACATTCAAAGAACGATTAATACCAATTCTTCTCAAACTCTTCCAAAAAATGGAAGAGGAAGGAACTCTTCCAAATTCCTTTTATGAGGCCAACATTACCCTGATACCAACACCAGACAAGGATGGCACAGGAAAAGAAAAGTACAAGCCAATATCTCAGATGAACATAGATTCAAAAATCTTCAACAAAATATTAGCAAACTGAATTTAATAGTACATTACAAGGATCACACAGCTTGACCAACTGGGATTTTTTCCAGGGATGA
This sequence comes from Pteropus vampyrus, assembly GCF_000151845.1. NCBI lineage: Eukaryota > Metazoa > Chordata > Mammalia > Chiroptera > Pteropodidae > Pteropus > Pteropus vampyrus. The sequence goes on from NW_011888811.1 coordinate 1,515,502, forward strand.
AAAGATAGTTGAATGTCCACAAATCAAATCAGCATGGTATATCACGTTGACAAAATGAAGGATACAAATCATATAATCATCTCAAAAGATTCAGAAAAGCATTTGACAAAATTCAATATCCATTTATGATAGAAAACTCAACAAAGTAGGTATAGAGTAAACATACTGCAACACAATGAAAGCCATATATGACAAGCCGACAGTTAACATCATACTCAGTAGCATAAAGCTGAAAGCTTTCCATCTATGATCAGAGAACAAGACAAAGGATGTCACTTTATTTAACATAATACTGGAAATCCTAAGCAGAGCAATTAGGCATGAAAAAGAAATAAAGGCAGCCTAATTGGAAAGGAAGAAGTAAAATGTCACTATTTGCATATGATAAGATATTATACAGAAAACCCTAAACACTTCACCAAAACACTGTTAGAACTAATCAAAAAATTCAGTAAAGTTTCAGGAAACAAAATTAATACGTCAAGATCTGTTGCATTCCTATGCTATAATAACAAAAGAGCAGAAAGAGAAATTAAAAAGTAATAACATTTACAGTTGCATCAAAAAGAATAAAATACCTAGGAATAAATTTAACCAAGGAAGTGAAAGAACTGTACACTGATAACTAAGACACTGATGAAAGAAACTGAAGACACAAATACATGGAAAGATAGTCCACGCTCATAGCTCAAAAGAACTAATATTTAAAAAATGCTCATACTCCTCAAAGCAATCTGCAGAGTTAATGTAATCTCCATCGAAATTCCAATGGCATTTTTTCACAGAAATAGAACAAAGAACCCTAAAATTTGTAGGGAACCTCAAAAGACCCCAAATAGCCAAAGCAATCTTGAGAAAGAAGTACAAAATTGGAGGTTTTGTGCTCCCTGATTTCAAACTATGCTACTATAGTCATCAAAACAGAATGGTGTTGGCATAAAAAAAAGATACGTAGATCAGTGGAACAGAATAGAGAGCTCAGGAAAAAACCCATGCATATGTGGTCAACTAATTAATGACAAAGGAGCCAAGAATATACAATGGGGAAAGCAAAGTCTTTTCAAAAAATGGTGTTGGGAAAACTGGACAACCGCATGCAAAACAATGAAACTGGACCACTATTTTACACCACTCACAAAAATTAGATGGGTTAAAAACTTGAAAGTAAGATCTGAATATACCTAGAAGGAAATAGCAGCAGCAGTAAGCTTTGACATTGATCTTTGTGATCATTTTTTGGATTCGACAACAAAAGCAAAGGCAACAAAAGAAAAAAAGTAACAGGTGGGATTACATCAAACTAAAAAGCTTCTGCGCAGCAAAGTAAACCATCAACAAAATGGAAAGGTACCTACTGGATGGGAGGAAATATTTGCAAATCGTATATCTGATAAGGAATTAATATCTAAAATATATAAAGAACTCATACAACTCAATAGCAAAAAACCAAACTAACCGATTAAAATATGCACAGAGGATCAGAATAGACATTTTTTTCCCAAAGGAGGACATAAAGATGGCCAAAAGGTACATGAGAAGGTGCTCATCGTCACTAATCATCGGGGAAATGCAAATCAAAACCATAACGTGTTATTACCCCACATCTGTTGGAATGGCTACTATCAAAAATACAACAAGGCTTGGTGAGGATGTGGAGAAAAGGGGACCATTGTGCGCTCTTGGTGGGAATGGAAATTGGTGCTTCCACTATGGAAAAGAGTTTGGAAATTCCTCAAAAATTAAAAATAACTACCATATGAACTCGCAATTCTACTTCTGGGTTATTTATCTAAAAATAATAAAAACACTAATTTGAGATGATATATGCATCACATTTTGATTGCAGCATTATTTATGATAGCTAAGATATGGAAATAATCTAAGTGTCCACTGACGTATGAATGAAGAAAATATGTTGTATATAGACAATGAAATATTATTCATCCATAAAAAAGAATGAAATCTTGCTGTTTGTGACAACATGGATGGACCTTGAGGGCATTGTGCTAAGTGACACAAGCCAGAAAAAGACAAATTAAAAAAAAACAACTACAAGTTCATAGAAACAGAGAACAGATTGGTGGTTTCAGAGGCGGGGGTGGATATAATGAAGTGAAGGGAATCAAAAGGTACAAACTTCCAGTTACACAATAAATAAGTCCAAGAGTGGAATGTACAGCATGGCAACTGTACTTAATAATGCTAATAAATAAATACTACTACTAATGAAATAATAATACATATTTTATATTTGAAAGTTGCTAGGAGAGAGAGATCTCAAAAGTTCTCATCACAAGAAGAAAATTCTTTGTAACTGTATGGTGATAGATGTTAACTAGACTTATTGTGGTTATTATTTTGCAATATATAGCAATGTTGAATCATTACACTGTATGCCTAAAACTAATATAATGTTATATGTCAATTTTGCTTCAGTGAAAAATAATGTAACAGTTCTAAGTGCTTGGGTATGGGGTGCCTGGTGGAGTACTCAGTAACAGACAGTGTCCCCAACCCTTGCTCTCAAGTAGGGACTGTGTGAGATGCTTACTCTCTGGCACCCAGGCCAGGGTTGAATTCCAATCCCCTGTATTACCTGGACACCTACAATGAACAGATTGCCGTGCTTCCTTATGAGAGAAGTAGCAGAAACAACAGATTCTACTTTTGGGGAACAGAGGTTTGGGGTCGAGACAAAAATCTCAGGGGCCATAGGGTGAAAAACATGTTCTCTTTAACTTTCAAAGAAGGCTCCACTGCCTACAGCTCTGCTTACTTCTCCCATGCAATGAGTATCTTCAGATTCAGGTCTTTTTGCAAATAAACTTGCCCATAATTGCAAGGAGTGGTGAGTTCTTGTGATGGGATCTCAAGGCCACCCAATGAAACCAGTCCAGCGTTGGCCTGTGTGGGGCTAGAGGCTGCCTTTGACTCATTTATTCGACAGGTATTCGCTGAGTGTGTATTACGTGCCTGGCACTGTTCAAGGCACTGGGGACATAGCTAAGGACAAAATGAATGAAAATTTGTGCCCTCATTATGTGTACATGCACGAGGGAGAAGGGAAAAATAGATTACAATTCAAAATAAAGAGTATGTCAGGTGGTCACAGTGGTAAAGATTAGAATAAAGGAGGAAGGGTGAGAGAGAGAAGGGGTGGTTGTAATTTTTTAGTGCAGTCCACTGCCTTTTGGAGATCCAGGCTGTTCTTTCCCAGTGTGAGAATTCAGCAGATACAACAGGACTTCCAAAGGCCATTTCCATTCCTGCTCCAGTCTCTTAAGTGGGCCTAAGTCAGACTGGCCTCCCGAGAGTGACAGTTTGTTCCTCAGTCAGGTGAGCCAACAAATGATCTTTGAAATGCATTGGGTCTTTAGGTGGAACTACTTACTAGCAGGGAAGATGAAAATCTAGGAGGTGTTTGGGTTAAAGAATAGCTTTAACCTAAATTGGTGTGAGAGTGAAAGATGGCACTTAGATGGTGCCTTCAGGGACAGAGTAACTGGCCAGTAAAGTCTGATTGCATTCCTGTGCCCTGAAGGATGTTAGGACGCTTCAGACGTCTGACAAAGAGGGCTTTGCCCAAAGAAGGAAGCACGGGAAAGCAATTCTGCAAATTTCCAGCAGGTGGCAATAGCTTTCTTTACATTCTCCCAAACCCATTGTCACTACAAACAGAAAGTGAACATTCCTAGATTTAGGAGTGATCACCAATGTCTTGTTGGTCTCCCTTTCTCTGTGTGACAATCTCTCCCTGACTTTACTAAATGTTCGGCTAGCAGCAACACCTACACAGAAAGCAAGCAAGGCCTCCAAATACATAGGGGTTAACCAGGTTCTTCACCCTTCAAGGACAGCCAGATACTTGTAAATTCCACCCCAGTCTCAGCCGGCAATCGGCAGAATCATGCCTTAGCGTCCAACCAGCATCCCATTGGTTAACACTTGCAGCAGCAGGCAGTTTGACCAAGAGCTGTCTGCAGGAACAAGGGAAAACAGCTTTTTGGCAAAACAAACGGCGGGACTATTAACTGTGAGATAATTGTTAGGGGAAATATGACCAGTTCTTGCATCTTTTAATATACCTAGCACTTTATCTGTATCGATCTGCTTCAGCTGAAGAGGAAATTCAGAGTTTATCTACCTGTCTGTACAATCAAGTGTGTTGCTGGACCTATTGGCAAATTATAAGAGCCCCCACCAGGATCTTGCCTTTTAGGTTCTAATTTCCGCACACGCGGCAAACACGGATAATCAGGACGGTTAATCAACACGTGATCTCCCACGGGCTGTGCATGTCCAATATCCTGACGCTGGGACGGCAAGCAGGCAATAGAAATTCCCGACTCTCGTAGGGGGGAATGTTCAATATCAGAGGCCCAATAGTGCAAATCATTTAGAACGCAGGGAGAAGGGACGTGACTCTCTTGGGGCCGTAAGTAGACACTGAAGTCTGGAAGACGACATGCCTAAGCCATTCTAAAAGCCACACCACATGAAGGCCCATCCTGCCGCCAGCGAGGGCGGGGTAAGCGCTCTTGGGGAACACTTCATAAAGCCACTTACTCGTAGAAAGTCGTCCATCCCGTTTCATCACTCTTGGTGGCTAGGAGGCCGGTGTTCCCATCATAGGTCATGAGGCCGAGCTCCAGGGTCTGCGTGGACACGACTTTGAGGCCTCCATGGGAGCCCACTGTGAGGGTGATGATCTGGTTATCCGGCATGAGCAGGTGGCGGGGCGTGCCACTGCTGTCCCGACGGATCTTCAGGGAATTTCCATTATTGTCAATCAGCTCGGTGACATCGTTGTCGGCGCTGTAGGTGAAATTGTACAGGTACTCCCCCGTCACCAGGCTCACGGTGTACTGGTGGATGCCGTCGGCGTTGAACACGTACAACTCCTGTTCTCCCGGGGATGCGGCCTCGTACTGGTTGAACGCGTTGAGCACCGGCTTGTTCCTGCTCACGGCCCTGATGCGGATGTTGCCCAGGTCCGCGACGTAGATGGTCCCGTCCGGCGCCACCGCTAAGGACGACGGGGAATTCAAGATGGCGTCGGTCGCGTACGCATCGTCCCCCGAGTAGCAGTTGCAGTTGACGTCGTTTTTGCAGTCGCAGTCCGAGGCCGCCCCGGCTAAAAGGCAGATCTCGCCGTTGGTCGTTACCTGGCGTAGACGGTTGATCTTCTTCTCATCCGTCTCGGTGATGTAGAGGACCCCGGTGTGAGAAATGGCGATGGCGCTGGCCGACTCCAGGGCCGAGTGAATGGCCAGTTTGCTGAGTGAGTAGTCGATGCCGGGGACCTGGCAGTGCATGGGGCGCCCCGCGATGATGCTGACCTGGTGGTTCTCGGTGATGCGAAGGATCACGTTGTTTTCTAGAACATACAGGGAGTTGTCCATGGGGTTGACGGCAAGGTCTGTTGGCCACTCCAGGCGAACCTGTGGATGACAGGGCATCGGACGGATGAAAGAACAGCCTCTAACATGCCCAGCGTTTATATGTGTGGGGCACTTATGTTAATTTTGTGCACCTGGGGAAAAAGACTTTTCTACCAACACACTGTAGGAGACGTGCCCATCATCAGACCATTGGCCCATTGCCTATATCGAGTGTGCATTACAAAGAAGAAGGGACTGTATAGTGAACATCTCCTACATCATCTGCAGAGGCCAGACAAGGTCGCCAGCTCTCCCCATGATGCTCTTCTCAGACCAAGATGACTGGACCAGGGTCAGACGGTCATACATGGTTGTGCAGGTCGTCCACTGCACACGTGGCCGGTGCAGTCCAGCCCACGTTCGGCTCACCAAGCCCTGGGCCCGAGGAGGCTGCATTCATGTACAAGACATCCCTTTATCTAATTCACAAAAAGGAGCCATGCAGTTTGGAATGTGGCCCTGACCTAAGGGCCGCCCATGCACAGGCTGGCCAGCAAATTGCAATTCGAGTGTTTGCCTGAAAAAATGAACTGGTCCAAACACATTCTTCCTCTGCAGAATTTGAAATAAAAATCTCAATAGCAAGTTGTCAGTTTGTTGTAGAATCTGAGCCGAAATGAATGAGGTTGACTGAGGGTTGAAAATGCCCATATAGGAATGGTAAACATATATCCTAGGTTTTTTGGAATCCACTTAATAAAGTCCAGTTTCTTATGCTGTGCACTTGAGCGAGCCTGTGTTCTCTGCCACTGTAACAGCCCGGACTAAAGGACTATTACTTGGGGGAATATTGTAGAAGGCTTTGCCCTAGTTATTACTGCACAAAGTAAAGGTTTATATAGTGAGGATGCAATTGCAATCATTTCAGATTAACAGGGAAGTTCTGATTGACATATAATACTGTACGGTACATTTTCAAACCTGCAATAATGATGGAGAAGAGAGGTAATTACAAAGAAACTCCTACCCTGTAATCTGCGACGGCTGAAGTATGTCACCAGCTCCACTTTTCCGAGCAGAATCTCTCTCTCTCTCTCTCTCACTCTCTCTCTCTCTCCCCCCCACCTCACTTCCCTCTCCCTTTCCCACTCTGTCCCTCCCTTCCCCCACCTCGCTCCCATTTCTACCTGACATTTCCATTCCATCTTGCTATCTAGTCCATCTCAAGCTGTCTGCAAACAAACCTGTGGTCTCTATATCTAGTCCTCCCATTCCACTTCCAACTCAAAAGGGCTGCTAGGGAGAATGTCAGGCCAAAAATAAGAGAGAGTCCCACCTGGGCCACATCCATGCTGGAGTCACAGCTCAGTGGCCGGACAGCAGTGAGGTCATTGGAGCCCAGCAGGGTGGAGATGATCCCGTTCTGGTCGACCTTGCGGATCATGGTGGCATCCACGAAGTACATGAGCCCGTTTTTATCCACTGCAATACCTGAGCAAGACAAACGGCGGGAGTGTGTGTCTCGGCAAGGAGCCGACTTGTGGGGCGGAGGTGGGGATACCCCACTGAGCATTATCTTCTTGGACCTTATGGGCACATTAGCACTCAGAGAGCAGTGGCTTTCAGCCTTCCAAGCTGACACCCTTTCTTATGAGCTCTGGGCTGAGATCTGCATAATTCCTGGGGTGCTGGTTGTATCACCAACCAACTGAAGAATGAACCTTGGGCTGCAAATGAACCAAGGCTGCAAATGAATGAATGGGGAAATAACTTTACATCTGCTGCTCTCTTTAGGAAAGAAGTTATTTCCCAAGTTCATTGCTTGAAAAATTATTGGTAGTAAATTACTTGAATACCCTTCACAACTGACTGCAAGGATGAGGCTGAGAAACAGTGATTCTTGCAGTCACGAACCTCCAATTCAGAATATATCCTCCAGGAAGCATTCCCAATAAAGCCCTTAGCACATCAGTGCCCTCAGGGAACGCAGGTCTTGGCACTCCCCTGGGAAGGTACAGAGTGAAGCTTCTATTTCTTTTGCACCGTCACCCCAGTGCCCAAGCCCAAGCCTCCTCATCCTTAGTCAAGGCTGACGGCTGTTTTCATGGTAGCTGAAAATGCTAACAAGAATTGGACCCTCAAACTGTTGGTCCCTAACCCCAAGTATCTTTAGCCCTTAAGTATCCTTAGTCCCAACGGAGATCCACTGGTTCCAAGAACCCCTCCCACCAATCCCAGGTCCATTGTTAATTGCTACTGTTTAGCGGGCATTTACGAAATGTCTGTCACTGCGCTTTAGACTTTATGTACACTATTATCCAACAATGAACTTCTGGGAGTGGCCAAAGGACCCCCTCTGGGCTCTGTTCTGTCTCCAGCCCACACAGCAGGCTCTCTGGCTCACTGAGCTAATGTTTCCTTCTGACACTGTGACTGGCAGCAGCCAGAAATCAGGAACGACCCATCCCTCTTTCCATTTGCAGCTACGTGGGTGATGAAGTTTACTTCAGATAAATAAATAAGTCTTTTTAAAAACACCCACACACCAAAGTAATCTATCAGAGTTAAATTATTCTGGGGAAAAGCTGTGCTGGGGAGTGCCTGGGCTTAGTTTGGTTCCAATGAGGAGAAAGCCAAGCTTGTGGCAGCTTCCTCCTTTGCAGCCTTTACCTCGAGGGCTCATCAGGGTCGCGTCCACAGCCTTCCCTCCATCCCCGCAGCGGGCTTCATCGAAAGGCAAGCACTGCTCTCCGGTCCCTGCCACGACTTCCGAGTTCCCAGCCAGGTCTTTAGCACCACTCAGAGACTTGACTCTGTAGATTCGCCGGCTGTTGGTGTCGGACACGTAGAGAGAGCCAGACACGGGGTCTACTGCCAAATAGTACTTGTGGGCTGGGTTGTTGCTTTAGTAGAAGAAGCACAAAGAGAAATGAGAAGGGGGCTATGCCGCCGGCCTACTGGATCAGAGAGATGACAAAAACCCTCGCAAGACTCTAACCATCGCCAATGTCTTTCCACTTTAGTGAACTGGAAAGAACCTAACATAATAACTTAGTGTTCTAACATATCATGGTTTTTAGCTACTTCTAATTGGACTTAAACTCCTCATGCTATCAGAGAGTTCATCCTTTCCCATCACGTTAGAACACCATCGCTTCACATAGCCAGGGCGAAAGATCCCGCTCTGGCCCTGCCTTTGTGTGTGTGTTTTGTGTGTCAGTCTCCTCTGCTCCCCTCTGTGGGTTTAATAGGTCCTCAAGGGGATTGAGGGACACTTCCACATGACATGTTCTCTTTTTAATCTGTGCTTCCTCAGTGCCTCGAAGGTACTAGGTCATTAATGCTGGGGCAGCCCGGAGTTTTCCCAGCTTTGTAGTGGGATGCTCCTCTAGGCCGCCCTCAGCCCTCAGCCTCAGACCTCCTCCACTGCTCCTCGGTGTAGATGTGAGTGAAGTTGGCTCCTCGTGTGAAGAAATGCGATGTCTTGCTGATGACACGTGCAGAATCTGAATGACTGAGGTTGGAGAAACAGTTTTTAAATCTTGGGTAATAGTGAGGTCACAGGCGTGGGCCGAGATCCTCCAGGGCCCTAAGCCACAGCAGGGGATAAACGGCGTGTGTACTGTGTTAGAGATGCATTAGCCTCAGAGACCTGCCTCTTTCTCTGCCTTGCATCTAGGTGTCCTATCTGTTGCTGATTAGGACACGTTAAGATTTGTAGACTTCGCTCGGGATTAAGATACAGGAAAATCTAAACTTAACTCTGACTCTGCTGGTGACCTTAGGTAAGTCTTTTTTCTCCAAGTTGGGCCCCAGATTCCTCATATGGGTAACGAAGAAATCAAATCAGACCATCATTCACGTCCCTTTTGGCTCAAACCCTACAGTTTCTTCCCTTTGCAGTGTCTGTCACTGGCTGGAGGTTGAGACCAGAATGGGTGCTCACGCCTTTCCCACACTGGTTATAAAATCATAGCAGTGAATGCCACTGTGCCCTAGGGTGGTAGACTAGGCCCCAGTGCCTCTTGCCTAAAATGAGTACAGGCCTTTTTTTTCACTTATTTTTCAATTATAGTTTGAAATTATGGGAAGAGAGGAGCTGGGAGAGGTGAAGGGAAGGTGAGGGTGATGCCAGTGTCAAATGAATTTGTCCTGTAGACATTAGCTGGTAAACTACTCATTAAAACACCACCATTTGGGTTTTTCCCTGATTTAAGGAAAAGAACTGGAAAGCTATTTTTAGGAACAATTTGTGAATCGAGACCCTCTTTAATTCCAGCTTTTCCTCAGGTTGCTATTAAGACACAAAATTGAACTAGAAGTCAAGGTCTTCTCACATTCCAGCCTAGAAAAGTAGTTTGAAAGAGCAGACTACCTGGGTTCCTTTCCTTTCTTTCCTTCTGTCTTTGTCGTTTTTGGCTATTAAGTTTTTAGAGAATATCCATATGTACAAAACAAATTAGAGCAGAAAGAGGAAAATTTCATGCCATTTTTAAATTAGATGCTATGCTTCGTTACTGAATAGACAAACAGTAGCTGGTGTGATCAGCAAAAGGATCAGGGCCTTGCACATCCGTGCCTATCTATGAGCAAAATAATTAATTCTGGACTTTCTAGGGAGCCTGATTCAAGGAGGCTTTTCAAAACCTCTAGCAGAAGAGCAGACAGTTGAGGGTGTGGGGTCAGTTCTTGCTGGGGGCCCGTTCTCCCCCGTGGCCTCTTACTCATTCCCACCAAGATTCTCGTGGAGAAGCTCAGAGAGATGGACACCCATGCTTCCACATGTGTGGCTGTGCCGAAGGCCACAAGAGATAAGCGCGTCTGATGGCGGGGTGTCCAGGGCATTGCTGCCGCTTTTTAAAACTTGTCCCAGGTGGAGTGCCTAGAATCGTCTGATTCGGGGGGTGCCTGAGAAGGAGGAGGCAGAGGATTCCCACTGTGCATGGCTCCCCCACTGACTTTGAGGGTCTGGCACAGCGGGGCCCCTCCCTTTGTCTAATTCTGACCTGACATCGTGGAGAAGCCTCTTCCGCGTCTCACTTGAGGAAATCCGTGAGGCATTAAAATGCACTGCTTTGTTTTGTCTCCTCTTCCCAGTAAAAACTGAGGTCATTTTTCTTCTAGAAAGCCCATCTTCTATCCATTTCAGTGCACCCTGGGGCAACCTGGCGTTTCCCTAACTTTGTAATGGGATGCTCCCCAGAGCCATACACACATACATGTGTGCCGTGCCCTGCATGCGTGAATGGTACCAGGATGGCGTTACATGATCACCTTGGAGCAGCTGAATGACAAAGGCTATTTAGACGAGTGCTTGGTCTACATCCTCCATCCTACTTATAAGCGATTTAACGCTATGAAAGTCCTCAATGCATCTGACTGTTGGATTCATTTTGACTAGCAGATTGGCAATTAACTTGGTTTTATTTTTATTTTTTTTAAATGACCATATATCCAGGGGAAAAAAATCATTAATGAGTTGAAAATGAGTTTTTGACCCGTTTCCAGTTCATTAAAGCTTTTGTGAACCCAGTCCAGCATTTACAAAAGCCAGAAGTTTGCCTCAACTGTTTAGCCCAATTATGGACCACACCGAGTAGTTAGGATAAAAGTTCGCTGAGGGTTCATTATCTTGTCTCTTGCATCTCCTGGAAATTCTAATTACTGTCAGCTTATTTGGTTGCTTTTTGACTGCATTTCATAATTGCTAAAGCTTATCATATCCACAACACACAATTAGCACATAAAAAAGTTACTATATTTGGTACATAAAAATATACAACATTACACAAGAAGCACGAAACAAAAAGCAAACACAAGGAAGCAAACGAACCATATCGAATTATATGGGAAAGAGTTTTCGTCTTACCTATGTTTAAACTCTTTATTTCTTTATAGAAAGAAAACAGAAGGAAAAAGAACAAACAGTTAGCTGAAGAATTGATGATAAAGCAAACATAACATTTTCGTTTCTTGTATAAAGGGGCCCAAAAAAGGCAGTATTTTTCTTTGTTTCCATTCTAGCTGACAGCTCTTGGCTCCATTTCTTGGGAAGCACCCCCGATTTTGGAAAATCTAGACAAGAAGGCTTAAATTCTTGGACCAGTAATGTAGCTGTCACATGACACAAGTGGCAACAGGTGAGACAGGTCTGGCTAATGAAGGGATGGCTGGCAAGCTGGTTACTCGTGAGTGCCAACACCTATTGATTGGTGATGGCTGCTGGGAGGACGGGAGGAGAAGGAGTCTGAAGTCAAATTCAAGCGCAGCTGTAATGAGTGCTGTGACTCATTCGTAAAGTCTGACCTGGGTGTGGGAGGGAACCTGGTGACACCTTCGCCACCTATCTGCCATTAGTGCATTTCAGGGTAGGGTCACTACCACCCGAGAGAGAGGCCCCGCCCATACCCAACTGCAGTTTGGCACACACTCTGTTGACCCCTGAGAGTGTCAGCCATTTCCTGTTCCTGCTCCACGCCATGTTCCCTCTCCTCATCTCGCTCGTGTGTGTGGGACCCAAGTGTGCGTTCTTTCCTACGGATAACACCCGTAAATGAAATTCACAGGCCATCGCATCCTCTTACAACTGGAGCCAAAGACTCTATTTACCATTCTTTTTTGGAAAACTAGTAAATGTTTTGCTGTTTTTTTTTTTTTCTTTTAAGAACAAAAACACATGTCAGTTTCCATAGGAAAGTGGCTGAAAGTTAACCACATTAGAGAGAGAGTCATGCTGGGTCCTCGAGTAAAGAGAACTGCACCCCATTCCTGAGGCTCCCAGGCCGAGGTGGGAGGAGGCCTGACCCCTCTTTTGCTTTGGGAAAGACCAAGAGGGTTTAATGCCCTGATTCCTGCGTAGGTGCAGCTCAGGCCTCTGCTGGGGGCCATCATTAGTGGTGGGTTTGCACAGGGATTACATTTTTATATTTTATTCCAACATGTTAGTTTTTGCAGAAAAAAAAAAAAAGTTAATTAAATGATGCTGATAACTCCTGAGCTCTGAGTGACATAGTGCAATTTAAGATTCATTCTGCGAAGCCTGGTGTGTCAGGGCGGCAGCCGGGAATTCGCGTGTCTATTTTATATTGCTTAATGAAAGTGAAATGTTATCTGCCACCAGTGGTAGTCATATTTGGCTCTTAATTATTGCAATATCAATTCTACTTTTTTTTTTTTTTTTTTTCATTTTTTCGTGAAAAGACTGGATGGGATTTGGGTCTGCAGACCTGACCTACTTCTCGCCTAAGAACATCCGCTTTCAGTTGATTAATAAAATATCTATG
>NW_011888811.1:1528638-1552145 GCF_000151845.1 Pteropus vampyrus
AGTGCCACAGAGTGGGGTGCAGTTGGAATGGCCACAATTTTTGTTTGCTTGCTTTATTTCTAACTGAAGAACAGCGAGTTGGGATGCGCTTAGTTTAGTTTTAGGGGGATGAGCTTATGTGACTCATAAGAAGTCCTCGCACCTCGTTAGATTATTGCTAGCCATTCTGGTGTAGGGATGCCTTGGGGAATGCTCCTGCCCTATTGTGCTGACTCACAGGAAGTGGAATGCATATTTCACTATTACCGGGACATCAATGATAATCGATGGTTAATGAATATTGGTTCAAAAAGTATTCAGGTTATTCACTGCACAAGAAAACCCGAAATGCCCAGAAACTATGAAAGAAGCTTGATGACGTTCTTCCAAAATTTACAATTCTAACAATTTTCATATCACCAATAATCAATTGTGAACATGAAAGAAAATTTTCTAATTTATCAATAATCTGAAACAAATGTTGACCAGCTATATTGGAGGGAACACTGAACATCTCTCTATTCTTCCTATAGATCGTGACATTACAAAATTGTCATCTTAAAAGATGATCGAAGAGGATGCAGCCAAAAAGTATAGGAAAACAAGTATCATGCAGGTGTAATAGTAGTTAATTAATAAAAAAAAGTCTAGGTGATTTGTCTGGGTTTTGTAATAGTTGCACTAATTGTCCACTTTTCAAAATTTCCCATTTGTTTTAGTTTCTTTCTTCATCCTAAATAATTTTCGTTCCACTCTGAAGTTATGGGAGATTCAGGCCCCTTGAAACTTGGACCCGTCTTGGATAAAAGAGCTTTGAAAACGTGCCAAGAACTGTTCCAGATTTTATGGCGAGATTGTTGTTATTGTTGTTCTGGGTAGGACGCTGCGTTTTATGTTAGTTTCCGACGTTTATGCCCTGACTATACAGGGAACGGATTTGCTCTCTGACATTCCTCCTCCCCTTCCATTCTCCCCGGGCACAAAGCAGGGCCTGTCCTGGTTGAAACTCTCAGGCAAAGCTCACTTTTGCCTGGTGAGGCTTCCTTCCAATTTCTGCTGCCCTTGCCTTCCCTCCGAGGCTCCCATTCTCATGTGTCTTTCCCTCTCCAGCACTAACCCATCTGGGCTGGACAGTTCCCGTCTCTGAAGATCTTCCCCTATGCAGCAGTGCTGTCGACTCACCCCAATAGCACCATCAGAATCTCAGCGTAGGGAAGTGTTTTAGTTGGAGAAAAACATATTTACTATTACGACTCTATATTTGGAAAATGAAAAAAATTATAATTTTAAATATTATGGAAAGTGTGAGATTCTTATATTTATCAACAGGGGCCAAATTAAGAAAAGGTAGAGAGACACTGTCCCATCCTTTGCCACTTACTGCTTTATCTTAGGGTCCGGTTCCTAAGATACTCTCAAACTGGGGAGGAAGGAAATGTTTTTCCGTGGCAGAAATCCCCGCTAAGAAGTTAGCGACTGACACATTTACTCTACTCCGTGGGGCTTGGGTTTTCCAAGGACCACCTGGAGAGGGCGATATTTATAAGAAGGGAAATAGGCTGCTAACGTGGGATACCAGGCTTTTGGGGAAGTGAGTGTTTAAAATGCCTCGAATGCTGGTGGAATCGGATCATCCAGGTGATAACCATCTTACCCAAGAAGAAGGCTTTTTCTAGCATCGGAAGTTTTTCGAGTGGATAGAACTCCGCTCCTGTATGTTTTGGTTAGGGGAAGGAAGGAGAAAGGGAGGGACGGTGGAAAAACCATGGGAATATTTAAATAAGATTCCGATTCAGAGGCTCAGCTCAGGGGTGGGTAAGCGAGGTAGGGATGGGCACCGACTCCCAAAATGGAATCATTCAGCTGCCAACTCACAATGGAGAAAAGACATAAGCAAGACAGGTCTCTTCCTCCCTCTTCCCTCCCTTTGCTGGTTACTGTTTTGAAGAGCGGGGATTGACAGCCCTTTGTTTTCAGGTATGTAGTGGGAAGAAAAGAAGAATCAAACCAGTGTTCTTGTAAAAGCTTAACTTCTAATCGTCTCTGGATACCTGGCTGATGAAAGCAAGAACAAGTCCAAAGGCAGTTAAAAAGGAAAAATAAAACAAAACAACACACAGCTGTCGAGGGAAATCGGCAGTTAGACTCCCTCCAGCTGTCTCAGTGTCACCGTGTGGGTGTGGCATGGCTCCCTCTGAGCGAGCCCTTAGCTCATACCATTGATGCTGTGGCCTCTACAATTTGAGAGATGTGGAATCAAGGGCAAATCCCAACATAAAGGAGGATGTTGGTCTGTGTCTCCTTCAACTCAAGCAATATGTCTTGTGTCCTTGGTGTGTGGTGTGGACTAGACCTTGCTCTAGGCATCGGAGGGCAAAGATGCCAAAGGTGCTCGCTTCACAGAAGCTCACACACTTGGGCCTTAAAGACTTACGTAGATATAACTGAAAAACAAGGCAGTAAAGGCTGTCAACTTTTGTGGAAGATGAGAGTTAAGTGACAAAGAGGAAGGTGAGAATTATTTCTGCTAGGGAGATGGAGCTTCGAGGAAGAGAGAGCCTTCGAACTGAGTCTTAAGATGGACATGATGAGGTAGAGTAGGTAGAGAAGGTATTTTAAGTAGAGCGAGCAGCATGAGTCAGGGTTTGGAGGTGGGAACGAAGCTGGCAAGTGCCGATTTGGCTCTGGGCGGGAAGAGCAGTGACGAAGAAGGAAAGGCCAGATGCGGAGGGTTACAGACGTCCGATTAAAAAGTGCCACCGTCACGGAAAGGCACAATGCCAGCTCCACTCCCTTCCTGCCTCCTCCCGTGGCTCCCACCACCCACAGGATGCCCGAGAAGATCACGCTGCTGGGACAAAAGAGGAAATAAGCATCTTGGGAAGGGGACCTGCCGGGGGAGCTCCAGGAAGAGTGCTTCGTCTGTCGATTTGGCACCTTGAGGATTATCCAGCTTCTTCCTCTCATTGTTCATTTTTTGGTTATTACACCGTCTCACTCCACCCCCATGGACTCCCCCTCTGTGTTCCCATGACGGTCGCTTGTTGGCTCTTCTAGAATACTCAGCTTGAATTGTCTTTCCTGGCCCGGGTGCCCATCTCTCAGCCTCGAATGGGTGTTCATTGAGCCTGGACCCTCAGAGCCCCGCACAGGCGTGGCTCAGGGTCATGCTCAGTAAATGTCCACTGGATCACTGAGGTTGCAACCTTTCTTGAGGTGAAGCTGGGGTTTCCTCCTTTCTGTTCACCTCTCCCAGGGCCTGGCACAGTCTCGGCTGCCGAGAATACTCAGCAGCACTTGCTGGTGGTAGGATCTGATCTCTGTCCCAGAAGGGGCCTCAGAGACACTAAAATGAAGTGCAACCTGTGATTTCATCTACGTCTTTCACCTGGTCGCTGAGGCTGCTTCTGAAGGTCAAAATACTAGGCATCACCCTCGAGTCTTTTCTCCCTCTCCCTCCCTCTTCCTCTCTCTCTCCTCCCATTCCTTAAACCTGATCCATCAATAATTTCTATCAGATTTATCTCAAAAATAGATCCCAAGAGGGTCACATCCTCATCCTTGCTACCACCCTAGCCCACATCGGCATCCCCCAAATCCTGGACAATTGTTACAGCCTCCCTAGGGGTTTTCTGCCTCCGCTCTTGCGCCCCTAAAGTCCATTCTCCACACAGTAGCCAGAATCATCTTTTAAAAGTGCAAATCAGATGACGTCAACTCCTCCCCACTTTCTACTTCAATCTCCAGTGGCTGTCCATTGCAATACGAATATGATTTATACTTGTCAACATGGTCAGGAAGACACTGAAGGGTCAGTCCCCGACCTACTTCTCTGACTTCCTGTGACACACTGTCCCCTGCGCTCACCACCCTCCAGCCATACTGAACTTCTATCGGTCCCTTAAATAAAACAGGTTATGTGCTTGTATTATGGCTTTTGCACAACTTCTGTCTGACCTTCACATGTCTGACCTTATCATTCGGGACCCATCTCAAATGTCACCTAGTATGAGAGGTTCCTTTGACCCCTTTACCTTATTTAGCTTCCTAAACCCCCGACCCCACAATCCCTATTTCTTAGCCTGTTAGATTTCCTTTGAAGCATTTCATGCTACTTAAAATTATTCTTTATTTGTCTACACGATTTGAAGTTCCCCATCAGATTGCAAACTCAACAACTAAGCCTTTGCTTGTTCCCACTTTTTCCCCCAGCCAGAAAGTCCCTGGCATGGTAGATTCCCCAACTATTGGTTGAATAAACTTTCTCCCTTATTTATAGACTTTATTTCTCCCTTTACTTCCATATCCCTCTCTAGGTTTGAGGGCCTGGGATCAACTTTCTCGGGCAGAGAGTTTCCAAGAAACTTTGTCCAGCACGGAGGGCCCTGGACTTCAGAGTGAGAGGAAAGCCACGGCCAGCGGGGATCTACCAGGGGTGGGCCGAAGTTAGCCAGCATGGCCCACGCAGCAGTTCTAACCACATCCTGGAGAACGGGCAAAGATCTGGAGAATTGACAGAGAGCTAGCACATAGAGGTGGCTCGAACTAAACGTTCGAATTAGTAAACGAACATTAGTGTTTCTTGACCTTTGATGTGCATCGGAATCTCCTACAGAGCTTGTCAAAGATAAAAGGTGCCATGGCCTGCCTCTAGACTTACCAAATCACTGCCTCTGGGGGTGGGTTCCAGAGATCTGGATTTTTTAAGAAGTGCCACTTGAGAAACTGTAGAAATGGACCAACCGCTTAAAGTAGTGGTTCTTTCACTGGTGTGTATTGGAGTCACATGTGGAGGTTTTCTAAAATACAGCTACCTGTGTCCCACCCCGAGCACCATGGCTGAAAGCATTCACCTTTGTCCGTAAGTCAGGTGTTGACCACAGCATCAAACACGAGTGTGGTGTTTTACGGATACACAAAGCAACTCCCCAGATCCTGATTTGATTCTGGGCCTAGGTTTCTAATCTCAGCTCATCACACGGAATACATATTCCCTGGAGAATCCCAAATGCGGCCACCATGTACCCAGCGAAGCTTCACAGCCGCGAGAGCAAGAGAGCAGCAGAGGCTTCTGCGTGGCCGCTTACCGTAACTCCAAGATGCTGGTCACGTTCCGAGAGGGAACGATGCGCCGGATGTAATTGAAGTCACCAACGAAGAGGCTCCCGTCGACCCCAACAGCCAGAGCTACTGGGGCCAGCAGCTTGTTGCCTTCGGCAAGGCCGTTGCAGCTGGGACAGGAAATGCTCCGGCGGCGGCCGTTGCCCATGACGCTGGTGATGATGGCAGGCTGCTGAGTCAGGAACTGGTTCTCCCCAGTGCCCTTGTGTAGGATCCCTGGGGGGTGGGGGGCAGCAAGTGAGAGTGGTTACTGCAGCCCTTTCGGGGGTGGCGGGGACACTTCTATCAGCCTTCTGAGGGTTAGGGGAAGTGACCACGAGAAGAGAAACGGGACGGAACGTCCACCTTGGGGAGCTCCCCCGTTTCCTCATGATGCCGAGAGAGCGGCAGAGAGATGGCTAAGCCCCATGGCTGTGACGTTGGGTAAGATGACGCTTGTAGAGATGATTGAAGAAGAATCGTGAGGTACGGGAAGGCGGATGGACTGGTTAAAGCAGCCCCACATTCTCTCTCTTTGACATTTAAAAGAGGAAGATGGGAAAACCTATGAGTATTTTGGGCATTGGATGAAAAATGGCTGAGGGAAGGGAGGGGCTACCACTTAAATGTCAAGGCTGGAGAGAAGGTTCGGGGGAGAGACTGGGCTGTATCGGAGAAAGGAAACGTGCTCACGTACCACTTTTCACGTTGAGGATGTGATGTTTGTCCAGGGACCAGCCGCCGAGGTTGGAAGGGTCCAGCTCGAATCCCTGAAGGAGGGCTGTCCTTTTCTCCCACAGGATTAGACTGGGGCAGGTCTCATATTCAAATCCAACAGACACTGAAAGACAAAAGGGAGTGTGGCAGGGCGAAAGACAAAGAGAGTGGACTTGATTATTCCCGAGCTCTCAGGCAGGAGCAAGAAACATGTGTTCGTGGTAATACAGATTCCGTTCCCAAAACTCAAGGAGGTGGGCTGATTGCTTTTTTCCTTGTGATTCCACACAATATTAAATTCAAATTTCAAGCTGAACTCAACCTTGAAACTTTACACAGTGGTATTCTGTGGGGATGGAAAGACCTTTCCAAAGAAGAGCTAGCTTTCAAAAATGACCCTAGTGATGTGGAGGGAGGAGATGAACCACTTAAAAACCAACACGACGCTCCTTCCGAGATGCATAGGAGACCGTTGCTCTCAGACTGCTGTTCACGGCGTGCATTATTATATTTTGTGTTATTTATTTTCACTCACTGGAGAAAGGCCTATGGAAGCTTCGTGGCTCATTTATAGGGAGATTCTGGAGGCAAGAGTTTGTGTAAGTTAAGGCCCTTTGTATGCTGGCTCGGGATGCCAGCGAGTGCTAGGCGAGGCAGGCATGGGGAACAGAATCCAGAAACTGCAAAGATCCCGTACTTGCCACACGGACAAATGGGAGAGAGAGGCAGGAGATGGAGGACTCTGGGCCTATCTCTGCTCCAGCTCACGCTTCCTCATGACTTCATCTTCCCATGTGTAAAATGGAGCGAGCAAAGCCTTAATTTCTCAGAGAGATGTGGTAAGGGCAGATGAGACAAAAAACCGAGATGCCATACATTTTTAATTGGAACACTGCTTTAGAAATATGAGGCTTTGTTATTATTGCCGTTCCTACTACATTAAATTCTTAACTATGCGTGTCACCTTTGGGGATTCTCCACAGCTTCTTTTAAATCCTGAGATATGGGAGTGTCGATATGAATGGAAGATACGTTTTATCTTTTTTTTTTTTTTGTAAGGACTTGAATTTCCTAGCTTGTCCTCTGAAAATTCCAAGAAACAATGACAGACCTGGTAGCAAAGAGAACTGCTAGTGCCTGGCTTGTGACCTTGAAATATTATTTTTCATTAAAAGGAATCAGGGCTCTGTGAAGAAATGGCCAGAGCAAGAAATGAACAAGATGAGACTGAGCCATTTTATCATACCAGATAGAAAGGAAGGAGTAAAAATCTACTGGGGTCATGTTGAAAAAATTTAGGCGTCAGCTTGAAGAGGCTTCCATGATTAAAGATGGGACAATTTGACCATTAGTAAACATAACTCCAATGGATTAAAACATTAGAGACATTTCATTCTATGAATTCGTAATGGTATTTAAAGAAACATTAACTTGCCATCATTAGAGTATGTTAAAAAACTGACATTATATTGAGAACTAATAAATAAAAGGAAAGAATCAAACATATATCTTTTCTTTCTTATTTGAACCGAACCTCAAAAAACCAAGTAGTTAATGAGAAATTATCTCTATACAAAGGTATTCTGGCCAATAAATAAAGAACAATGGAATTAAAATGTCAATTTGCAATCCCTAATGACCCAATGGATCTAGGCAATGAGCATCGATGGCTGCTAAAAGCACAGAGGGACAGACAAGCTGACATTAGGTGTCTCCTAATGGAAGAAGATAGCACCGCTGATCAAGTTTTCCTGCTTAAAAATAGTAAAAGAATGAAATACCTATGAGTAAATTTAAGCAAGGAGGTGAAAGACTTGACTATACACTAAACCAATAAGACATTGATGAAAGAAACTGAAGAAGACATCAATAAACGGAAAGATATTCTATGCTCGTGGATTAAAAGAAGCAATATTATTAAAATGTCCTTACCATTTAAAGCAATCTACAGATTCAATGTAATCTCTATCGAAACACCAATGGTATTTTTCACAGAAATAGAACAAACAATCCTAAAATTTGTATGGAGCCACAAAAGATCACGAATAGACAAAGAAATCTTGAGAAAGAAGAACAAAGCTGGAGGCATCCTGCTCCCTGATTTAAAACTATATTACAAAGCTACAGTATTCAAAACAGTATGGTATTGGCATAAAAACAGACACATAGATCAATGGAACAAAACAGAGAGCTCAGAAATAAACCCATGTCTGTATGGTCAATTAATCTGTGACAAAGGAACCAAGAATATACAATGGGGAAAACACAGTATCTTCAATAAACGGTGTTGGAAAAACTGGATAGCCACATGCAAAAAGATGAAACTGGACAACTATCTTGCACCATACACAAAAATTAACTTAAAAAAATGGATTAAAGATTTAAACGTAAACCTCAAGCCATGTTAGAAGAAAACATAGGTGATCAGCTTCTTGACATTGATCTTGGTGATGATTTTTTGGTTTTGATCAAAAGCAAAGGCAACAAAAGAAAAAAAAATCAACAAGTGGGACTATATTTAACTGAAAAGCTGCTGCACAAGCAAAGGAAACCATTGACAAAATGAAAAGACAACCTACTGAATGGAAGAAAACATTTGCAATCCTGTATCTGATAAGGGGTTAATATCAAAATATATAAAGAACTCATATAATTCGATAGCAAAAACCCAAAAAATCCAACTGAAAAAGGGGCAGAGGATCTGAATAGACATGTTTCCAAAGAAGACATATAAAAGGCTGACGGGAACACGAAAAGGTGCTCCACATCACCAATGATAAGGGAAATGCAAGTCAAAACCTCAGTGCAATACCACCTCACACCTGTCAGAATGGCTGTTCTCAAAAAGGTAAGAAATGAGTGCTGGAGAGGACGTGAAGAAAAGGCTGCACCGTTGGTGGGAATGCGAAATGGCGCCGCCACTATGGAAAACAGTATGGAAGTTCCTTGCAAAATTAAAAATAGAACTACCTTATGACCCAACAATTCTACTTCTGGGTATTTGCCCAAAGAAAACACAAACACTAACTCAAAAAGATATATGCACCCCTGTATTCATCGCAGCCTTATAATAGCCAACATATGGAAAAAACTTAAATGTGCATCAGTGGATGAATGAATAAAGATGTAGAACATATATACAATGGAATATTATTCTGCCATAAAAATATAAAATATTGCCACTTGCAAAAACATAGATGGAACTTGAGGGCATTATGCTAACTGAAATAAATCAGACAGAGAAAGACAAATACTGTATGATCTCACTTATACGTGGAATTAAAAAAAAAAACACCAAAAACAAGCTCATAAACACAGAGAACAGACTGATGGTTGACAGAGGTGGGGGATGGGTATAATGGATGAATGGAGTCAAAAAGTATAAACTTTCAGTTATAAAACAAATAAATCCTGGTGATGTAATGTACAGCATGTCAACTGTAGTTAATAATATTATATTGCATGCTTGAAAGTTGCCAAGAGAGTAAATCTTAAAAGTTCTCATCATGAGAAAAAGAACTTTTGTAACTATGTGTGGTGACAGACATTAACTAGACTTACTGTGTGATCATTTCTCGATATATACAAATACCAAATCATGTTGTGCATCTGAAACTAATATCATGTTGCATGTCAATTATGCCTTGATTTAAAAAAGTTTGTATAGGTTAAAGAAATAAAAATAAAAACAAAACCACAACCTGAGAAAGCCTTAAGATCCAACTCTCAATTTACAGGAGATGCAGAGCAGAGGAGTATGTTAAACAGCCCAGGTGTGCGATCAGAAACAAACTAGGTTTCTTCAACGACTAAATCATAAAACATAAAAATTAGAGCTAGGAATGGAAGGGAAAGCCACAGATTAAAATACTATAAGAGAAATCAACCAATTGCAAAAAGTGGCTTTTAATAGGCTTCCGATTCAAAGTATCAATATTTTATGATATTTATAAGATAATCGAATTATTGAACAACGATGGGCTATCTGACATTAAGAAATTATTGTTTTGTTTGTTGTGATAATGATATTGTTGCTATGCTTTTAAAGTTTTTTTAGAGATACATAGTGAAATATTACGGATGAGGTGATGTGCTATTTGGGACTTGCTTCAGGAAAAAAAAGGGAGGCAGGGTGTGGATGAGGGTATGGACTAAGCAAGATTCATCATGAGGTGATAATGGCAGAAGCTGGGGTACCTGGGGGCGCATCGTAATATTCAGTCCACTTTTTGATGCTGGCTATTTTGATATTGGCTAAAGCCTGATATGATTTTTTTTTGATTAGCCACTGTTTATATTCAATGTACTAGTTACCCTGATAACCTTTTACTATCTTTATTAAGTTATTAACTCTAATTTCTAATGAAGTAGACCACTAGGGCCATATCCTGAGCATGTGTAACCTATTAGGTGAGTGACTTTAGGCAAAGTACTTACCCTCTCCCACCATCTCATGTGCACAATGGGGATTATGAGGGTGCTTACTTGATAGGGTTACTGAGAGGTTATCCAAGACAAAGGGTTTGTCACAACGCTCTGCAGAAGGGAGTGTCTGATAAACAAACACTGGCTGCCAATCACAGTGAAAATTTCTGAGTTTGCAGGTTTCTTATTTTGGTAACTTATGACAGTTCTTGAAAATCACAAGCCTATTGTTAAAAAATAATCCAGGAATCTGGATTTTAATTAACCCCAGAAAGCTTTCTGCAAGTAGAAAAAATCTACGGGTAGGTTGATATTAATCCACAGCTCTCGACTCTTCAAAGAAATAACAGGAGGACACGTCTCTTACGGTGGTCTTTCATAAGCAGGGATGGAGTGTGGGTGGGGTCCATGTGATTCCTCTCAGAGGCAAAGCCTGAAACACGGCATGCGTTTTTCAGATTTCCCCAGCCCCATGTTCTGATTCTCGCGGAGCATTGTGTGCCATTTGCAAGTGCTCATTCCGGAACATGAGCCAGCCCCTGCCCGCCGCCCCCTCCATCTCGAACAGTCTTGTCCACTACATTTCAGCTGCATGGGCCTTCTCTTTGTCCTTCAGACATACCTCGCTCTTCTCTCTTTTTCTTTCTTTCATTTAAAAATTTTCTTTTTGCCAGGAAAAGAATGCTCTTTTCCTGATTTTCACATGGCTACTTGTCATTCGAGTCTCTGCTTAAATGTCACCGGCTGAGGAGCCTTCCCTGAATGCCTTCAATATCGCTTGCTCCTCCCCCCCAGTATATGTCACTTATTTTTATTTTCGATATTTTCATGTCCAGTCTATTATCTTGACTCCCCCCACTAGAACAGAAGGTCCTTGGAAGAGGACTCTTGTCAATCTTATCGACCACTTGGATTCTATCTACTAGAATAGTGCTTGGCACATACTAGAAACTCAATAAATATCGGTCGAATTAACGCACGACTGAATCCAAGAATCAATAAGGGGCGGAAACTGAAACATACCGACAGCGTCAGAGAGTCCGTACACCCGTTGGCCGTATGCATCCGTCTTGTCCCAGATGAAGGTGTAGGCCAGGTTGGAAGAGGCCTGGAATGATTTCTGGAAGAGGTGCCCTTCTACAGCTACCATCAGATGCACCTTGATGAGGTTCAGGGGCACCGTGGACTGGGTCATGGTGATCTTCAGCAGCGACTTGTAGCCCGCGGTCCTGGAGCTCAGGTAGCGGAGCTTCACATTGGAACCCGGGAGCTCGATTTCCTCATGGAGAACCTGCGAAGGAAACAGCCGTGCACATGCTGTGTCAAGCACGCACAGGCTAATCGGCTGCTCGGGACCCCGAGGCCGCCTGGCCGCTGCCACCCTCACCGGGGCATCACGCCTTACCTGGGGCGCAAGAACCACTTCCCACGGCTGAGGAAAAGAACGAAACACCCCATAATGTAAACTTTAGCCTACATTATGGAGCGAAGGGGCTGAGGTTATGATTTTTGGATTAATAATTATTCTTGGTCACCATTGTGTTTCTTTTTAAAAACCACGCTGTTGGCAAAAGATGTAAATAAGAACAGCAGGCTTTATTGCTAGCTGCATGCAAGGAGGCCATGAGAGGCTGTAATTATATGAACCTGCAACTTCCGCTGACAATTGGTATAAAACAACAGGGAGGCAATACTGTAATGTGCCCTCTGTTAAAGCTCTTCTTATCATGTATCTCTGTGACTAACAGGAATAAAAAGCAATTTGCAGGGGGTTGCACATATGTATATTGTCTTTATTTTATTAAAAGCTCCGGTGATTGCCAAAGGCTTGAACAACTATCTAGAAATATCTGGAATGTCCAGGAAAGATTAGGTTTTCTCTTCGGTGACAATAAATTCTATTGTGTCTCTACTTTTTGTCTCTCCCCCTAAGACTGGTTTCTGGCCCGCCCAGGTAGGAGACATGGTAGGAGGCAGTTGGCCAGCCAGGTTTGGTCACAATCCCTCGGGGCCCGCCATTTCTACCTGGGTCTCAGGCACGATGGGATTCTGCCCAGGGGCAGCACTGAAGAAGGTGGACAACGGGGACGAGATAATGATCGGATCTGGCCGGACAAAGCCGCTGAGGTCACAGCTGGGGATGGAGTTCTCCTCGGTCTTCATCACCAGGGTATCCATGGCGTAAAAGCTGTTCCACGGCAGCCACACGGTGCGCTCCTGGCTCATGAAGGGGGCTCGCTCAAAGTGCAGCGTCAGCGAGGCGCCCCCGTTGGCGATCAGGTCAAACCTGGAGAGGAGGTCAGCGGGCTCACTGAGAGGGCTGAACGCGCCTTCCCACGGGGCGGGCGCTCTGGCCTCTGCACGGTGCGGGGAGATCAGCGTGGGCTTTGGGGGCCGTTGGGCTGGTTGGAACCCAGACTCTACCACTTACTAGCTGTGTGGCTGCGGGCAAGTTACCAACCCTCTCCGAGCCCAAGTTTCTTCATCTATGACATGGGAATAATTATAGTGAGGTCACAGTGTCGTTGAGAGAATGAAATATCACGATGAATGCAGAGCACGGGTCAGCAAACTAGGCCCATGAGCTATTTCTGGCCTGTCACCTGTTTTGGTTAAAAAAAGTTTTATTGGAATAAAGCATGCCCATACATTGATATATTTTCTCCAGCTGTTTTTGAGCTACAATGTCAGAGCCGAGTAGTTGTATCGCGAACCACATGGCATGCAAAGCCTAAAACATTTACTGTCTGGCCCTTTACAGAAAATGTTCCCCCTTCCTCGTGTAAAACACTTAGCATCATGCTAGGCTAATAAATAGTGGAGTCATAATGACATGATGCTGGGACACAGGGAGGGGCTCATTAAGCTTTCTTCTCAACAGCCTTTACTGTTTCTGATTTTTTTTTTTTTGGTTTCATCTTTTTTTTTTTTTTTGAGCTATAATTGACATAGAACATTGTATTACTTTTAGGTATACAAAATCAGTGGTCCCCAACCTTTTTGGCACCAGGGACCGGTGCTCCTATGAGAATCTAATGCCTGATGATCTGAGGTGGAGCTGAGGCGGTGATGCTGGCGCTGGGAGCGGCTGCAGATACAGATGAAGCTTCCCTTGCTGACCCCACCGCTCACCTCCTGCTGTGCGGCCCAGTTCCTAACAGGCCACAAACCAGTGCCGGTCCACAGCCCGATGGTTGGGGACCCCCGTGCAAAATGATTTGATATTTGTACATATTGCGAGATGATTAGCACGAGACGTCTGGGTTCCATCACAACACATAGTTACAGGAACTGTTTTCTTGTGATGAAAACTTTAAAGATCTGCTCTCTTAGTAACTTTCAAATGTAGGCTACAGTATGATCGACCTTAGCCACCGTGCTGCACGTTACATTCCCAGGACTTGTCTATCTTATATTTGGAAGTTTGTACCTTCTGACCACCTTCAGCCGTTTTGCCCCGTTTCTGATATTTTTGACAATCGTTTTTAAACTATATTCCTGTTCTTTCCTCAGGAGTTGGATGAAGGTATATTTCTAGTAAAATAAAGGTAGCTCTTTCCCAGTTGACAGGAAAGAGAGAGGTTAACGGAGAGAAGTCTCTCGGTTTTCAGGTTCATCCTCCTCCACTAGGATCTCAACTCTTGGCGGGCAGTGGTGCTGCCTTGCTCATTTCAGAATCTCCAGCAGCCAACGGAGTGCCTGAATCACAGTAAAAACTCAATGAAAATATATAAACCTGCTGGCTTCACCCTATTTTAACACTTTGGGTGTTTTTTAATAGACATAATATGAACAAACACAGAGCACATGAATATTAAGATAAATGTCAGAGCAGGCACAGTGCAACAGTGTGTTTATTACATTAATTTGTTTTTGTATTTGTTGCGGGGCAAGCTCACTGCTGGGGATGGTTATATAGGACACAGAAGAGCGTCGAATGTTTTAAAGTGAAACTGGTCCTAGCGGGTGTGATAGAATCAGATCATCGGCGTCTGTTGCACACACCCACCACTATCCCACAGATCGTGGGGCTCCCCGGAGCACTCCCAAACGCTTCCTGTTCCTTCCATGGCTTTGCAACCTGAACAAGCTGGAGAGTCAGCAACCCAGGAGGCTGAACAGATGATCTGGGAAGTGGCTTTGGGCCACAATAAGTCGGAAGGCACCTGAGAGAGATGTGGTAGCAGGAGGTGGGGACAGATAGCAGGCCAAGGACTCAGAACTGTCCTCTTGTGTTGTCACAGGACTTTGCAGGGCCAGGACACTAGATTCTAAGAATGAAGAAGGGACAAAGTAGCTCTGCATTGCACACAGTCCTAGTGCTTAAAATGATTAGATTTGGCTGCAGAAATGTAGCCAAATCTAAGGGAGATATCAGAAACTTAGTGAATATTGACAATTTGATATGATTCATCTGATGCTTCTTCGGGTTTCACAGGTGGGCGTATGAAGCTAGGGCTACTGTGGGCTGATAATTTTTAAAACTACCTGCAAGGCTAAGGACAGTAGAGATTAAAGCCAGACTCTTCACCAGAGAAAGGCCAAGAATTACAGTCCTTATCTGTGTGATACATCGACGATTTTCCAGACTCTTGTTTTATAGAAAAAGTGTTGCATCTGATTTATAACAATGGTCTCCTCTTTCATTTGAAATAGAACGGAAGAGTTTTTCTCTTTTTTGTTTATTTGTTTGTTTTTTCCTTTAGCCCACAGTGGGTGTTTTCCCCTTCCCATAGATTTCTTTTCTTCTTCTTACCTTTTCCTTAACATTTCAACTTCATGACAATGGATTAAGGAAACTACAGAGCTTTCATCTTGGTGGGGGCTGCACGGGTGTGTGTGTTTCCAATCAGAAGATAATAGGGAAAAGGTTGCCTTTTTCACACAGCAGGGTGACAGCTAAGTGTATTTAATTAGACTTCTCTGATTACATCCCACCTCCTCAAAAGAGGAGCAAAAACAACACAGCTCCAAAAGCCACAGATGAAAGCAGAAGGGGTTCACCACGGGACACTGCCTCACGTGCATCCTTGTCACCCTGCACTGCCTTTGATTTAAAATAGGAGTTGCCAAGAGCTGCTTTCCTTTCTTTTTTCTAGAATCATCCCCTCCCCCAATCGTACCCCCGACACACTCAAAAGCATTTACGTGACATGGAAAAAAGAGAATGATGGCTGATGGCCATCATTAGGTTGGCCGTTCTATTTATTTTTTATTTTCGATACAATACCAAAAAGCAAAATATCTCTGCGGGGGTCCTCACTGAGGCCTGGTCTGGTGGGCGTTCCAGTCCGCAATGGGAAGCCACATGGTTCCAAGCCAATGGCACCATCTGCCTCTTTGTTTGCACCCCAAATCCTGAGTGAGTAGAGCCCCACAAATCTACTCACGTGCCATCTTGGCGAGTTATGGTGTAGCCGTATTTTGGGTACTTGACAAACGACACATTCACACCAACCAGGGGAGTTCCATCTGTAGTTACTACTTGGCCTCGGATGAGAGAAACCAAGCTGAGAGAGAGAGTGAGAGAGAGAGAGAGAGAAAAAAAAAACCAAAAAACATGGGTCTTTGAGACACACAGGAGAACAAGGTCACAGGTGGTCGAGTCCCCCATTCCCACTGCCAGTGCCCCCATCTCCATGCCCATCCTCATCTGGTCCCTAAGGCCAAGAGAAGACTTTCAATATTAACTTCTGCCTCAAGTGATCACACCTCAGAGCGGGGTGGGCAAGAGGATGTGTCAATGCCCGCTTCCCCCCGACGAACAGAACTGATGATGTGTGGGGGCGACATCAAGGGGCAGCATCTCCAGTCACTGGGCTGGGCAATAGGGTCTCCTCTGCAGAGCACCTCTCCCCTTGGCCTGGCTGCTTTTCTAGACGCCGTGTGACTTTTGCTTGGCCCACTCATGTTTGTGCCTTAGCCTGGCACAGAGAGTATGATACTTGGGTGAGAGCTTCCCCATCTGGCTACTCATTTCCTTTCCTGGCTTTGGGGGAGGGCAATGTCCCTCTTCTCCTCCAGGTTGGGATGTCAGAGGAAGCAGCGTGGAGCACACGCAGGTTTATTATGAAGCTGGGACATTTTCATACGTTGTTTTTGCTGCCCTTTAAGAGCAAAATTTCTCACAATCCATGACAGCCTGAGGAAAAGAGAAGATGGGAGATTTTTTCCTGGCAGAATTATCTTGGATTCTGGATTCCATGTAATTATATATTTCTCTGATATCAAATCCCTGCTATCTTGACAGCAGGGGAGGTGGCTGAAATCCCACACAACATTTTTTTCACTGTTAAACTCCCCTCTCTCTCTAGGTCACAGTAACTAGAACTTTCCAAAGAATGCCTGTATCCTTCCAGCTACTTCCGTGCAATTCCATAGAGCAACAGAGTTGCCACAATAGTCTCCTCAAAGCCCATGCGGGGAGAATGCACACACCTCCTCTCACCTCAAGTCTCTTGACTTCATGGAGAAATGGGCTAACGACAGGTGCCGGGTCTGCAGATCTGCAGCTGTATTCTCAGCCTTCGAGCCACTGGACAATTTGGCAAAGACAGAGAGGTTCGCAGGCTTCCAGGTTCCTGGACACACTCCCAATTTCTGGACTAGGTAATCAAGCTGACCTGCTCTTTGCCAGAATCTTGTCCAAACCTGCTCGATTTTTGGAATGCACTTAATTCTGCAATCCCAGGTGACCCTACAACTGAAGGGATGCTTTCTCCAAGCCCCTCTCTTTTTATTAGCAATCCCCCCAACGGTTCAGCTCCAACCCTTGGATGATCTCAGGAGGGTTTAGACTGTTCCACTGACAGCTCTAATTGCCTGCTACGGGCTGCCTAACAAATGAATCCCATTTTTGGCTGGTTCCAACCACAATGCTAGAGAGTCTTTTGAAAGTGGAAAACTAATTTATGCAAATAATTCTTTTGTTCAATTTTTGTTTCCTTATCTTAGCTCAGACGAAGATTTCTTTCAGGCCTTCCCAGACATAATTTTAAAATCAATGATGTGTGTTGTTGACCACAAGCTACAAAGTGCTTGTGATGAGAAAACAAAATTGGGAGTACATCCCACGGTGAAGGCTTTTCCCCTTCTGTTTTATACGACTGTTATTTCTTTTAAATCATTCTCATAGCACAAGACTTTGCAGAGCACCATAGGAATAAAAGAAGCCGGGCCGCCTATGATTTCTACCCCTTATTTTTCTAATTCTTCATTGCTGCTCGCTTCCTACCATTTAGAGGCAGTCAATTCGCAGAAAAGATTCAGCTAAGACATGCTATCAGTTCATGTCTATTTATGATTATTGATGTGTAACAATTATCACATTATCTAGATAGTGAGATCTGCTCTATAAATTATAGTGGTGGAGTCAAGGCATTTTAGTTATTTTTGTATGCCGTTCTCTAGGGGAAATGCCTTCTTAGAAGTCTTGGATTAAGTTTTTTTTTACTCTAGTTTTGTCCCTCATTATTTGTCAGACAATGACACACTGAAATTCACATGCTTGTCGAACTTCGACCTGTGTTTTCGAGTAACATTGTGTATTTCTGAATTGCGTTTCCATGCCAATGTGCTGGATGTGGGCTCGTTTGGGTGCTGCTATTGACTGCTACCTTCAAAGTTGCAGAGAGGGTAGAGTCCACCAAATATTCCTGCCTGCTGTCCTGCATCTTGGCTCGAGGGGTCTCCTGGAAGTGGTAAGTATTGGTGGGGAGAATAAGATTAAATTTTAAGGAACAGGTGATGAAAGAATAGGGAAAGGAGAGTATTGGGAAATTACTGGATCTGGGGTAGAAATAAAATGTTAAAAGGAAGCTGATCGACACAGAGCACGGGCCTTCGAAAGATGTATTTACAGTAAACCAAATACGAACCAAACTGAAATGCTGTGGACTAGCACGAGGGCTGATCATGAGTCTCTGGCAATAGGAATCGTGTTCGTAATGAAAAGAAAACACACCTGCAGAATCTCTGTCTCAGAACTAGGATTTAACAAGCAGAAGAAATACGTTTTTGGTCAGAGTTTGTTGTTTCTTTTCTTTTCTTTTTTTTTTGAGGGGTCCTTGTATTAAAATAATATTACTGTATGTGGTATATTCTATACTTATTATCCTAAATTTACCAATCAAGAAAATGAAGCCGATGAGGTTAAATAGTTTGCATAATGTGACAGAGCTAGGGGATGTCATAGGGGCTGAAATAGAAGAGGTGTTAATTACAAGAAGAGATTTAAAATGATAACAATAATGTCAAAAATAATAGATCATAAAAGTGATCTAAAAACCAGGCAATCAACGGGGGTCTCCCGCAGGACTGGGTTAAAGGTGACCACACCTCGTCGAGAGACCAGGACTGCTCTGGAGCGTGACGCACAGAGAGGAATTGGCCTCTGATGAGCCAGAGCAGGGAGCTACCTGTTGGGGTCATTTCCAGGCCAACTGGGCCCACGGGAAAACCAGGAGCACTTCCTGCTGATCTGACAGGAAGGGACCCAGTGACCCCAGCGGCCTGCAGCGACAGAGGGCACCTACCTGCTATTGAAGGGGTTGTCTCCGGGAATGATGTGGGTGCTGTCTTTGCCTGCCAAGAGCTTGATGCGGTCGTAGAAGGACTTCACTGCGGGTGAGTCTGTCTGGCCCTGCTGAATGATGTCCAGGGGGTCCCGGGACCCCCGGCAGAGCAGGCTGTTCTGACAGGCCGACTGCAGGCAGCAGTCAGGGTCCAGGCAGTCCACCAGGCCATCTGGAAGGGCAGAGGACAGCCTGTCAGTGGATTTCATGAAACTAAGCCGCTCACAGGTGTTAACACCTTTGTCCTGGGCACCATCCCGAGGGCCTGATTTGGCAAGTTTCACACAACAGTCCTGGTATAATTCCGCTATATATGCATAGAAAATAAAAGGCCGAAAGGAAATAATTAAAAATGTTGACAAATGGTTATCCCCAAGTAGTAGATTAGCGTTTCCCTTCATTTTTCTTTTCTGGAATTTCTACTTTTTCGAGAATGAGCAACTATTATTTGAGTGGCTGGAAATAAAAATGAACACCCTGCTTTTAAACAATACGGCACACACACACAAAAATCGCCCGCAGCCAGTTTTCAGGGGCGGGTGCTAACGGGCGCACGAGCAGTCAGAACGCACGGGGCTCTAACTCCCGTTTTAATGGAGAGAAACATTCCATCTCTCTCCCTCTAAACCAGGGAGGGCACTGCTGACCAGCTGAGAACCAGATGCGGTGACTTTTATATTTTCCTGGAAATGTGGAGAAATGCCTTTGGCTCGAGCACCCTGAAATTAAGCCACGCGTTCACCCAGTTACTTCTGGTGCTACCTGGCCACATACCTGCAGGACTGTAAACATTCTAATTGACTTGCCTGGATTCCTGTCCCTCCATCTCTTTTCTGGGCTGTTCCCTATTTGCTCATCCACCATTCAACAAATATTTGAGTGCCAGCCATGTTTTGGAAATCAAACAAGGGACAAAGAACACATGATGGTGTCTGTCCTTAAGGAGCTGACGATATAGTGGGAGAAACAGATATGACTCATCCTTTCAGGCCCAGGCTAGGTGTGGCCTCCTTCTCCAGGAAGCCTTCCTGATGATGGCCCTGGGTAGGTAAGGTATTCTTGTTCTGTGTACCGCCAAATCAGAGATTCTTGGAGAATGGGTCTGCATCAAAAGCCTGTGAGACTCAAGGGCCTATCCCAGACTTCCCCAGCAAGAGCCTCCAGGAGCAGGCCCGGGAACCTGCATCTTAAACACGATTCTTAGGTGATTCTAATGCACCATTGAATTTAGAAACAATCGTTAATGTCAACTTCCTTGCTGTAGAATTAATTGTCTGCTCATCGTCCTGTCTAGAAAATAAGCTCTTTGAAGAGAAGCACAGTGTCTCATTTGTTTCTACATTCATGTCTTTCTTAGTGCCCACCATGGACTTGGACACTCAACAAATGTTTGTTGAATGAATAACTGACCGTTTCCTATTCCTCACTTGTCTGCTCGGGCTGAGGACGGGAATATTTAGGGCAGTGTACGCTCCTTGGAATTCCCTGTTAGAATGGATTAGTTGGACAACCCTGAATCACTCTGCCGGGAACTGATTGAACACACAGTGGATGAGCTTGGAGACTAACCTGCTTACATCTCCTGGATTTGATAGCAAGGCATTTTGGGGCCATAATTAGCATCATAGAAACATGTACTCAAACCCTGGGCTGTGACTTGACAAACACTTGTACTGGAACGCTGAATCAGAGGCCCGGTTATGTGCTTTAGATTTACTGCAGTGTAATTTTTTTTGGCATTACTTTTCTCGTTTGGTTCTGCTAATGAAATTGAAATATGTAATTTTACCAAAGTTCCACTGTAATTTAGCAATTAATGTACAATTATTTTAATGCATTACTTTCTTTTTAGCAAACAAACAAATTAGGAGGTTGCGTGTTTTGCTCGGCTTTAAATGACTAAAACTAGCCTCTCATTTTCCACATGGGCAAATGTTGCTCGTGTGCCTCATAACGCATTTAGGTTTACAAAATTTCCTAGAAATGCAGACACAGGAGGGTGAGCAGGCACACATGCTTTAAATTTAGAGACTTTCTAAGTCGGAGCTCTGAAGACCTCAGCCTGATGTGTCGGTGGAATCGGGTGCTCCCCAGGGCCCAGCAAATCTCAGATCCAAGAAACAGCATTGCAGAATTTTATCAGGAATTTTATGCGGAGGCACCATTTCGGATCCATGTTCTGATCGGCCAGTGGATTCCAGGGCCCTTCACAGAACAATGAAGAGAAAAGAAAGCGTTGTATTCTGCCTTTTACATCACCCTCCATCGACAGAAGGAATCTACCATGGAATGCCTGCTTTGGATTGAAAAATATCCCGCTGAAACATGTTGCCAGCGCATCATTCGGCAGCTGCAGAAGCATCTCAGATGGGAAGAAACCCTGTTATCGGCGCTATAGAGTTTTTTAAGGCCGCCCGGCCTCTTCCCATTAAGGAATCCCACGCATCCTTGGTGGCCTTTCCCTCCTGAAGCTGGGCATGTGCCCGCTCGCATCCACAACCCGATCACCACCCATTCCACATGGCCAGCTTGAAGACCTCAGCGGGCTCAAAGAGTAAGTTAAGACAGTTTTCCAATTAAGCACTGAATGTTTTCCTCCTCCAACCCCCTCCAGTCCAGCCACTCGTTCTGGACTTGCGAGCGCTTCAAAAGTGTAGGACTCAAATTTCCCCAGCGTTTTGTTGATTCTGGGCTTTTTATTCAGGGGCCTGTCTGGCAGGAGATATCCTATAAACACATCAGCAATTGCAGATGGCAAATGCTAAGAAAAAGAAAAAAAAAAAAAGCCTGTAAATGGTTTCCTCCTATGTATTTACATCTACTCGCTCCAGGGAAGTGCATTTGGGGTTCCGTGCGTTATTAAGCATGAGCATACGTGATGCCGGTAATGACCTCATCATGGCGCGTGATTATGGGCTGCCGCCGCTCAACACTTTCAGACGACACTGTGAACTTTAAATTGGCACTCCAATCTCCCAGTGGCCTGTCAGTCACGAGAATCGCATCTTTATGCCAGCAAGCCCCCTCGCATGCAGTCTGACATGGCAATCTTCAGTAAATTACCCTGTCACTGACAATCTTGCAGTTATCTTGAAAACAATCAAGCAGGCAATCACACTGTTCTGAATTGCCAGTTCAGGACCCGAGAGGTTGCTGATGTCTTCATTCAACAGGAGCACAAAAGTGGCACAGCCCTCACGACATTGGATGGGCTATTTATTTATTTATTTACCTACCTACCTACCTACCTACCTACCTACCTACCTACGTATGCGTTTGTCTGGTTGGATTCCCCCACGCGAGGCTGGTGAGAGAGGTCTGCAGAATCCTCAAAAGGGCTCGATTCTGATTCAGCAGTTATGGGAAAGGGACCTGGGCGCTGTCCTGCGTCTGCCTAACATGTTCCTCGTTTGCTTCCCTCTGTGCAACGTGGCCACGGAGAATCATGCAGGTGCTTTCTGTCAGAACGCGTGCTAAACCCCAGCTCTGGCTGTGTGCCACGCACAGACGTCATGTGCTAATTGTAACGGCCATTTCAGAGAAATACGGGAGTGGAGAAACTTTCTGGGAAATAGGTGGCGTCCTTTTTATTGCTTTTGATAAAGAAGATCAGAGAGAATCTTCCATAACAGTTCTGGCATGTGAAGCAAAAATCAGGTTCATGCTAAATTGAATCTTTTGCATTTGAATTCCCAAGATAAAAAGCCAAAAAATCTCATAGCATCAGAGGTAGGAGCTTGGCCTGTGGAATCAGCTACTCTGGCTGTGTGATCTTAAAAAAAATAATTCACCTTGCTGAACCTCAATTTCTTTGCTTTTATAACTGAGTTGTAATAGTGTATATATAACATAGGGTTATGGGATAGAGGATAAATAAATTGATATATAGAATATTGGTCTGGCATATAGTATATGTTCAGTGAACTGTAGGCATTACTATAACCAGAAACTCCCTGAAATTTTCAAATTTCCAGGTTATAAAAACTGAATGTGAGATTAATATCCCCTGATTAGAGTTATTCACTGGTATGTGCTATAGTAGGTCAAATCCTGGAAAGAATGCTATGTTTTCAGATAGTGATAACTTAATAATAATTGACAGTAATAATAAGTTGTATAGATTGAACAAGATTTACAGTACATATATTGATTTACACCCTCCTGTCAACCCTCTAAAGCAGAATACTGCATTCTTTAAGCTGCAGACTCGGGTTAGGGTATCCGGGTTTGACTCTCAGATCAGCTACTATCGATCTGCTGACCTTGGGCCATGAACTGCTCTGTGCCTCAGTTTCCTCGTGTATAAAATGAAGATGATAATGTAAAAAGTGCCGTTGGGAGGATTACAGCAGTTTTTACACATACAGAGCTCGGTATGGTGACCGGCACACGAGTACTCCACGAGCTGTGTCTTATCTCCATTATCATGATCTCACTCATCCTATAGAGTTGGAAACTGAGGTTCAAAGAAGCTGAGTAAGTTATCCAAATGGCTAAGAATCAGCTTTGGATAAAAGGCAGGAAAAGGCAACCAATGAGGCCATCACCCCTGTCTTCATTATCGGAAGGAGGAGGCACTAACTTCCCAAAGAAAGTCTAAAGACAGGACAGTGGACACCCACCAACCAGGGACACTGTGTGTGTCCATGAGATGAAATCACTTCGGAAGGCCTGTCTTCTCCTACAACTGGGAAAGAATGTGGCTGGTTGAAG